>NC_044004.1:20224910-20527176 GCF_900496995.4 Aquila chrysaetos chrysaetos
AATCCAAATCTGCCTTTAAATCTTAGGAGGGTATTTCCTGTTATGAAGTGACAATATTCTTTGATGAAGCTACATACAGTAATTATCAAACTTAGATCTAGTCAAAAACATGTGTACATATCCATAACCAAGGCAAAAGATACTCAGCCTTCCTGCACAAACATACGACTGGATTTTAATAAACTGCATAACCACAAGAACTCAAATTGATGAATAGCTTCAGAGTGGAACAGGATCTGTATGACTAATTCACAGCCAGGAAATGCATAAATATAGTATAATATCAAACGTTCATTTATACCACTAATTACACCTTAAAATAATAGACATGGACCCAAATTTTCCCTTTCCCTGTGGACACAAGTGGGGAATAACTTTAGAACTTAGAAAAAATCATGGTTCTGGCACTGAACACGGGCGTTCTTGGGCCAGTTGTCCCACTCAAGTTTCTAGTATGAAACAGCTGCTGCTTGCTGGATCTCCAGCCAGTTAATAATTTGCCACTCTACCAAATAACTTTTTGAATGATTTATTAAGCGATTAGGAATCTGCTCACACAAATCAAGTGGACTTTATTATCACAGCAGTGGTAATTCAGCCCTGTAGCAGAAGGAAAGTTATACCTGGAAGTACAAAACAAAGTCCTTATTCAATACCTTTCACTTTCCTCTTGGAATTACAAACCACATTAGCTGTGACTTACCAATCTGTTTTCCCTTCCAGTACAGGGCTATGCCAGCATCCAGCTTTGCAGGTGTACTCGGTCTGGCTGGGATGGAGTTAATTTTCTTCATAGTAGCTCACATGGTGCTGTAGTTTAGAGTGGCGACCAAAACAGTGTTGATAACACAGGGATGTTTTTGTTACTGCTGAGCAGTGCTCACACAGAGTCCAGGCCTTTTCTGCTTCTCACCCCACCCCACCAGGGAGCAGGCTGGGGGGGCACAAGGAGTTGGGAGGGGACACAGCCGGGACAGCTGACCCCAACTGACCAAAGGGATATCCCACACCATACGATGTCATGCTTAGTAATCCATATGTCATACTCAGCAATAAACCTAGGGGCCAAAGCTTTTCCAAAGTTGCTGTTACTCAGGGACCGCTGGGCACTAGTCTGCTGGTGGCGAGTGATTGCATTTTTATCACGTTGTCTTTGCCATTCCCTCCCCCCCTCCCCAATTAAACTGTCTTTATCTCAACCCATGAGTTTTCTCACTTTTACCCTTCCAATTCTCTCTCCCATCCTGTTGGGGGTGAGTGAGCAGCTGGGTGGGTCTGAGCCGCCCACCAGGGTTAACCCACCACAGCAGGGTACAAGTCGTTACGCAAAATGCTAGAAGCTTCTGGAAATTTCTTGACTCACCTGCCTCTTAATTGAAGAACCTGTGGAAGTTATCTCCTCAGTAGTTCTTGTGTGGCCTTAGTTAGACAGGTTCATCACTGTGAGAAAATGGAGGCTCTAAGGTCAGGGTTTTTTGGTTTTGTTTTTTTTTAGCGTTGATGTTCTCTGATTTCTTGCTTCAGGTTCACTAGCTTGAGTTAGTCCCTCACTCACAAAAACACACCAATGAACATTAAGAGAGTTAGTTATATGTCATCATAATCTCATGCCTTAGGAGCAACAAGTTTGCTTAAGGGCCTAGTGTCATGTACCAGGGATATGCAAATTATAAAAAGCTACAAAAAGTGTTAAGATATTTTCACTGTATTTAAAACTAACATTGAAGCACATACCTCATATGCTGATTTTATTTTGTTGCCTATAATGTGTGCCAGCAGTGGAAAAGGATTCTGAAGTGAACAAGGCATTGGGATATTTAGCAGTTTATGGTAGGTGAGATACTTTCTGCCATGACCACTACACTTCTTCCAGCGAAACCATTATACATCATTTGCAGTGATCCAGCTTTACACATCACAAATGTGACGTATCCTTGGTGTGGTTGAGAACTGGACCTTGCTAAGGTGCAGCTCTGTATTTGCTTCAGGATCAGATGTTTCATAACAAGCACAGCAGAGCTTCCAGTGGAATTACTCAGGCGCACTCCTGTTAACAAAATTTGGTAATCCTCTAATAAAAACATCCAGTCTGTATCTGGCTTCTACCACATACTACATAACCTTATAATCCTCAGTTTTAATAACATCTGCAGGTTTTGGGAATAAAGTCTTGCAAGTGACAAAACAGATGATGACTCATGGGAGGGAAACCTGGAGGCTGAAGATGGAAGGAAGGTTTGTAACAAAATAAAAGGAAAAAGAAAAAGGATTTTTCTCTTTCTTTTTTTTTTTTCTTCCCTGCATCTATTAGAACAATTTCTGATGCATTCAAAGGATTGCTTTTCCTTCAAGAAGGCCACAGTGAAATATTTCTGTGTTTTTATTCTTTTTTTGTAGGCATCCTTCTGACGAGAGAGTAGGAACAACCACCAACCCAAGGATTTTTCCGTGGAAAACAGCTGGTTATCCTATTTGACTGGAACTGAAAGACTTCACATTCATAAAATACCCCAGCAAGAGCCTTATTTTGTACAAATGCGTACTAACTCCATGGGGGAAATCTGCACCAGCATACCTCATTATATCCCATGGAATACTACTAAGAACTCCATGCTTTGAGAGTTGAAAACCTTTCTGTAAGCAGGTGGCATTCTCAGTCTTGCTTATTAATGGATACAATCAGAGCTGGTAAAAGCATAGTCCCTTCATGTGTTTTGCCTCCTATCTATCCTCTGTTATTCTAGAGCCAAACACCCAGCTTCAGAGATGCTCGAATCCTTTGTGCTGCTGGGTTGGAACTAATGGGATTCACCTGGTCTCAAATTAGAATCTGCAGAACCATGCTGCATCTCTGCAGAGATCCTAAAACCTGGCACCATTTGGGGAAACTTTGTTCCACTGCACAGTTGGAAGAAAAAAAAAAAAAGGCAAATGCAAATATAAACAATACTAAGAGTGTCTTCTGATAGAAGTGACCACTCCTACTTGCTCTCCTTCAGGATGGTCCTGAGGTTGGGAATTAATCTTCTCAGGGGAGGAATTCAGGTGAAAATATTTAGCTCAGACAGAAGCTTCAGAGTGTGTAAAATATTTATGTTAAAATTCTTAAAGGCGAGTCACTTAGAAATTAAAATGGTTTCATTTAATTTTCCTAAAAATGGTTCACCCATACTGTGGCCCATTCAACAGTTCAAGAAAACAATCTTAATGACTTACATTAAAATGTCAAAATGGTTTTAAACAATCTAAAAACTCTTGTGTTCCTAATCCCTGAACAGCTGATCTCCAAAACCATTCTCCGCAGGGGAACTTAACTACATGCACAGGCTTACAAAAGCTGCATGAAACTAAGAGATGTTAAGGTCAGATGAGTGGCTGGAACCTCTGAAATTTCAGATTGTAAATAGGATTTAGGATCCCGTGTTTTCACTGAGGCAACAAAAGTGGATATAATTAACACACATTGTTAAACTTCATTAGTCTCCCAGGGTTTCAGTTATGCTTACAAAAATCAACCCACTAGAATAAATATGGTTAAAAAGGTGGGGAGCCACTTTACCATGAAAACAATTTTCACTCTACAAAAAAATGCATGTTGGGTTGGTTTGGTTTTTTTTCTGCTGTTCCGAAAGATATAAATAGAATGGTTTTTACCACAAACTGCTTTGAAAAGTACTCAGAGGTTCAGGCCCTGAACTACTCGGCAAGCTTTTCAAAGGAGATGGGTATCCAACAGTAAGCCAGACACTTTTTTTTTTTTTAATAGTAGCATATCACAACATCCACTGTGAAATACCCGCTTTGAGAAAGCCTCCAGGAACTCAACCTGCTCTCCTGCACCCTGCGGTGTTCAAGGACGAAGAACCTCCTCAGGAGCCTCCCAGATGCCACCGAACGCTGACTTCAGTAAAAGCCCAGGGCTGTTGCTTTTCATAGCTGCTGGTCAGTAATACCTGCCTCCACGTACAACATTTGCAGTTGGGGTCTTATCAGAGCAGGAACTGCTGTCTGCTGTCAAAGCCAGGTGGGCTTTTGTCTTCATAAAACACGATTGCCCTCAGTTTCTGCAGAGCTCTAGCTTGCTCCTGTGCAAAGCAGAGCCTTTGGTGCCTGCAAGTGTCAGCAAGAATTTAAGTGCTAATGGGAGGCTGCTTGTCCGTGGCATGGGAGTACCAAGCTCCTCCTGAGTTTGTAAATAAAACCTCACCATTTTTCACTTTATTTGGTAACCTGACATGCACATATGACTCTACATTAAAATGCAAACTTAGGAATGGGCACAGCTTTCCTGGGTTTGGTGAGGTGTGCCTTATGGTATTGGCAATTGTAATGAAGGTGGTGGGGAACATGGACAAACTGGGAGACTTCTACAAACAGGTGCTGCTTGCAAGAAGTAAGAGGGTCAGAAGTGTGAACCTTTGGAAATGTATTTAAGGAATTAACCTCATCTTTGCTTCCATAGCTGATGTAACATTAAAGTACAACAGGTCCCATTGACTCTTTTGGCAGAAGGGAGATATAGCTGTGTGGGGATGTGCACATAAAAGGTGGCTTTTCACTAGTTTTTGGATGCCTGAGTTTTCAGACACCACTTAGTGTCAGGCAGCACTTCAAAGACACTTTGCCTCTCCCAGGGAAATAATGGTAATGAAGATACATTGACACAGGGCCAGTAAATGATTTTGGTTCCTATGAAGCCTGAGGATTCAGGGAGGATAGGTGAGGCTCAATCCAGGAGTCACAGCCACAGAAAAATCACTAAAAGAGGCAAACTTTTTGCATTCACCTGAAAGCCAGAAAGGGAAATAAATAAAAGACATCAGGAACTTTTTATTTTCTTCCTACGAGAGAATAACAAGTCTTGCATATAGAGAAGAAGTAGATGTTTACCTTTACTTACTTTACTAAATATCTTAACTACTATCTCACATGGCATTTTTACACACAAGCTATGGGAAAAAAAAAAATGGTCTTGATCACACTCCTATAAAGCAGGTACAGAGATGGTGGGAAATCTGCACCCAGTCTGGAAACCAGTCAATTCCCAATGGGGAGGACAGCCTGCCTCGGGTGCAGAAGTTTGTCTGTGATTTGCTTTTATTCAGCCCTTCTGTTAATGACTTGGATGACAGAACAAAAAGTAAACTGATTAAATTCACAGCTGACACCAAGCTGGAAGGGCTGTAAATACACTGTGGGGAAGGATTAGAATTCAAAATGCTCGTGACATGCTGGAGAAACAATAAGGGGCGGGGGAAATAAAAAAAGGGAGGTAACTCAAGACAAAGGTAAAATCTTGGCAGGAACAGCCAACTACAGAAATATAAAATGGAAACAATTGCATAGACAGCAGGTCTGCGGGAAAGGATCAGGCAAAGATCACATTATGATATAGAGAGTAATATCGTCTGCAAGACAAGGGCAGTAGTAGTCCATGCTGGTCAGCTGATGCGCAGAGGTGTTTGTGCACTTCTCTTCCACAAAGAGGTGCACAGTCCATAGGAGAAGGTGATCTACTCAGCATAAAAGCCTACAAAAATTTAGGAGGAAATCTTAAAAGAATTGGGACTGTTTATCTGAAAAGAGGGAAGGGCCATTGGTACAGAGTTAAACTCTCAAGGTTGCACGAAGAAGAGGCACGAAGGTTGCAGGAAGAAGGCTGTTGCAAAGAAGAGAATAATCTGTCCCCCGTGCCCATAGTGGATACGGCCAAAACAATGGGTTTAATCTGCAGCAAGAACCAGGCTAGAGAGCAGAAAAACCTGTAAGAGCAAGGATAGTCAAGCCATGGCTGATGGTAGATTCTTCATCAATGATGAGTTTTAAGAACGTGATAGACAAAGTTAAGTCACAATTTACGTTGGTATGGTTGGGTACAGTGTCTCTAAATCCCTTTCAGACCCTAGCACAGACACCAAACAAGGAGTCATGAGTGGACACACCATCACTTTCCCAGCATTCTTTAAAACAACTTGTATTTCTTTGCACAGTTTGATTTCCTCCTCCTCTTTAACTGCACTGGGTATCCATGATAGTCCATAGCCTTTCAAATAAATTTTGGAGGTTATTTAAAGAGAACGCTGGGTTATGTTTTGTTGAAATAAAGCAAAGTGTATCTGTATTGCAATATGTAAATCAAAAGAGTTTAAACTCTCTTATTTGAAATACTGTCTGATGCTTAAGTGAAAGCGCACCAATCCTTTACATGTAAACATAACGGAAGTTAAACTGAAATTTGTGAAGAAGGATCAGGTCAGTTTTGGGACTCAAACTTGTTGCCTGTAGAAGTATCTGTAATTTCTCCTTTCCTGCCTGCTTGCATCCCTGCTTCCTGCAGTGGCTCCTACCTGCCCTCTCTCACCTTCCTGGCATGCTCCCGAGGACAAGGATGAGCCTGGGCCAGAACTGGGCTTGTTCCTTTAGGAAGGGACCGAGCTTCCCCTTTTTGGTCCTGGAACGTCCTGCTGTGTCCTACTCAAGTAGGCGGCCTCAAGTCTACCGCTGCCAAGGAGGACCTGGCAGCCGGCAGCACCCACAAACCCATCTCCCATCCCAGCAGTGACAACAGAACCATCGCAGCATACGCACGCAGAAGGCAGGGATTAACCTGTTATCAACGGCTGTGTCTCCTTAGTACGCTAGAAGGATGGAAATATCTGAAAATCATGCTCAGTTCATCCGCGATGATCATCAGACTTCCGAGACACCTGCTCTTAAGTGTCATAAAAAGAGAGATCGTTCTGTATTTAGGTATCTGTACGTAACTGCTGCTCATATGTCTGACCTACTGGCCCAACCTCCCTGCAGCTCCTGAGCTTTGACTTGAAGCTATACACATCATTAAAGTTGTCCAAATATGCACAACGTGTGCAATGCGCACTTTGAAATAAAAAAAAAAAAAATCAAGATATTTCCATTTATGGCCATTGGACAGTGAACTTGAGAGAAGTCTTGTGTTTGTTTCTTGTCTCCTCTCAAACAGCAAACCCCTCTGCAGATTAATGGTATGCAGCAGAAAAGATAAACATTTAATAAAGGATCAGGGAATTAATGCAAGCACAAATAATAACGTAAATTATCTAATATTAGCTGGGTTCCGTCCCTACTTTTTACATTACATATTTATATTTTATATCCACGTGTGAAGTTGAAATTCTGTTAAATTAGTCTGACAGACCTAGAATGAGTTTCTGAATGCAGCTTTTTTGAAAAGCTTACTTAACAGTTCATCTCTCCCTCACTCTTATGAAATGATTTCTTCTCAAGCTATTAAAGAGGAAGAATTTCAAGAATTTTTCAAATTGGCTGATGTACAGTAGTTTGACAGTTGCATGATCTTCTGTTTTCAAGAGAAATTACACCCCAGAGAGAACAGTGTTGTTTCCCTTTTGTGTATTTATTTAACGTGATTTTTTATGGGTAATGCCCTGAAAAGTTGGAAATGTATATAGCTCTTTTGCAAGAATATTATAAATGGATGCTTATCTCAGGCACTAAATGTCTTTATTTCTTTAAATAGAAACACCAAGTCAAGGAACAGGAATAAGCAGGAAGAGTAAGCCTAGACCAGCGACAGATTTTCTGTCTGCTACAGCAAGATTTTTCATTTTCTTTTGTTTTTTTTCTCCTTATAGCAATTGCAAACGAGCTCCTCCACCATGATTTCTGCAGGACGAGGTGCTGCTTGCCACCCGGCGCCAGCCCTGTGCTCACCACGCAGGCTAAAACCGCTCAGCCCAGGACGAAGCCCCCCCTCTCCTGAGCACCGGAGCCCCACTAGACATTAACAGGCTGCATTGGACAACACGACAGGCAGTAAACAGCCGAAGTCTTTGCGCCTTTGCGGACGCCCTGACAGCATTTCTGCTTTCTAAATCCTGCCTGAGTCGGCAGCGCTGCTCGTAGCTCTACAGATGAAAATCAACGCTGCAGGCTTTACCCGCAGACCCGCCGGCAGCTGCTGGGACACGCCAGACGTCACGCGAGGCTGGTGCTGGGCTCGCAGGCAATTGCTGCGCGGAGCACGGACGATACCGTGCCAAACTCAACATGTGGCAGTTTTGGTGCCCTGCAGTCTCTGTACAGCAAGCCGGTAACTCCCACGCACCAACAAACGCCGGATGGCCATGCTGCTGCCTGATGACCCACCAGCGTAACTGGCTCCCTGGCTGGGACCGTGACTCAGAAATGGCAGAAATTGCCCTGAACTGAAGGAGCAGATTAGGTTCCCAAAGATCTTGACTCTGCTTCCCTCAGGTTACAAACATCCCCCTTCTTTTAGCTGCTCTCGCCTCAGCCATACGTGGAGAAAAGCAGTCAGCTCCATCACCCGCTGCAGAAGACGTAAAACCTGCATTCTCTGGGTGTCATTTTTATGGAGAATCATTCTACCGTAAAATCACTGAGAGCAGATCCAAGTGCTGGAGACACAAAACGAGGCTACTGCTTGCTACAAAAGGATGCTCTCCTATGCGGTGTTTCTTCATCACATTTAACTCTATGCTGGACAAATCAAATTATGTTGACCGGCAGGGTGATGCAATGGGATGATGACACCACAAAACAAACCCACCAACCAACCAACCCTGAAGGTCACAGCACAGATTGAGAACTTGTGAGCAGAGCCGCGTATAAAGTCCATTGTAAAGTCCACGAGTAAAGCTAAGTCTGGGGTTTTTTATGTCGTCTAGAGAGCCTTGCAGAAGTTGTTTTGACAACTCTGTCTTGTATAGCCCAGGAGACTCCAGGACATTGCATGAAATTCAGGATACAATAGATCCTGCACAACTGGGACAAAAGCAGAGGTCTATTTTTTAAACTGGGATTGTAATACAAGAACAAGTGCACAGTCAAGTCGCTGTGGGCTTTCCTCCCATTAACCGCTGTCTTCTTTAAAGGCTGTTAGCCCATTATTCAGCACCTCTTTTTAACCAGAAAACTAAAAACATAGGCAGTGGGTAACAATAGACTTTAATGACACACCTGGTTAGTACTTAGCGAATTCCCTCTTTCAGACCCAGACTCAATGCCAAATCACCCTGGCAAGTGCAGTTGTTGTAGTTATCAGCCCTTCTCCTTTTTAAAATACACCTTTCTGACAGCAGCCCACAGCTAGTATTTCCTTTTCACTCTCTGAAGTGCAGAGCACTACAAATACATCATTTAGCTTTGCTGCAGTCCTTTCTGTCCCTTTGATCATCTCCTTTACACCCTTCTGCATTTCGGCTTCATTCCCGCATGTGCAGTACATCAAAAAAGAGCTTTGCAGCAACTACCTTGGGCTTTTCAGGGTGGTTTTTTCAGGGACAGAATCCCAGCTGGTGTAAAACAGCACAAATGCCACTGAAGTCAGCAGCATTATTGTATTTAAGCCAGCTAAAATTCTGACCCTAGTTCCTATTTCAAAATGCCTTATAATTCAACTAAAGCTTTAAAATTCTTTTCTTGGAGTACTGAGTGCTGGCTTGGAAATTTCCTTGCAGAAGCGTTAAACTCAATTGCAGTCCATTACTTTGTGACTCAAGGAGTAAACCATGAATGATGCTCCTTGCTTCCTTCCATTCATCATATCCCCTTAAAAAATGGTTTATTACGCTAAGAAATAGTTTTTCTAATAGTACCTAGACTGGACAGTTGCTTCTTGGATTTTACAAATTTAAACCACCCTCCTTTGCATTTGGCTAGTTGTTAGCTGAACATTTTTTGCATATATTTATAAAACATGATTATAAAACATTTTACTTCTTTCAAATGCTTTAAAACCGAGCAATTTCATAGTATTACCATGTTGCAAGTATGGATTTCCCCAGCTCAGAGACTGCCAATGAAAGAACTTGGGAAAAGGCTGCAAAGGAGGTAGTGTTAGGCTTGGGGTGATGGGCAATCCTAGCTCTTGGTCTTAAGAGTTCAGCTTCCACTGAGCACTGTATGGTTCCCATGAGCACAGTAATCTGAACAACTCATAAATACCCTGAAGAAAAGAAATACTAGTTGTCCTAATTCATAGATTAGGAACTGAAACCCAGGGCTAAAGTAACACGTTCAATATCCCAAGCAGAACTTAACTCTGTATTTCCAGTCCCTGGCTAATGATCCAAGCAGTGGACACCCCTTTAGCTCTACTCTCCCTCATACAGAAAGAAAAAGAATCAGCTTTCAGATGACTGAGTATCTCAGATCTGATGTAGAATAGGATAGCAGCAAGATTAACACATACAATTTTACCATTCCAGAAGCTGACAGTCCCATTCCTTACCCAGCTGGCAGGAGACATGAACTGGGAAAAAGGATTTTCTTTGCAATTTTCTTGAGTTGAGAATTGTTCCTGAGTAATAAGAGCTACTCTTTTCTCTCTACAGAAATCTCAGCCTGTTAAATTGCTCTTGTGACGGCTGAATCCACATTTCAGCTACAACAGTGGGAAGCGCTGCAGGCAGGGCAATGCCCTCAAGAGGAGAGCATTTCTCAGTTCACAGGATGATGAAACACATGTGAACTCTCCGTGCTCCAGCCAGCTTCTGGGAAACCATTTCTCTGTGCCTCGGTCTGATGTTGCACTCACTGCCTCAGTACTGCTTACTTCTCTCTTTGGAAAAAAATCACTGCTGTCTCAAAAAAAGAAGAAAAAATTACTTCAGTGGAGCAGATAAGTTGGCAAGTGAAGTCGCAGACGGTAGCCCTAAAACTTTACAGAGAAGCATCACTGAAATGTACCTCGACATCTGACAGTTTGAATTGTGCCCTTCAGGTTTTAAAACCACAGAAACTTTGGTATACATCCATGTGGAACAGTTCATGTTGCTCAAGCACCACTTTCAATTTTGGCTAATAAAGAAATAAAAAAAGCAAACCAGCTCCATAACAACCAGCACGTAAGTGAGCGAACTGCCCAACTGTGCCTTAATAAAGCTCCCTCTCGCTGCACGGCATGTTGAAGGTCGCTTGTTTTAGATAAGCACATGAAGTCATCAAAAGGAAGATTAATTTAAAAGCTTGATAACTTTTTTCCTTTTTTTTTGGAATGTCAGTGAGGACTGAGAGCCAGACTAACAAAGTAACCGAGAAAGGACAAAGTGTTCACCCTGCCCAAAATGAAAATGCCTACAACTTCTACCCCCCTCCCACAGTTCTCCTGGTGACGCCTCCCCTGAGCCAGCGTTACCTAACTTTTGCACAAACACGCAGTTCCCACAAGCATCAACTTCAAACAGCTCTGGCTTTCTGTCTGATCACATCTCTGTTGAGGGGAGCAGAGGCAAAGAGCTACTACTGAGGCGTTCTGCAACTCTGCAAGGTAATCAACTTGTTGCATTTTTACTTTTCGTTTGTAATGCCTAAGCAGTGGTTAAGTAGATTGACCAAAAAAAGCCTCTTGGCAAACTGTCTTGCTGGAATTTGTAGCAGGAGGAAAGTCTCAATACAAACTCAAAAATAGATTAAACAACGCTCTGGCTTACTTGCTTCCTGCAGGGAAAAAGAAGCAGTTTTTAAGATCAAGATCTAGCGTAAAATATAAAATCACTAGCATTTCTTTTAGTCATGGGTGTCAGTTGTATGTGTTTAAACATGCATATGCATTCTGATTTAGTTTCAATTCATCACATTAGACAGATTTAGAAAGCAGCAGTCGACCGGGACAATGCTCCAGCTGTTTTGCTCAGCACTGCCACAGGCTGCGTGCCTTTCTCCCCCACCCACCATACTGCTGAAAAAAGCCCTTAATTCTTTGTAGCTTCTTGTACCTTTTGCAGGCTCTGAATTGCCAAGATGCTTCTGCTTCTTTCTCTGGTCACTGGGCTTGCCCTGTCTGCCTCTGGTGTCACGACAGCCAAAGAAACCGATCCAAGCCAAGAGTCATTTCATGACATACAGAAAAAAGTGAACGACCTCTGGCAGAATTTGCTCCACCCGGTAATGCCTGGTAATGAGACTGATGGGATGATTTATGCCACTTGTGAAATGAAACCCAGCTCCAAAATAGATGCTGACAAGCCACAAGTGACTGGACAAGTCTTATTCAGACAGCATTACTCACATGGAAGATTAGAAGCCATTTTTTACTTGGATGGGTTTCCGTTGGATAATAATCAATCTGGTAGAGCTATACACATCCATGAGCTTGGGGATCTCAGCAACGGCTGTGATTCTACAGGAGGACATTATAACCCTTTCGGTGTGAATCACCCCCGTCACCCAGGGGATTTTGGCAACTTTTTTCCTAAAGAAGGCAAAATCAGAAAATACAAAACAAATCTCTTTGCCACTATGTTTGGCCCATATTCCATCATGGGCAGATCTGTTGTGATCCATGAGCAGGAAGACGACATGGGCAAGGGCAACAATAAGGCCAGTTTGGAAAATGGAAATGCTGGGAAACGTCTGGCTTGCTGCGTGATTGGGATATGCAACAAGAACTTGTGGGAAGAGAAACTGTCTGAGGTTACAGACAAGAAGAAGAGAGGGCTCAACAAACGAACATAGAACCAGGCTTATGTGAAGATCAACAAGCTGGTTACAGCCTGGGCAGCACAAAGTACCTTAGGCTGTGCCACTGGCCACTAAGATACACGGCTAAAGGATTCCCATTTCCATTTGCTTGCTCCTCTCAGAAATGCGTATCACTTTGTAGAGTCTCCTTTCTGTAAGCCCATCAATAAAAACAGCATCAACTCAACCTTGTGATGTATTTTCTTGAAAAGATTCCCTTTTATGCAGTTTGGGAGTTGAATGCATGTAAGGAAGAGTGCTAACGGAGCTGGCTGATAGTCTGTAAAGAGTCTGTGCACTGTAAGGGGCTCTTAAGGGATCAGAAGTTAGATACTAAAGGAAAAAAAGTTAAGAAGGATAAGTAAGAAACTGCTTCTCATTAGCTGCTATCCTGTATTTAGCTGCTATCCTGTATTTAGCTGCAAATCTGAAAGGCAAAAAGATCTCTGTGCTTTCAACAGTGTTGGGTGTTGTGTTGCAAGACCTGGATAATGGACTTCCCTTAAAAATAAAGGAAAGTACAGACATTTCTGTTTTAAACTTTAGATCCATTACATTATTCTACTTATACTTTCAGGTTTAACTCACAAACACATATAAGCTTCTTATCTATTTTAAATTGTCCACATGGCTACACCTAAGTCACACTGTTTACATCTGAATGCAGACTTAAAAGAAATATTCCCGTTTACCACCACTCCCCAGCAAAAATTCCCTAAAGCTTCTAGTTTGTGCCTGTTAGTAACTAAGTTGTATACAGAAGTTTTAATGCTGCTTAGATGATGATAAATTTAGCAGATCAGAGATAAATATTATTTTCAAAGCCAAAAAATACTGAGCGTGTTTCTTCATACAAAAATGTAGGAAGTAAATCAGTCAATTTAGCCTGGGAGAAGTGACAGTGAAAAGATTTAAGTCAGATAATTTTCAGACTTAAAACTCTCACTCAATAAAGCTTTACTTTCTTAATTTAACACAACTCACTGAAAACACTAAACAACTACCTCATGACTATCATTCATCTGATACTGAGAAGAGAAAAGGGAACAAGCAGGTAGAACAAACATATCAGGAAATGTTTTTATTAAAGATGACAAAATGTATGTTGTGCAGTGTTGGGCAGTTAATCCAGGCAGCAACAAAAGATTTCAAATAAATTAAACTGCGTAATTTAGAAAGTAAAGCTACAAAACAGAAGCTGGTAAACAAAATCCTATCTTTTAGAAATGTAGCAGACTTTCAACTTAATCTCAGTTAAGATTTTGAAATACATTCCTGAGCTCATATGGATTAAAGAAATTCCACTGTCTTTATTATACAAATTTCCATATGCTTAAAAATAGTCTCACTTAGAAAAGAAGCAGCATTCTAAAAGATGCTTCTTAATCTGTCATTTTCACACACTTATTTTACAAATTCAGTGAACATTGTTTTTCAAATAACCACAACATCGTAGTTTCAAATGAAATCCTTCTCACAGATAATACATGAATTCACTTTTAGGTGAGACAACCTCCTTAAAATCAGTTTGCAAAATGCATCTTCCCCATACCCCTGCCACAACATTCCCTTCCCAGTTTGCTTACCCAGAGCCCAACACCAAAAACACTTATATGTATGGATGCAATTCCTGCATTTCTAAAGTCCTAGAAAAAGGGAACACATTTCTAAAAAAACCCCCAAAACCAACCAACCAAACCCACCCCGCCCCCGAAAAACCTAAAGTAGTGTTGATTCCACAACAAAACAATTAATTTACTGGGAAAAAAAATCATCATTCTAATAGCATAACAACATCAATTAAAGCAATATCCAAGGAAGATACTGACAAGAATATTCAATTAGTTAGCACATAGCGCAGCAAAGACGTCTTACTTCTACAAGCCTCCTGGCTTTGAAGCCTTGTCTTCCTGGGAAAAGGCTAAAAACATAGCTAGAATACACATTCACCAGAGCAGAAAGGAGAGGGACAGTATTGCAGCAGTGATATAGCACTAAAAATGATGTTTCCAGAGATCTAGATATCGCACTGGAATTTAATGATTGCAAAGATATAAAAATGGCATCTAAGAGGGAGAATGGTGTGAGGATAATTACCAAGATGTCCTAATTGTTGGGTTGTATATCTCTATGTTCTCACAGAAAAAACATACTAAAAAGAATCAATGAATGAGGCACTAAAAAGCTGTTGGTCCAGCACTGCTTCTACCTGCTCGAATTTTTGCACCAAGCTCTTCATTAATTAATAGCATTAACTGGCTGTTAAGGGACCAGGAGCAAAATGCTAACTCACACAACTGTGGGTCAGGAAAGACACAGGACAGGGAAACAATATAACACTCTCAACACTTCTGAGCTCAGCTACATGAAATCTTGACCTTCTTATTTGCTTGCCTCAGTTCTGACTGCATTGATATTTAGCTCTGCGCAGGATTAGTCTGTGAAAGATGGAAAAGAATATATCTTGAATAAAATGCTACTTCATGTGACATTCAAGCATTAAAGGAAAAAATCCTGCCACATTCTCCTGGAGATTTCAGTTTCTGCAGGTATTTCTCTTCTGACTTGTCAGTACTGTCATATAAATGAGTCAATAATGCAGTCAGTTACAATTAATGGGAACAGCATAACAATCTTTCAAATACTTAAGCTCTTCTTGGTTTTTCAGGTGATGAGGAACTTAAGTGGTGACAGGATAATGAAAGAAAAACTTTTTACTGCTTCATGTCCCTAATATGCTTAAATATACAGATGGTTTTTGTTCCTAAGGGCTGCTGCTTAGTATCAGTGAAATGCTGCAATGTCAAATTACCTTTAAAGAGAAAGGAAACATCTTTGAAGAGCAGTGTGAGTATGGCTTTATTGCCTGCAGACAGACGCGGAAAGGGTTACACAAATGCACCTGCTAGGGAAAACACATGAGAACAGAGACAAGCCACATTTTTCACCTTCCCACTATCATTCCTTATATTTATATGTAATAATTTACATGCAGCTTTTCTTCTGCTGAATACAAACTGTTCATGGACTCTGACACCTTGATTATGGCAGCACCTGCTAGCTCATCTTCCATATACAGAAGAGTTTGTCAGTATTGCTAATATAAACTCTGTTTATTCAGTAGCTGACAAGTGGGCTGTAAAAATTTGCAGCTGGCAGTTATTTGTCAAAGAAGGACTCAATCTGGGAGGGATTTTCCTTTTTATTAGTAGTATTTTATTAAATTTGGTTTAATTCTCTCTGATTGGTTTCAAGTTCTAGGAGTGAGAAATGAACATTTACAGACAATTAGGTCCCAAGCCAGCAGAAAAATTGCCTTGACGGCTGCTGGCCCATAGAAGCTCTGCAGCTGCAGAGACTATTCCTTATGCTACGAACAGGAGAGCAAAGACATGCCTCTCCTTCTCCAACAGCTGCTAACTTCAACATGAAGTATTCCCTTGTTGCTGCCTTCCTAGGAGCAGAGTGGCACAGCTCCAGCATTAGGAGCAAGCTAGGGAATGACACAGCAGCCTCCCTTTTCCCCAGTTATTATAGAAGTGTTTTCCTATGACTAAACATCAACAAGGGAAGAAGTTTAAGAAAGCGGCAACAGTGCAAATAAACCTTCTACCACACCACAGATTGGTGAAATGAGGAGGAAAGGAACAGTTATCCTTAATTCCAAAACATAAGAAAATAAAAAAGACACAGATTCCTTTAAAAAGGAGGGCACGGATGGAGTAGGCTGAAATCTACCACCCGATACTCAGCCCGAGGGCTGTTCCAGCTCCTGTAAGTTGAGGAATGCAATTCCAGTAACTGAGAGAGCCAAGTAGGTGGACAGCGCATCACTGGTTCTCCTCTTGCCGTTCTCCTTGCTTTGGAACAGCATTGCCGTTGCTCACAGAAAGACTTCTGGCTTCTCTGATGATGTTTCCTTCAGAGCTTCATTAAATTGGGTTCTCAGTGTCTGGTGAAATAACTCCCTGCATTTTCATGAGATGAGCTAGGAGAGGGAAGGAAAAATTTTGTACAGTTGAGAAGATATAAAGGTTTGTAATGAGAGAACTATATACATGCAGGGATGGTTTTCAGAAACTTCCTATAAGGGAATAGTGATTTTATTCTAAGGATATACTTACAGTCACTATATGTAAAGAGAAACTGAACACAGTCTGAGAAACAAGCAAAAGCTTGCAGCCTTAAGATGCTTCTCAATTTATCGTTCCAAATTTTTCATCCTTAGAAGACACTTCTAACCATTAAAATACAGTCCAGCACTAGGACCACACATGTTACAGAAGCCTAGTGATAACATGATAAATCATTATCATTGGTTTCTTTGCTACACTAATGTAAGAAACTTCAAATCATTACAAAAAACCAACACAATTAAACCTCATCACTAATTCTCTCCCTTAGGTAATTTACATTTTTGGTACACTGTAGCCAAAACTAACAGAAAAACACCTTTATTAGACAAATATTAACAGTTCAATGTAAAAATCAACCCTACGGCACACTGTGTCACTGATCCTATTCGCAGCAGCACAGACACTGCAAAAGGATTACAGTGAGATGCTCGAGGGCCTGGATTTCATACCTCAAGCCAAACTGTTATCCAAATATTCACAGTTTTCAGCAGGATCAGATGGTTTCTTGTTTTCAGATTCAGGGAGCTCCTCAAAGCTGTTATTTGTGTGTGCAGTTGTAACACTGAGCCCTCCATGCCTTCCAGGGTCCTCAGTATGCACCTCATCCACGGTGCTGCTATTTCGATCCCCTCTTTCATTTGAAATTTCACAATCGCTCTCTGAGGTTTTGTCATTGTCTTTCAGGGCCTCAGTTTCAGCTGTTTGTTCATTCTCTGAGTTTGAGGGATCTGTGGGGTTGGATGGGTCGGGGCTGGAAAGTGGGAACTCTCCCTCAGATGAACCATTAAGCTCTGCTCCAACCACCCTCTTCTGCTCCCCTGCAGAAGTGCCTGCTCTTTTCCCTTCCAGTTCTGCAACTGCCTGCTCTGTCAGCTTAATTATCTGACTTCCAAGCTTGTTTATTTCTTCTTCCTCAGAAGGTAGCTGGGGTAATGAAGGATAAAAATGTTTAGTTTGGTTTCTGTTACTTAAGTTTGTTCCCTCTGGAGCCAGGGACGCACTTGCAACAGGACAAGTTTCAGCACGTTCTCCCTTTTGTTCTGCTGAAAGAGAAATGGAATAGCAAGATGCTCTAGTGAGTCACAGGTATTTATGATATATCTCACCTGAAGACCATCACCACCAGTGCCAGACCACAGAGAAATTCACCTCAGTAAGTAATTTCTAAGAGTGATTCGCCACCGCATCCCAGGCCCGTTTCTTAGACAATAAGCAATCAACACAAAGTTTCTTGCTGGATCTGGCCCTGTTTTGGAGCCTGTCTTTCCCTAACACCAACAACTCTAACAGAGTCATAGTGGATACCGTACTGTAGAACAGCAGGGTCATTTTTTCAGAGGAATATAAACTCTAAGCAATGCACTCAGCTACAGAAATTTTTGGCACAACTTAACATTAATCCCTGCATCGCTACCACCTTCAGGGGTTAACACAAGCTCCATTTATTTGGAGCTTTTCACAGGCTTTCCTCTAATAATGAAGTTTCATTATTGGTCCTGCAACATTTTTCCTAACATAAAAGATTATTCTTATTTGGGCAACAGCATAAAACAAAGCAGCAGTGGAAGGATTTTAAATATACTGTTATACCAAAAGGCAAACACTGAACAAAGTGTCAGAATAGAGAAAACAGCAATGTGTAAACACACAGCTTTGTCAAAGAGAGAGAATTTGTCCTCATCTCAGTTAAGGACAAAAAGCCTCATTGAAAATAAGCTTGTGAAATCAAGTAAGAAAAATTAGGAAATGCCAGAAGTACAGCTGCATTGACAGCTTAAAACGACTCTTGTCATGCAGATGCATTATCTTTTAGTATGTGAGCATTTACACTATTTCTCCCGCAGGAATCCTGCCTCATGCAATGCACAGGACAGCCTGGCTGCAGGGATGGACCAGAGCTACACAATACAGGAGCCTACTGTCTCTATCAGACCCGCCTCATTTGTAATTCGGGAGCTACCAAGTGAGTGAGACAAGGGTTGGCATGAAGGGAACAGACACTCTTACTACCATTAAGGAAGCTAGGAATGCTACTTTGAAGAGCTGGAATTTAAGTATGTGGAAACGGCAGGGATAAATTAATTTTCAAAAGGTGATCACCGACTGGATCTAATCCTCATTATCTGAGCACTCAGCTGGAAACCTAGGAGCTTGTTTTGCAGTACTGCTCTGCTCCTGTTGTATATCTGAACACACATACTCAAAGTGCTCCAAAAAGAGCCAAAACTTACGTGCATCAAATTGGCACTTGAAATTAGCAGGGACTCTACCTTACTCTTTGTGTACCTCAGTTTCCCCCCTCTGCAGTGGGATAACACCATCCCATCACCTTGCTGCAATTTTCTGAAAATAAGTTGTTTCAAAGCACTATATCACCAGAGAAAAGTTCATAGAAAAACAGTACTTTTGTCTTCAGGGAATGCTTGAAATAGCGCACAGGCAATACAGCAGGAACAACGCATTCAACAATGAAGAGGGAAAAAACCCGAATAGCTGTTCATTAGCAGCTGTAATGCTCAAGTACAATCTATCCCACTACGCTATCCATCCTGTGCATTGGATAAAATGAGATTTGGTGGCAGAAGACAATCTTTAATTCATATGATTGCACTACATCATTATGCATTTTAACATAGGAACTGCACAGTATATCCTACAGACTTCTACCATCCAGCTTAACTGAAACAATGATAACACATACAGACTAAAACAGGCCTTGATGAGACCAGGATAAGCAGATAGATTAGATAAAAAAAGCCTGAAAAAGTCCTCTGATTACCTGTAGATCTAGCTAGAGCAACATTTGATGTATAACAGAAAGTTCTGATAAAGAATGTATGTTAGTGCAAAAGTTAAAAACATTTCCTGGGCCAAACAGGCACCAAATATCAATGGTACTATTTAAAGGACTATACCTGACCAACATGACGTCAGGCCTAGTATTTAAAGATACTGTCCTGGTTTCACCTGGGATAGAGTTAATTGTCTTCCTAGTAGCTGGTATAGTGTTATGTTTTGAGTTAGGTATGCGAAGAATGTTGATAACACTGATGTTTTCAGTTGTTGCTAAGTAATGTTTAGTCTAAAGTCAAGGATTTTTCAGCTTCTCATGCCCAGCCAGCAGGAAGGCTGGAGGGGCACAAGAAGTTGGGAGGGTACACAGCCAGGGCAGCTCACCCAAATTGGCCAACAGGGTATTCCATACCATGTGACATCACATCTAGCATATAAACTGGGGGGAGTGGGGTTGGGGGGGATCACTGCTCGGGGACTAACTGGGCATCAGTCAGCAGGTGGTGAGCAATTGCACTGTGCATCACTTGTATATTCCAATCCTTTTATTATTACTATTGTCATTTTATTAGTGTTATCATTATTTGTTTCTTCTTTTCTGTTCTATTAAACTGTTCTTATCTCAAGCCACGAATTTTACCTCTTTTCCTGATCCTCTCCCCCATCCCACTGGGGGGGGGGGGAAGCGAGTGGCTGCATGGTGCTTAGTTGCTGGCTGGGGTTAAACCACAACAGATATGTAAGAATTTCATTGCTATTCTGCTTATCAACTGTTTTCACTCAAGTGATCATTCAACTAACAGGAAAAGAAAGTGGTTTTGTTTTTATTTCTGGAATACTTTTAAACCAAGGGCATACTCGCTTGGTAAATGAAGGCAGGTGAACACATTCCTATGTTCTTCCCAGCTGCCAAGCTCCTCCAGATTTTGAAGGTACACTGTATAGATGAAAAATTGCAATATGCACCAAGCTTCTAAAACTCAACAGCAGACAGTCATTCTCTATTCAGAGTGGCACAAAAGGTGACTCAGTGTATCACTCCCATATAGCTGCTGACTGCAGAGAAGCTGTGTGACTCTAAGCACAGGGACATGCCCTACAGCTGAAAACACACTGCTTCCTTTCCAGGCTTTGAAGGAAGATGGCAGCCCCAAACATCCTCCAGAAAAAGAAGTTACTGTTGCTCCACCTACTGCTAGAAGCTATGGTGTTCCCTGCATAGCTGGTAGTATGTATGTGCTCATCTATGTCACTGAAAAGTTGGCCCAGTTATTTAAACTATCACAGAGGTGAGTTTTGTCTGAGTTCTCACTGCAGGTTGTCAGGTATACTGGACCACATGCAACAGGAAAAATCAAGCCGTTTGTGCAGGCAGAACAGTAATTTCTTAATCTACTCCAGTTTAATGACATGATTTCTGGGATTGATCTTGGCTCTTTTACAGTTATGGGATGGGGAAGAGGAAAGAGGGTGAAGACCTCCTGGGAGCTGATTCTTCCCATGACTGCCACAGGCCTAATCCTTGTCTGCCTTCTCCCCTCCAGGGCTGTCTTCTTCTACTCTTCCCCTGCGTAGCTCTTTGCTCCTGCCCTATATCCCTTTGTTTATCTCTGCCCATTTCTCATCCACCTTTCAATCTTTTTTATCACACCTTGCTTTCACTGTGAGCATTTTGATTCCTTGCTCCTGTGCTCTGACCTCTGCGCAGCCAGATGCAGGTCTCCCCTCACTCAGACTTCCTTCGACTCTGTCAATCCCCATCTACTCTAGTCTTCCCATCACTTGAGATTCCTGATCTCAGCCTTCCTTTCCTCTCTGCTCCTAGTTTTGTTCCCTCTAGATGGTGCAGGCAGAGTTTTACCAGCGTTGGTCGCACAAAGCAAGCTTAACAGAATCATTGGTTTGGGTTTTGTTGTTTTTAGCAGATGAGATTTGAAAGTGAATGGTTTAGAATGGGGTGGAAACACCAGCCTGTTTTCTCAGGGTGGAAACCTTTTCCCCAGATTTCAAATTCCTTTCAATTATACATATACTAAATGCTTGCATGTTTTAAAAAAAAAAAAACAAAACAACACCAAACCCAAAGGAAAAAAACCACAAAAAACACATGGTCATCAGAATTTAACACAAAAAACTGACTTGGCTGATATTACAAAAATCAGCTGAAGTAGAAAACACAGCAAGGAAAGCTTCAGCCCAGAGCTAAAGTTTGGCAGTGTTAGAAAGCAACAGAAACAGGGTCTGATGAGATTTGACAGGCAGCTTTAATCAAAACTGTAATACCAACCTCACCTAGGACAAATAAGTAAAAGAAAGAGCATAATGCCACCAAGTAAATACTTTCAGTAACTGCAGATTTAATTAAAAAACAATGATTAAGCAGGCAAAAAATGAATATTTATGAGTTATTATTACTCATCGGAGAACTATTCACTAGAGTTTCACTTCTTATTTTTAGCAAAAATATCAGCTGATCAAGATTATAAAAAACGATCAGTCTGGCTGTCAAGTTTTATCAGATGATGACATGGATAATAAAGTAAAAATTAAGCCACAATCTATTTAGTTTTAGGACTGACAAATAAATAGTTTATGATGTTTCATGGTTAGCTGAGTAAGATCTGGGCATACCAAAAATGTTATGCCCATTAAAGAGCTTATCCAAATGCTGATAGGCAAGCATAATAATCCATCTCCCATCCATTATGAAAAACTAAGGAAAAAAAATTAAGGTTATCAGCAAAGCACTATCTCCTGCTACTGTCAAATAAAGTTAAGCTTGACTTTGGAGAGATGTTAAAGCTTGCTATTGGGGAAGGACTTTTAACAAAACACATGCAAGACTATAAAAAAAGCAGTCAATTTCTCTGGGAAAACGAGTCAGGTATTTCAATTTACTGGGTGCAATCAGGAAGCCTTTCATCTAGGTATCAGCTATAATGCAGGAAAGTGCTAAGCCAGTTCCACCGACTGCTCTCCTACTGTGCATTTTAACTGAGGGAAAAAGAGCAGGAGGCAGTTAACTGTAACATAGATGGCATGAATAACTTCTCACAGTATCAAGTTATCTGGCAGGAAAATTCTTTGAGGTGTTAAGAACTGATCCCTAGCCCTGTGCAATCTATTCAACAGTCATTTTTCAGTCGTTTCTTTGCTATTTGTACTGGGACCATCTATCCATTTTACTTGTGGATGATTTATTCAATCTCTGTGACCACTGAAACTTTGCCTTCTGCTATGCCAGCATGAAAATTTATTACTTCTTATTTGGAAAGAAATGAGTGCTCAGGTCTCATCATGTTCCTTACGTTCCAGGTGCTCACCTTGTACTTTAGTTTTCTGTGGCTTATCAGTAAACGCTAACAACGGTGACCTGGACTGCTGTATAACAGGCAAGGTTGGGTCACTGAATGTTATGGTATCCTTTCCACCTGAAACAATCAAAGTGTTAGAACCATTAATTCACCAATTACATCCATTGTGGACTAATGATATTCAAACATCCCACAACTGTTTTGCAATGTTATTGAAAAGTACAGAACAGGAAAAGCATCTCAAATGATCCTTCTACAGCATGGAAAAAAATACTCTGTACTGGAGCTGGAATATGCAAGTCAAATACAGAAAAGGTATATGTTTTTACCTGCAGTACTGAGTAAAGGACAGATTTTGAAAGAAGACCAGGTGCTGTATGCAGCAAATTGTATTAGCAATTAGCATTCAATTCAGAATATTAATAATCAGATCATACCAAAAGTTTTACAAAGAGTAATGGATCATTTGCATGCTATTACCAGCAAGTGTTCAGCACTGACTCTTTACTCTCTTATTACTCTGCCTCAATGATGAACCTGCTCGTATCATATATACAGTTTTACAGTACAGACTCACACACATATTATCCTACAATGCTCCCTTTAAAAAAAATATTAAAAGCTTAGCATAACTAAAAACTGATGGAGCAAACAAGTATACTTGGCTAGGGAACAGGAGGGATTTTAATCTGAAAATTCCAAAAACATTTCTGAGCATTTTCATTTTAAACCAAATGGAAAAGGGCAATTTTCCAGCTCTTTTGCAGACAAAATAGTGCAAGAAACTCTTCAGCTGAGGACTCTGCTGTAGATGTCTAGTCTTTACATATTCTAGCCATACAGAAAGCAACACCTGCAGATCCTTTAGGAAGTCCTCCACTATTCAGGATGCTCGTGTTTTTAGTGACTGACACCACCTTAAACCTAGAGGGGAAATGGCAGGAAATGTGCAAGATCAGCTAAGCGTGGTGTTTGTGTGGCCTCCAGAACAACTGCCAACTGATAAGTAATGGCTGGGGAGGCGGCAAGCTACTGCTCTATTTATCTCCATAAGAATGGACATTTATGTAACAACCACTTCTCCCCTCTAAATCTGTTTGTACGTTTCACCTTAAGGCAACATCCTAAATCTAATCACCCATCCCAGACAAAGACTTTCAAAAGAGCACCAGGTCAGGAGATCCATGGAATAAATCCAGCTCTGAGAAAGTTCTGGTACCTAGTAAGAAATAATGAAAGTCAAGCTGTTCCCATGGAGTCTAACTGGACTACCCCAATCCCTAACTACTTTTGAAAGCACTGGCTATAAATACCTTGATCCTGAAGGTATTAATGACATTTTTATATCCTTAACATGTTGGGGTATATACTGCAGCAATATGAATGCAATTAATGCTTTTGAAACATGGATCTTGTCAAGCTTTGATCCCCCTGTCAAGTATGCATCAGAATTCTTCCTTCACCATAGCAAGTAATAAAAAATAATATTAACCAAAGCAAAGTGGAGAATCCCCCCAGTGTAAGGCAAAATTAATTAAAATGGGAAAAAAAAAAAAAAAAAAGGCAAAACAAATCCAATGGCTATTTCAAAATCCAAAAGCGCCTAGACAAATGCACTTTCCTGTTAACAATGAAAGAATTTTGTGTTGGAAGAAGAACTAAATCATACAGGGAACTAGTGGTATGAAAACATCCAATAGATATTCATACACAGTCAAAAGTAACCACATATCCAAAAAGAATCCAACAGAGGAAGTAAAATTGAAAAAGATGATGACTAAAAAAATTGGGCAAGGGAGCTTTAACAGAGAAAGCAGAGTCGTCTTCTTTTGGAATAAAAGAGTAAAGCCTGAGCTAAAGTCCCTGAAGATTGCAAGACAAGCTTCAAAAAAGAAACTTCTTGACTTCCAGCCAGCATTTACACAGTAAACACATTTACTTTCACATTTTTCTCTGAAAACCAACTTGGTTACTGAAAATAAAGCTCAGCTCAGTATCCACACATCTAAGCAGCAGATGTGGCCCAAAGAGTCCGATGCATATTTATTTATTAACAGCAACTCACATCCATTCATGAAGGAGGGGCATGGGGGTATTGCTGCACTATATTCTGTGAATCATGATCTGACGTTGGATTACACACAGGGAATTTCAATTAGCTGCCATGTAAGCTCAATTTCATAACTTACATAGCTTTGTGTTCCTCTATTCAATGAAATTTTCAAGGATATTAGTGAAAAGTACACAGATCTCAAAATAAGCAGACAGATAAGTTTTCAGTAGTACTAAATTCGTCATTTTTTTCTCCAGGGATGGGTATCCCTTTATAACCTCTGCTGCACCCTACACCACTGTAACTGGCTATACCCACAGCAGCTGCTGAGACCATTAATTCTACCTTGCCTCTGCTCCACGCTGATTACTGCAGAGCAAGAGGCAGCACCAAAACTTTCTTATCATCCCAGACAGAAAAAGGCTGAGTCATAGTCAGCTCTTTTCTTAGGCTCTTTTTCAGTGGAAATCTGGAATTTTCAGGAAATTATAGGTTTTTTTAAAAATACAGAATTACTTGTCTGAATGTCTAGTGACATCAAATTGCGAGAGGAATAAGGTGGTGTTTACTATGTATTATTACTGAATACACGTATATTATGCATGCATATTTGAACCACAATGTACCTAAGACAAAGCAAAGAAATGCTTCTGCGAACATCACATTCTCTGCTTTCTTCTCAAGGCAAGTAGGCTCATAAAAAGAAAATCAGAGCCAAATCTATGCCCATGCTTGCTTTCTTTTCAGCAATGAACCTTGCAAGAGATTCATCTAATTAAAGCCCATTTTCCAAACAGGGGAAGCTAAAGTTTGTGGTGAGCAGAACTTCTACAGAAAATGAACTATATTACCAGTTTCACCATTTCAAAAATTAAATACACACTTCCTTTTGATTTAGCTTCCCCATAGTTCATTCATGCATTGCTTGAAAAGCAGATGACAAATATGTCACCTAACAAAAAACCAGAAGTGGTCAAGCTCTTTCTTCAATAGGGTAAAGTTTATTAACATCATTTATTAACACCATTTGGAAGATATTAATACCATGGTGACAGTGGATGTTATGTTATATGGACAATGATGCCTAAGTAGGAATGTTAACTTCAGATTAAAAACCTGCAATTTATAATGTGCATTTCTTTCAGTGCTAGACTGAACATCAGCTTTCATCTGCGTATTTTTTCCAATGACAAAAAGTTCAACTCAACCAAATAATAATTTATTCTCTCTGGATTTAAGACTGCCTAGATGAGATACTCTCCATATTCTGCCCCTCACCCAAGCCAAAATTGAGCTGCAGAGTCCACTGTGGTAGTTCCCACACTATTTGTTACATGCTGCTGTTTTATGGAGCGGAAGCTTTCCACGCTCTGAAAAGAAAATTGGTGACCCACCAGGTGTTGCAAGGCTGTTTCTGACCACCTTGGGACTGGAGTGCACTTGGAAACAAAAGTGCACTCTTGATTTAAAAGGCAAGCAGCAAATCAACAAACCTTGGGGCTCAACAGAACTCGCAATCCAGTGTAAAATTCCTTTACAACTATTTAAGATCATCCTTTTTTACTATTTTCCTCAATTTAAAGGAATTGTCTTGTAGAGCAGCCTTCCTCTCTCTTGTGGTCATCTAACTCACTTCACTGAACATCTTAATCTGCCCAATATAAAAATGTTCAGATAACATTTGTGTTTGTTTACATGCAGTGACAATATTTAACGTACTGCTAAAATCAGTTACTAAAAATATATGTTAAGCAGAACCTACTCCCAAATCCCACTGAGACATTGTAGCTCAGGCCTTCAGGCAGCAAAAGAAAGGAAGGAAAGAGACAGTTGTTATTGTATAAACATTAATTTGATGTCTTACCTACATAGACCAACAATGGTGCAAGAAGTTCCCACTGTTCCTTTTTTTTTAATATATTTTGCAAAGATTAGAAACACTGCATTTATTAGTGTATTAATTTCATGGAACACTATTTTTGGGGAAAAAAAAAAAAAAAAAGCCAAACCAAACAACCCTACAGTACCTTAAACTGGTGACTTTATGATACACATCTGTACTAATGTACAGAACTGCCTTACCAGGGTCTTAGACAAATATTTCACCTGCATCTTTTGGAAAATGTGGGGAGGGACAAATGCACTAATGTTAGGTGACTAAATGAAGAGTAATCCATGGAAACAAATGTGCGACCTTCAGTTCTGGAAAGCATCAAGACGAGAGCCAGTTCCAGAAAGGTGATTGAGAATGCCTACAACGGCCAAGCTAAAGTGGAAATACACCACATCAGGCCAAATGGTTGAACAGCATAGGTTTGTCACAAGGTCTTTTCAGCTTTGTCAAATGTTTTCTTCTAGATGGAAAGGTTAGGTGGAAAAAACACAGAGACAAAAAACTAGAAGCCTAAACCACACTTATCTCCCACCCCCAGTAGCACTGATAGGAAGCCGTAAACAACAAAGCCTAATGATGCAAACACCAACAATGGAGCAGCATAATTTACAGTGGTTAAAGAAGACACAATTAGGTGTAATGAGAAGAAAAGAAGCAAAAAGTAAATGTAAATTAAATATTGCACATTTTCCTAACAGCGAGGTCTATTAGGAAGCAGATTAATCTCCCATTACTTGAGTAATTCAAACCCAAATACAGTACTTAAGATACTACAGGGAATAAGCCTGTTCTGGAGAGATGGACTAGAAAATTTAAGATCATTTACATTTCCAATTTCTCAGAGTTTATGATACTACAGAAAAACATTAAAAATACAGCAATAAAATTCATGGAAGTTACAAGAAGTACAAAATTAATAAATAAAATTTGTTGAAAAACATAATGGTCAATATCCTGTGTATCATTTTATATAACTGTTTAAATAAAATAGTTCCCTTTTTTTTGCCTGCAGACTATGGAGACAATTTGATTATTTCCAGTATTTAAAACTTTTATTTTTTTCAGTATACATATTTGAATTAGAGTTTAAAGAGTCTAGTGATTTTTGGTTTCAACTTAACATTTATTAGAAGTTTCTAATTTTGCAAATGTGCTGAACAGCACATTCGTAAAATAACTGTCATTAAAAAAATTATAGCTAAGCTTTTCATAAATGCAAATATACCCTTGAAAACTAAATAATGCAAGCTGTTCTCTTGAATTTTTACTAACCTGGAAGACTCCACAAGCCAGCGATTTCCAAAGTTCTTAATTTCTTTTCTAGTTCTGCCACCCGATTCCCTAGAATTCTTCAGAAAAAGAAAACAAAAACAAAAGCCAGGGACAGTCAGCCGAGATGAGATTCCTTGTTACACTAAGGTAACCAAAGCCCAATTGCTCACATGACTACAGTTGAATTTTTAAATTGTTACTTAACTAGTGCAGTAAACCTGTATACAGTCATCTCTTTTCACTAATGGCTTTGGACAACCTCCCCCAGAGTTAAAAGAAAATGAAATATAGTTGTCTAATCTATCCCATGTTTTTTAAAAAAAAAAAAAAAAAAGTCTAGGATGTACTGGACATTCAGCCTTGGCCCTTCAGTAAAGACAAACAATACCAACTCACAATATTTCTACTTCCTTGCCCGCAAATGTCTCTTCCCAGTTACTCTTACTTTCTCTACAGCTAAAACCAGAAGGTAAAAGCTATGCAGACAAAATATGGAAAACTCAAGGCAGCATCTAGAATGATTTTGAAGTTCTAAGGCACAATTTTGGGCTAGACCTTTATTCAGAGAGGTTTCTCCATCACTAAGATTGCTTAAAATGGCAAGGAATATCTTTTGTACTGCATCTTTTCTTTTAGTGCTGAACTCTGTTTTTTACTTTACTAAAAAGCTTCAAGCTCTTTAGTGCGTTTATCACCCACTCTTAGTTTTCACTGCATTTCTTGGGTCATCTCTTCTTTTGTATCTGATTCCTACACAAATACTATTTGCAGTTAGCCCTCCTGCAGGATTTAACTTTTAGTCTTAATTCTCTCCCCAGATCAAATGAGAGATTACTATCTTGTAAAGAAAGCCCTTTTTTCCAATGAATTTTTGAAAGTGTTTCTCTCACAGGCACAGCAAGTTTCCTGGAATCAGAAGTCTGAGTAAATCCCAAACAATACTCAATAGAGTGAGAAACCTAGACGAAGCAGCAATTCTAAACATGACAGCAGAGAAAATAGACAGCAAGTTTTACTCATCAAATTACAGCAACAGGGTAAGTCAGTTAAATTTGAACTGAATGCTGAGAAAAGCAGGATATCACAACACAGCAAGGCAACAGTACCTTCCCATGCTCACCAGAGCTGTGTAATACTGCACTGTGTGCTCTCCAGCAAGGGTTTTATGCTGCAGACATTTGAGCATACTGGGAATGTCACTACTCACAAGATGGCAGAATCTGGGAAGGGCGTGAAGAATAGCAACCTCAGCAAATATCAAAGGGGCTAGAAAAATTGATTAACAAGGACTAAGTATTTTTGAAATTTCTACTGTGAGGGCTCTGCAGTGACACAATAAAAGCCTATAAGTATTTTAAAGATTACAAAAAGAGAAAGCTTATAACAAGTATCAAAGAAAGCACTGAAAGGTACAGGGGTGTGTATCAGCTAAAAAGCAAACAGTCCATCACATTTACAAGCAGAGGAGAGAAGACATTTGGGAGCAGTTACATTTGTTTCCCCATTGAAACTCAGTAATCAAATAGGTTACCCAGGTTATGATGGATCTGTTACTGTCTTCTCCAATTACAATCAAAATTGTTCAAGGCTAGATTTCACTTTCGGAATGCTTCCATCTGGTAGGAGAGACTCAGCCTTAATACCTCTGTTTTCATATCCCAGTGTACGGCCCAATGCCCAGCCACTGCACTCTGCAGTACAAAGCAACAGGTGATGGAGAAAGGCACAAGACCAACTTTCCAGAAGCTCTACCTTGCACACAGGCAGCCCGCTCCCATCTCCCTGTCTAAGGCCCCATCAAGGGTCAGCTGAAGGACATGGAGTTCTGCTGGCTTAGAGGGACAGGGAACAGACAGAGATGATGCAAGACTTCTTCTGTGTTACGTTAGCTCAGCCAGGGAGCTGACAAAACAACGTTGATTTGGCTAATGATTGTCACCACAAACAGGTCACAAGCTTAGAGCACTTCTGCCAGGAGAAGAAAAAATCCTTATTATTTTCATAAGTAGTTCACCAGTAGTTCCAGGGCAGAAAAGGGGGGAAAGATACTGCCCTCCCTGTCAGCTAGCCGTGTCACAGAAGGAAACTCAACCCTCTGCATCAAGTTCAGTTATTTCTACTGCTCTTGTTATTCAGACAACAATAGCAAAGTCACTTTTCTCTTGCTTCTCTTAAATTTTATAGTTCATTTATCAGCTGTAGCACACTATTTCTAAAGGTTTTGGAACAAATATATCCTGATAATTCCTACTGGATCCTGAGAAGAGACACTGAGCTATTTAACCTTTGTTGCAGGTTCTCACATAGAAGGATCATTCTGCAGCTCTGAACAACAGTTGGCAAAAAGAGAGGACAATACTTAACCCTGCTCCATTCATTCAGGAAGACAGCAAAATACATTCAGTGATGTGTATGTGTCCTGGGTTCAGCTGGGATAGAGTTAATTTTTACAGGAACCTGGGAGGTGGGGGGGCATAGCCGGGGCAGCTGACCTGAACTAGCCAAGGAGCTATTCCATACCATGTGACATCATGCTCAGTATATACATGGGGAGTGGGCCGGGGGGAGGGCTCTCCTGCTCTCGACTTTCGGTGGGGGAAGTGGCGGAGCGTCGGGTCCCGGGTGGTGAGCAGTTGCACTGTGCATCACTCTTTTCTGTATACTCTTTCATTAGTACCGTCGTTGTTGTTGTAACTTTTTTTGCGTTGTCCCAGTAAACTGCCCTTATCCCAACCCTCGAGGTTCCAGTTTTTTTTTCTTTTCTCTCCCCCGTCTCCCCCCTATCCCACCGGAGGGGGCGGGAGGAGTGAGCGAGCGGCTGCGTGGTCCTTTGTTACCGGCTGGGCTGAAACCACGACAGTATGATTCTAGTTTGCTTCAAACCACAATATCTGAAGACAGGTATGGGAGGAATGAACCCCACATAAAGCTGCAAGTTCTTATAGAAATATCTTTTGAAAAATAAAATGTGTAAGCAATCCTGAACACAGTGTGGTTTATCCCATTCCTTCCTTTCCCTTGTGACCTCCAAATAATTTGCCACATCCATATGTGCTGTGGGAAGACTGAGTTGTGGTGGCCTTGAACAGTAGGTATTTTTAAAGAGGCTGCATGGGTTGGTAGCATCAAATTCTGATCTATTTTTTTTATCTCTAGCCACAGTGGACTAGATCCTTCGACTGAAACAGAAAGATCATGTCATGGACAAAGGTGCTGATAGCTATTTCCATTGTCCTCTGGTCATGTGTCTAATGCAACAAGGGAGTTAGCCTAAACCTCCCTCCAGGATAAGGTTTTACAGAAATCTGTTGTTCACGTAACAGCAGCAATGCTCCTACCTGAATTCTGAAGCTCCCTTCTGGATCTCCCATGCTTCCTAACATACCTGGCCATAATCTGTAGGGAGCTGTGCTGATTTACTGCACCTGAGCTCCATTCACCTCACTTTCAATTTAGATCTTGCTACAGAAGACATATACCCTCATATAGATACAATCACCCAAATGTCTGTAAACAGGGTCTGTCACGGTCACATATCTAGTTCTGTATATCACATGGAAACATTTACCCAGTTACAGACTGACACAATTCTTTTTGTAATTTTGGTCATGACCAAGCTTGCCCAAGTTAGAAATGTTAAAATTAGTGCAACGTGTCTAAGCAGCAGAGCAGCTTCTACACTAATCTGGCTTGCATGGGTGCTGCCAATTTCAGGAACAAATTACCCTAAAAAGAACATCTAATAAATGGTTTATTTCTGGCAGAAGAAAAAAAAGATTTTTATCCACTTTCTAGGCAGGGTTAGGACTGTTTATTTTTGCATTTATGTAACTATTTAATTTTGAAACACATTACTGCATACAGAATTCATTTACAACTGCATTTTCAAATTAAAAGCTAATGCGCTTCTGAAGAAAAACATACAACATTACTTAAACTTAGCAGTAATAGCCACCAATCACCTAGGGAAAATGACCTGTTTTCTTCTCAAACAAGTTCTTTTTTTCTTAAAAGTGGGACTAAAAAAATAAAGGCTGGATTTAGCCTACTTGTTCCTAGGCACATACTCCCACAGCTCCTTTGATCATGCCACATATTTAGAAAAGCAGCAATAATAATAGTGTGTCTGTTCCAAGAGCAAGTAGCAACGGATGTTTTCAACAACAGTGTAACAGCAGAAAGTCAACTTCAACAGCAGACCCACATTCTAATCTACATAAAAAAATCCACTGTCTTGTTATTGCTTCAGTTAATCAGAAAGCACATCTACCATTCTGCTATTGTAAACTTACATACCCATACCTTAATCTGCAAACAACAAAAGAGGTTTTGACTTTAAAGTAGGTTAACTGTTTGGAGGAAAATAAGTTCATATGGTCTGAAAAGTCTCATTTACTGGTAATAGAATCACTAATAAGTCAATCATCTATCAAATATCAAAAGCAGAACTTCTTCCCTGAATGAAACAACCACCTCAAAATCTCAAGTTCTTTACCCAATAAATCTCACTTTCTTCAAACAACCACCTCCAAGAATAACTGTGTCCTCCAACATGGTCTTTCTGCAGGAAAAGCCAGGCAAACAGCACAGAGGGGTGAAGGAGAAGACTACCTTCTGATTTATGACCTTTTGCCATTACAATTCTCTCTAGCCCCACATCCTTCTCATCTTCCTACTTTGAATGGAGAAATGTCTTCAACAAAAGAATGCATCTTCTACTAGTACCAGTCTATGGACCTGTCTGTTTTACTTGTGCACTGATGTCATTCTCACTTCTAACCTTCTCTGACAGGTGGGCAGTTTCTTCCCCATTTCCAGAAGTCAGCAGTCTTTACTTGTAACTTTTTACTTGGCAAATAAGTGCCCCCAAAAACCAGCTAATGCACCTCAAGTAAAGGATGTTTCTCTGTGATGTCCTACCTGCATTTCCCTTTTTCACTTTAACTCTTGTGTCTTAGGTGTTTCTACTTGAAGTAGTTCCCATTCCTCCTAGCTCCTTAAAAGCTTCTTTAATCCCACTAACACCAAAGGTGACAAAAAGAATGAGCATACCACACAGGAGTATTGCTGAGGCTCTTCACTCAACTTGCCCAGGATTTATCTTACTTTTTTTTTTTCCCCATGAAGCATCCTGAACTGAATACAACACTACAGCTCTGAGCACACTCCTGACCTGGGAGAGATGTGGACTGTCAGCTCCAAGACCTGATCTTCTATTGGGCATAGAATACTAGTTTGTGCACACATCCAATCTCTACTCCTGTGGCTACATAAGAGCAGTTGGGCATGCAGATAAAAAGAATCATATCTTCTTGTGAAGACTTATCTCAAGAAAACCCGTACTCAATAGTTGAAAGCAGAAACAGTGATATCAGAAAGTAAAGCCATCATTGCAATGGTACATTTGAGAGATGCAAGAGACTGCATGTGATCAGAGAGAGATACAAAATTAAGAAGTTTTCTATAGTTATGGGCAAGAGTACACAAACTAGAACATGAGGTAATGATACAGTATTGCGATATAAAAGGCAAAGATTGGTTATACCTGAAATAACAAAAATTGTTCTCTGGATGTTTTCCTTCTGATGTTACATTAGCGGTAAGAAGGGAGCAAGGTGTAGCCCTTCACTAGCACTGCTCAGTGCAGGAATTCCTCTTGCATTACAGGACACACTTATAGACATGAATTAACTGAGCTGCCGTCAGTCAGATCTGGGCTACATTTTCACTGCTTTAGTCTCCCTTTAGCTGATTAGGCATTTGCCTTCTCAAGAGTATTAAGAGTGGCTATAAACTGCTCCTCCACTTCTGTTGCCACATCACTAAGAATTATGCAATGGAGACTGCCTAGTATCAGAGTTATCAATTTTCAAAATGAATCATCTATTCTAGTGCAATACAGTTTACTTCAGTACTACTCCTTCCTTTCATGAAAGATGTCTGCCTGTTTCTGGCATCTGGTCCTGATGTGCTTTTGAGAAGCCTGAATAACCTCTGATTACTAGTAGTGACTCAGTGTTTTAAAAAAAAAAAAAAAAAAAAAAAAAAAAAAGGAAAAAAAAATGAGCACAGAATCAAGGAACACTTCCTAGTTGTGATTTTCATACACTGTAAAAGGACAATAATATCAGAATGTCAGAAAATGTGTCAAAAATTATTATATTCTGCAATGATAGGAGCTGTACAAGACACAAAGAATTCTACTGATGAGTAGAAGAGCTAAGAGTAAACAAATCCTCCTTGAAAGTTCAGTTCAGATTTTTAAAAAAATCATATAGTAGCAATCCAACTGTGTTTATCTCCTACAACTCTTGGCAAAGTAACTATAGGAGCAACAGCTATCATTTGTATGACACATAGGCAGGTAGCCTGTGACAAATGTTACACTAAAACTTTTCAGATCCTTTCCTAAGTGCAACATTTACTACTCCCACCAGTGTTCATTAGCAAATTGCTACATTAACAACCAATTATCACATATCTTCTCCTCCAGTTCAAGGGTGTCCTTCCTCCCAGCAGCTTTTCTTTAGCTCTCCCTACAAACTACTTGCTAGAAGTTCCCTCTGTGTTATGGTTTGTCCCAAACCTGAGCAGCAAACCAATCCTTGCCTAGCAGAGGCAGACAGGTCTCTGTCAACCCCAGACTTTACTTTGAAAATGTAATTTTTCTCTAAACACATACCTGATCTTAAAAACTACAAAAACTACCAGTTAACAATGACAATGAATTTCTGTGAAAATGGACCTTCCTTGCCATTTCCCTGAAAATCCCCCAAAACCATGACTTTTCCATAGCTTGGTAAGTTCTGTTTTACTTATAAGTCATGCTACCTACTTGTTGGTTTGCCTTTGGTGTTGTATGACCATGTTTTTTTCATGGATAGTTTCCAGCAATGCAGTGGCCAGTGATTTGAGATCTGAAATGGACTGTGGTGTGGCTGGTAGGCTACATCCATGATCCTCCGACAACAACTCTTGGACTATAATGTTAAAAACACAAATGAGTTTTGGCTTCTCATGCACAGAGATGTGACACAAACATTTACTTAGCATTAAAGAACTATTCTCATTACTTAAATGAATACTTTTTTTTTTTTTTCCCAATTAACAAGCAAAGCCAAAAGACCACAAATACAATCTCCAGCTGGCATGAAGATGGTGGCTTTCTACGCTCATCATTATTCCACAGCAATTGCCAGAATAAGTATAGGCAGACACATCTTACGTTAACATAATTCTGCTTTTGGAAAATTACTTTTGTTCAGAAGGAAACAAACTCATTCTTCTACAGGCCTACAGACTGGTTAAAATCGGTCATTTCTCTCCCACTTACATTAAAACATAAGCCCACAAGGAAGTCTTTGTATTATTTTTTAGAACTATTATATCCTTCAGGTTATTTAAGATTGATGTGAAAATACAGTCACTCAAACTCCTCCTCTGCAGCTTAGAGCTTGCACCTCTCAACCACATCAGGAAGTTCACTAGTATCATTAGCTTCTGTAACTAGAATCTGACTCTGCTTCTTTTTATATTTTTATATATATGCAAGTAAGTGGAGAAGAGGACAGAAGAGAAGTCAAAACCAGAAAAGCGAGTTTCAACCTACCATGACAAATACTACTGATCTCGTGTGTGTATGAATATACCTAAACAGTAGGGTGCCAGGTATACTGTTTCGCTCAAAGAATTTTTACTTCCCCTTTCTTTCCTAATCTTGATATTTTCTTTGAAGGGGGAAAAAGAGATTACTCCATTTTGCTGCCCATGAAGAAACATGGGACAAAAGGATTTCTTGCAAAACATCTGAATGTAAAAGCTTCCAAGAACAGTAGCAGAAACCCTGACTTAAGGCCCCTCCTCTACCACCCAGTCTATTTTTCATTGGAATATGAATTGTGATTGCCATTGTTAGCAGAGCAAAGAGATGAATAAAGAAGTGATTTGTCAGGGTCAAAGTTGCTGAGGGGTTTAGAGAGTGGGGGGAAAAAAAAAGAAAAAAAGATAAAACTGACGGGGAAGAGAATGAATGGCAAAAGAGTAACAAAAGGAGAAGCAGTACTCAAGAGGCAAATTTTATATTGTCAAGTCAACTGAGAAAAGGACAAAAATTAGCACATAATAATAAACAGGAAAGAGAAGAAAGATTTTGATTTGGTTGGTGAGGAAAGGGTTACTGAAATTAAGAGGTAAGATGGAAGGAATTCAATGAGCTATGCAACACGACGCTGCATTTATGTAATACCTTGCTTTGCAGACAGGACTCCAGTCAGAGCACTGCTACTGGATCTACTATGAGTCTTTGAATTTTTTCGTCTCTCTAGTGCATTCTAAGGAAACAACAAATATCTTATTCAGAAAAACAGTAGCTAACAAATCCTTTCATTAGGAGTAAAGAATCTGGAACTTTGGATTTTGGTCTCTGAACAACTGCAGGGCCCGCAGCTTACACCCATAGTAACCTATGGGAGTGTGACTCTCCTGGAGTATTATTCTCCAGCCAAAACAGTCTTTGCAAAGTCTGTTACAAAAATTCATTCTCATTGCAGTCACTTTATTGTAGTCTCTCCCACTCACTCCCCCCAGTGCATTTTTAAGACTTGCCTATTTTTTAATCATTTGCTGAGCGCCAGTGATTATACTCCAGTATCCTGTAGAGAATATCAGTTGGGAACAAAATCAGACTTTTCTCAGTATTTCTTTGGATAGGCTTCAAAGGGAAAGCTCAAACTTCTCTATCAGAGTTTCTAGAAGCCCTTTTAGTAGCAAATACTGACTTTCAGGAATTAGCAGCAGAATGATCCTGCTGCAGAAGTCCAGCTCTTCCAAAACAATTACAGTTCTGTGAAACCCACCAGACCACCAAGATGCTCGGTTGTCACCGATAAACTAACTCACACTCTGAGAGCCTCAAGTCATAAGTGTGAACAGAAACTCAAATGAACCTGCTACTTTGAGGAACTTTGCCCATGGACAAAAAGCAATTAGTGCTGTGACTGCTTCATAGTGACCTAAATGGTTAAAAATTCCTACTGACAGTCCTAAGACAACCCTTCTCATGCCCTGACAAGCAGCCCTCCCCTCCCACACCCCAAAATCACTTGCAGAAATAAATGGAGTGCTTGACTTCAGGGAAGAGCAAGAATATTTTGCCCTCAGGATTCAGTCCTGAAGGTTTCATGCAAAACAGCATATATCTCAACCCAGGAACAGAAGAACAATGAAGACTTAGCAATCATTAAGACACATGAAGAAATAGTGTGGCCATTAGGGAACAGGGAGACAAGACCCGCTTGTGACAGCAACACAGTTGCAGTCATTCACCACACGCTGCGTGACCTGCTACTCTTCACCTACAAGCAGCCTGGAAAGCTGATCACCCCCCCCAAGCAGGAGTTCCCCACAGAACTTAAAAAAAGGTACTTAATTCATTTTTCAAAATACTTTTAATGGTTATCCCTTTGTACTACATCAGCTAAGAAGCCTACAAAGATGACTGAGCATGTAGTTAAGTACACATACTAATACTTTTTGAATGTTAATGGTGCACTTTTCTTTGAGGACACAATTTTGTTCTTTAAATGCATACGAACATGAGAATGAACGATAACCTCCGCGAACAACGAAGCACAGTTTAGATGATACACTGAGAGGATCTTACCTTATATTTAGTAATATTAGACTTAAGAAGGTTGACTTCCTCTTGAAGTTGTTTTAATCTCTCTTGAAGATACCTGAAAAAGAAATGTAATCCTTTACTTCGTGTTACCTTCAAGTACTGCCTCAAGCGCTTCTCTTTACTATTTGGCATGTCCTCTCTTTGAACTACTGAGAGTTCTTTTCCCTCTGCAGTTCTGTGAGGGATAAAATAACAAAATCTTACTGCTCTTGACCCCATAAAACTTTTAAGTAGGGAAACAAATTGCATCAGAAAAGGAGGCTGCCCTTTTGTTAGATTTGCCAAGCGTGCTGCACAACCATTTTGTATCGGTCCTCAGGTTTTTGTGGAGGGAAGCTAAAAGGATATATTTATGTCTAGAGGAAATAGTCAGGAAGCATTTACTCGTATCCTCTGTACTTGAAGGGTTGTGAGATGGACACATGAAGATTTGTATACATGTCAACACAAGACTCAACTATGCAGAACTTTTGCATTGCAATATCCATCACTTACATGGCACTTCTCATTACAAAGCAATCACAAAGTAGAAAATTCAACAGTATAGTTGAAAAATGGTATACAGTTAACTGAAACAGTACAGTTCTTCCTAATAGAGTTTATGCACTTGGATTAGATGGCTATTTCCACATAGGAAAATATCTTTTTCATGTATAAAGGGTTTATAAAAAATCCTCTTTCATGTAGTGCAACTGCAGCTGTATTAGGGTTTGTGACAATTTAACTATTTTAGAGAAAAAAAATCATATTGCTGTCGGGGAGCAGGGGGCTTAAATTGATACAGAACTCTGTAGGCCACACAAAACAGAAAAAAAACCTGGAGCTGCTGGGAGGAAGTAATGCCTTTGGTATTACACTTTCCTACCTGAAGCATAAGTCTCTGTAAATGGAAAGTGTCTTACAAGATCTATTTCACTTTAAGGTAATTGTTGACGTTAAGGGAGGTACCTGCTATGGCTCTGTCAGTGACTCCTCTCTGTTGTCCTTAGCAGAGACCATAAAACACATTCTTTTCCCATGGAAGTGGCAAGAATATCTGCATGGGTGATTTCACCAGCAACTTTTGTTGGCAAATCACTCCATGTTGACAACCTCTCCCTGTGGTGAGAATTATGTCCGAAACTGTTAACTCAGGGTACTCAAAGTCCCTGTTTCCAATCCAAGATTAGCCCATTACAGCTCATGATGAGCTTCTGAAGACACCGATTTTTAATATTCTTGCTTTTGGTGCCACACAGTGATGGGAATAAAAAGGTCTGCACTTCTCTTCCTTTTCCTCATTAGCTCTATTTGGGAATATCACTGACATCTCTGTAGCCAAATAAAACATTGGTAATTTCCTGCAGCCTAACTTTCTCAATATTATTTGATGATTAGCTACAGTACAAACAAAACAAATTACCAAAATCTCTTAACTTTTATTCTTGGATATATTTTCTTTAAAGTTTTGTTGTGACTGACTTCCTGATGCTCCTGTTAAAGCAATACACTGCTTGTTCTAGGGAAACAGTAAGGTTTGCAATGCACTCACCTGTTCTCCATACATAAAGCATCTACGTCGATGATACGGTTTTCATGCCCTCCTAAGACATGATTAAGTTCTTGGTTTAGTCTGTCAGACTTATCTTGGTAAAAAGAGCGTTCCTCTTTCACATCCTGTAACTCATCCAGTGCAGCCTGAAGATCATATCTCAGAGTCTCGATCTGAGAAGAAAGGAAAGCTGTACGACTATTTTGAAGTTTAAACAAAAGATTACATAGCGCCCAAACTGAAAACAGCAACAAGTACTGCATGTCTGAAGAGGTTTGATTTTGGGCAGTCAAAAGTCTTTCCAAAGCTCATAACCCCTGGTACTTTTACTCTGTTTTGGTATTATTTCATTGATTTGAAGTTAAGTACCTTCAGCAGTTAGACCTATTTTACAGAATTTCTGGAAAACAACTAAAATGTAACAGTGAAAGAAACCTCAATCCATACTATAATTCTGCTACAAACATATTAAGCTGGTTTTAGCATATAATTTCTAGGACTCCAGGAATGAACTCAACTGAATAAAAATCTGGCAAATTTGGAGGATGAAGAAAAAGCCTGTAAGGGGGAATTTATACTAATTACGGGACTTTCAGCAATGAACTTCTACAGAATAGGAAGAAGAACTGAGGAAAGTAAAAAATAAGCCAGCATGGAGTTGACAGGGTAAACTTTGCTATTAAGAAAAAGGGTGAAGGAGTCCAGTATGAAAGATACTCAAGGACAAAGAGCTTCAAACTGCCAAGGAGGGGAAACGGAGAGCACGAGAAAAGTCTGCAATGAGTTGAGGAGTCTCCACTGGCACCTCAGAAAACACTGATAAGCCAGGAAGGACAACAAATGACTATGTAAAAAGAGGCCAGGTGATAAACAGAGAGCGCAAGCTTGGGAACAGAGATACCAGAGAGAATCACACTGGAAGAAGACCAAGTGCAGTCAACAGTCTTTATGGTAAGCTAAAGCAGCCTGCACTTGAGTGAAGACTGAAACCCAAGAAATATGCACCTCCTCCTGGATCACAGAACAGCTTGTTCAGGGTGGAACTGACATTGGTATGAATGAGTGTGGGAACAACAGAGAACACAAACCCCCCAAATTGTCCAGAAAGCTATGCAGATGAATTGGATGCTGCATGGTACATAGTATTAATACAGACTTGAGGTAGGCAAAAGAGGTCTGATGCAAGAATTTTTCAAAAGATGGGAAGAAATAGCTAAGAGGCAGAAGGAATAGAAGACTAACAACACTTCTACAGAAAATTTGATTCAGAGAATATCTTTAGGAGATGCATCAGCCACCACATAGAGTGTTGAATACTTTTAACAGCTTTCACTGAGGAGTCTCTTTCATTGACAATATTCAATTGTCACAAGTTGTTGCTTCACATTGTAAAAAGAGGAGAAACAGTAATCTAGAGAAGGAATTCCTGAGATTAGGGAACTCACTCTAACCACGTATGCATGTTTAAATTAGTGCTCAATAACAACTATTTCAGTAAAAATCCCAACACCTTCACCACTATTTGCAATGTTAATCAGCTACCAGCCCTCCAAACACAACAGAAGCCATCATTCACTTGCTACTGCACTAGCTCTGTAAAACATAACAGTATATGCCTATTTAGTTATTACTTGCTCTCGAGCTGTCTCCAATTGTTGAACAAGGTCCTCCCGTTCATGTGCTGCAAAGTGGCGAGCCCCAACTTCATCATCTCCAAGTCTTTGCTTTGCTATTGTCATTCGAAGGAGCTGTGATTACAAAATCAGATTCGGTAAGCAAGAGAACACAGGCTGTAGTATCAGAGTACATCTGCATTAGAAAGAGTAAAGCTGTCATAGATTTCATCTTTCAGGCCAAACAGCTGGTATTATTTAAACCAGAGGGAATTTTCTGAGCCAAGGGCTCAATCCTGTTCTCAGTGAAAAATTCCAGTCAAACACTCAAAGCATCAACAGGAGCTGAATTAGACCTGCAACAATAGTCACCAGAGTATGCAAATTATGAAAGACTAAGTAAATACAGACACATGGTCAATGTTTTTTTAGCAGTCTCAGGAACTAATTCTGGGCAGACTAAAACTAGAGAATTCTCAGAAAGCCGTTTTCATATGTAAATCTTAAAATTCTCTGCAGCAGAGAACTCTTCCTAGTTAAGAATAAAAAGGCACGAAGTAGCTTGTCCAGCTTCATTTTACTGATTCCACTTAAAATCCCACTGCACTACATCAGTGCAGAATTTGCATTAACAGCTGCTAATACATTTGCTTGTGCATTATATTTTTCATCTACTCACTCAGTTAATTCATGTTAAAACCAAAAAAACGGGCTAACAACAAAAGGACTTGGCCAAAATGCTTAAACAGCTGATGAATTCATGAGCTTTGTGACTGCTGAAAACAGTCTGACTTGAATTAATACACAGTTATATTCAATATCCAAAGCAAAAAGCAACTACCTTTCAAGAATCATGGCATATTAAAATAACAGTCTATAAGGCATTCAGCATTTACAGTTGTTTATACTGAGTACAACTAGGCAAAAGTGTTGCCTCCCTATGGCCTCATTTGTAGCAGCTCCACAGAGACTAGAGAAACCCACCACAATAACCAGCCTGACTTTCCCCGTGTCTCTGACTGCACCAAGGAATTAATGTACATCATTATATTGCAGAGTTAGAAAAAAATCAATCTTCTGAAGTAGAAGATTGTACATTAAAATCTATCTTTGGTATTTATGGGATGCCAGTCACCATAGCTGCAATGTGCCAATTAAAATCCTGCTGATGCAAGACAGACTACCAAAATCATCCTCCCCACTTATTTCAGCTCCAGTTCAGTGCAAGTCACTGAAGCTAGTACAACTTGTTCTGATAAGCAGCTCACTTGTTCAGGGGAAGCTGTGCCCCCAAAAGTAACTGGTTTTGGCAAACTACGTTGCCCTATCCCCACAGGGAAAGTACAAACCACTGCACAGTTAGTAAGGCTGAATGGATCCTAGGAGATATAATTCCTATTAATTTCTTTATCAAAACAAGTAAGTCAAAAAGGCAACTAGCAAATCCTGGAATGGCTTCATAGCTATGGGACTGGTTTTTTTAAATACTAAAAGGCTCATGAACAAAAGGTATGGTAACATGATTTAATTCAGTTAGATTAATTTAATTTCTAGAATCTCTCGCTAGTGAGAAAGGCAGTAAGAAACAAACGTGATAACATTTTGAGGACTCAATCTTGCTCACAAAAAACTGGAAACAGGAAGGGGAATCACATTTTACCAATGCCTCCAATGCCTGCAGCAGAGCAAAACTTCTGCATAATGCTCGGCACGAGGCTGGGAACTGGATCTGAGCTGTGACTCATGCACTATGACCAACTCTCCTCCGGCCCAGGATGGGGTGAGGCATAAGATGCAATTATAACTGCAAGCAATTATTACTTGCAAGGTCAAACAGTCTGCCAGTAAAAGGAAAACTATTTACTACTAATTTTGAGGTGAAAAAAAATATGTATGAAGTCTTACAAAAAGAATGCTTCAGAAATCCAAATTCAGCCAGTAAAAGCAGCATTATAAACATACATAAAATAAAGTAAAATACCAATCCATAAAACGACAGAGTGCTTCTTCCAGACAGTTGGCCAATCAGAGAGTTGACAGGGCAGAACAGGCCAAGTCCTTTAATTCTGCATTGCGAATGTCTCATGAGGCAGCACCACCTGCTATAAAATTCTTCCTTGAAAATGCTGTGACCCAAAGAGACACTAAGTGTTATGCCAGAGGGTTAAGGGTTTACTTCATATATTAGTGCTTTGTTATAAACTTTATACACCTGCCCTCTGGCTGCTGTATTTTTATTTCTGTCATTCAGAAATCACGGAGGAAAGGACGGCTCAACTTCATTTTGCAGCTAGAGAATAGGTTAATGCTACCCCTCAGGATTCTGAGCATCCACAGCAAAGTGGATTTAAATTAATGGCACCCAACCAGAGAAAGCTCCTGTTTGTCAAGAACCTGTAGATTGGTAACCAAAATAATCCAGTGTTGCAAGCCACTGTTTTTCTTATATTAATATCACAGCTTTTTCTTAATCAGTGTCAGCTAAAATAATTATTTATAAAGTAGCAACTCTGTAGCAGCCCCACAATGCCCCAAACAGGCTTCACTGTGATAGCTGCTGTGCAGGCTAGGAGTCCACAGACAATGCCTGCACCAATGTTGTACATTCCCAATAAAACATGCAAAAGGAAAAAGGCAACAAGCACAACCAGTAAATTCTTCATGGAAGGCAGAAATCATCATGTTCAGCCACAGACACTGACAGCAACTGTCTTCACCACATTGCCTACAAAATCTTAAAAAGTAGACCAGAACTATGCAAATTTGCTACCTTAAGTCCCAGTTCTGCCAAAACATATGCACCACATTTAACATTTCGCACTGTTGCTGCATAAATGATTGTCTGCCTTATAATAACAAACTGTCAGTAATACCGCAGCCATTGTTTTCCATGCATCTTCCTCTCGCTTAGCACTGCCCTCGACAGCTTACAAAACCATTTCTTTGCGTGGGTAGGAATTCAAGCGAAGGCAACTGAGTCATCTAGTGTTCCAGAAGTCTACAGTTTCTCTTATGCTTTCCATTTTCACCCTTTTACAAGAGAGAATTAGATTTCCTAACTATCCTCTTCTAAGTTTCAGTAATTGTTCTCCAAGCATTGCTGCCAGAACGTTAGGAAGGAAAGAGATTTACAAATAACTATCACAAACATAGAGTAGTTTTCATGTGTCAGGGCTGATAAGAGATTGTGATCAATCATAAAAATAAATAGTCTTAGATATCTGTTGCTGGAGCGCTGCAGTCTAACTATTGCTGTATTTCTCAAACTGCAGCAACAAATTCTTCCAGAGACTGCCTGAAGAAGTTTTATTATTTGTGCCAACAGAATTCTAGCTGAAATTAAAGGAAAAAATTAGTCCAGTTAAACCAAATGCAAGTAATTTGTTATTGCCTAACTGATGACGTATTTAAAATTATTTCAACAAGTAAAATGTCACCAGTTTAAAGCATTCTTGCTAATCTGAGTGACTGCATCTTACTAGTAGCAAACATTAAAATGGTGAAAAACAAGTCAGGCTATCAAAACAATTCTTTATCAATAGAGCTAATGTGTGATATTTAAAGAGTTTTTTTCTTTTTCAGTCCTACAAAGCTCTTGCCACTCAGTGACAAAGCCTGCATGAGTCACCCCTGCTGAAACACAGGCAGAATTGTTCATCCATAAGCAGCTTCACTTGGTGCAAAAGCAGCTGTTTGTTCATCTCTTGCCAGAAGTAAGGTTGACGTAGACCAGCTGGGCAGGATGCCCTCCCTCACTTTGGAAAAAGCAGAGAGAAGAATGCAGGGGAAAAACGTAAGAACAAGCAAATTATTATAGTTCTTTGTTTTTCTATATACTATGCATTATCTGGACTCCAGTGCCTAAAGTAACCCAGCTGCCAGTACAGGAGAACTGATGAACAGAACAGAATGGCTTCAGGAACAAGCCGCTTTTATCACCAAAGCTAGGAGGGAGCAAAATCTAACACAGGAAGAGAGTGTTAAATCCCTCAGAGAGATGGCAATGCTTTTTTAGGCACTTCAAAAAACAGCAACCTGACTCTAAAATAAGCTCTATTTCTCATTTACCAGGAAAGTGAAGAATGTGTTCCAAAAATGAAAATCCTAGTCTAAATTAATCCCTAGCTGATGCAGTTCTTTCCTCCCTCTATTTAGTGATGCAATACTTCGCATCTTTTGGAGAGGGGCATGGTGGGCAGAATAACTCTTTTTGTGTTTTTCCATTCGTTACGAGGATCATGAATTTAAATTCATGCTGGGAATACAGATGTCACAAAGATGACCAGCTAATACCAAGTTAACCCGCAAAGGCAAATATAAACAAAGCCAGTTCAAGCACAAAGAAGTAGGCTCTGTGTTACCAAGATCATATTGTTATAAGGAATTAGAATAGGTACATAACCTTGATATTTAAATATGTTGTAGTTTTACTACCTTTGTGTTCTGTTTGTACTTACAAACCCTTGTTATCTGTTCAGGACTGGCTTGGAAAAGGCTGTATGGCATAATATTAGAACTGGAGAACTGCAAGGCACAGTCTTCTACACTGTCATATAGTTCAAACAATAACATACAAAGGAAGAGAAACACTGGGAAAGCTGGTCTTTGAAGACTTGAGCAAGTTACACTGAATGGTATGCATACTACAAATTCAGGTCTCACTTGACCCTCTCCCAGCTCCCTGCACACCTTCAAGCAAGTTCTTTAAGACAGACAAGAAATAAAACTGCATTATCACAATATACTTACATTTAAAATAAAATAAATAAAATAAAATGAACTTAAATGGAACAAAAAACCCCCACCTGAATAATTAAAAGCCACATCATTTTTATTCACATTTTTAAATCCTGTAACTTTAAAACTGTAGTTGAGGGAGTAAAGTTATCATTCATTATTTGTTTCATTTTTACTTTGTTAATCACCTCGACTCTCAAATTCAACCTCTCACTAGTTTGATCTCTGAATGTACTTTTGCATACCGCTCCAGCTGTGAATGTTACACACATTTGGCTTGAGTTTAAATATTTCAATTAACAGAGACAACAGGAGTTTGATTAATACCAAATGGCAGATTTTGAGCAATGTTCCATATAACTTGCTAAATTTAGCAATGAAATAAATTGGTTATGTAAGGGTAATAGGATGAGGGCTTAATACAAAGCTCACTAGATATATATTTGTCATCAACCGCTCCATATTTTTGAAGGGAAACATTATGTCTCCCCCAGTTTTGTCATCTACCAAAATTTTGCATTTTCATTGCAAAAAAAAAAAAAGAAAATTATCACATGATGAAGAAGACATACTTATCTGTACTTATTTCTAAGAGGAAATACCACTGATAAAATATATTTTAAAAAAAAAAGAAAGCAAGAAAGAAAGTCTGAGATCATTAAAGGAAGGCTAGGTGCAAAATACATAGTTAAGGACAACAGAGCAAAAGCAGCATACAAAAATATATAATAAGCTGCACTTACTGGTATCCTGTACAAGCTTCTTTTGTTCTACTGGTTTGAGCATTTATTGTAATCAAAGTATTCTAGAAGTTCTGTAACCCATTGTTTTATTTGTTTTCCTAAGAAGTAAATGCAAAACTCCAGCCCAGTTTACACATTCCATGCCATTTACTGATAACAAAAGTTTATAATACCTTATTGTCCCCTTGTACTTCTCCCAGTCTCTGTTGAAGCTCTCTAATCTCTTCTCCAAGATGTTTATTTCGATCTTGCGCCTCACTCAGTAGTTGAGCAAGATTTGCCTAGAAAAGGAGTAAATATCAGTCAGAAGTTAGTGCCTATGGAGAGAAGTGTAAGTGGTGACTTAAAAGAAAGCCTAGACTTACTCCTCATCTGCCAACAATCTTTACTTTTATTGTTGTTGGTACCCAGACTTCATGCTTCATTAGAGAGATAACAAAAAAAAAAAAAGTCGTCAGGGTTCCTTTATCTTTAATAGTAGGAAATACATACAGCATGTGTGCATCCACACTCCCAGAACAGTGCCCAAACCCCAAACAAGACAAAGTGAAAACATCTACGCTAGTTCTGGTATCTTGGCTGGTGGGAAGAGCAAAATGCAGAGTACTTTGATAATATTTGCACAAAGTTGCCAAAATAATAGTTTTAAACTTGCATATAATTAGAAAAAAGGCACAGCTGAGAAATAATTATGATATAATTATATTCCCTAATACTGTTTAGAGCAGATTCCTAGCCAGTAAAGATGATGCCAGCCAGAATCCCTGCCCCTATACAGAGCTGTACCATGGATATCTAGTAGCACAAAACTTCAAACATGACCTGACTTGTGTTGTTAGCTAGTATGTAAACTTCTCGAAAAATAGAGGTGAAAGCTAGAGATTAAAAAAAAACACCCCACCCCCAAATAATCCAGGTCAAAAGCTGTCATTCACATTAACCTACTAAGTTAGCAGGGTGAGCAGTCTGGTCTATAATTTTACAATTAAATTCTATCAGCTTGATCACTAACCAAAAAATAATGCAATCTCCTTCTTTCCTATCTACGATATCTGAAAATGAGCGAATACTACAGATAAATTTATTATATTTTTACCCTAAAAATATCTCACAAATACACAAACATTGACCCAGCATAGGAAAAGCCTACCAATGACATCTCTTCTAAGAGAGTTATAATCATAGTGGCTAAAGTACAACCTTTCAAGACACTGTCTATGGACAGCTAGGTGTGTCATCCATTGCCATAAATTAGAAAAGTATAAAAACCAAATGAAAAAACAATTTTCTATCTTCTAAGCAAGACTTGGTAAAGCCCCATGAGTCAGTATTTCTAAGCTACACTTACACGTACTGCCTGGGTTTGAGGCCAATGCATCAACTGACTGTTCCTAGTTCTCTCTCAGTATGTTAGGTTTAGTTTTAGATTCCCTACTTGCTGTGCTTCTCTTTCAGCTCCCCCATTTATCTATTTGGTATCTTTCTTTTTCAGTCCTGCTCTTTCAGTCAGTCATTCTCACCACCACTTGATAGTCTCATAGGAAGTTTTTCTGAGTTTTATCTTTAAAACTCATACACTATCAAACCAACAAGGTGTCTAATAGCCATTCCTGCAATCTCTCCCCTTATTTACTAACAACTGCTATTTCCACATGTCCTGTTTTATATTTAAGAGAACTACTAACATGAATATCAACATGAATATAGCTATGCATGCATCTGACCATTTGCAGGATTAGACTATCCAACTATTGTCAACTGAACTTTTGTATGCTAGTATATGAAGAAGATGGCTCCAAATTCCAATTGGTCTAAAAGAGCAATAGGTTCAAACTTTTAAACAGGAAAAATAACTTGAGAAACTGATATATCATACTTGATGAACAACAAGCCTAATTCACTGCTACAGCTTCTGTACTGCTGGTGCTCTGAGATCAAAGGTTCAGAATAAAGTAAGGTAAGTTTCCCACAGTTTTGGAAGACAGTAAAGTATTTTTTAAACTACTGATAAACCTGAAGACTGCAAATAAAGAATTTGGGAAAAGAGTGTAATAGCGAAAAACATAAATAGCCAATTACAGGGCCGAAATTAAGCTGCCTCTAACTTTAAAGACAGCAACCATTCAAGCAATGCAAGAAGTTCCTCAAGTATGCTTTGACAGAATGATTTTTTTTCTGCATGTTAAACAAATGCGTAATAGTCATTCATATATTGAATGAATCAAGGCACTTCAGAACACATTCTGAAGTCAATGGTTTTGAGAGGTACTTCTTAATGGCTGTTCAAAAGAAAGAAAACAAAGAACCCATGTTTGCAGGAAATTGTATTTAAACGGAAATATCTATGGCTACTGCTCAGATACAATTTTTTTTTTTTTTTAAGAAAGCTGACTTTCAATAAAGACCATCCAACCACCAGACTGAGTTAGTTAAAAGGAACACGATTTGCACAAACCTCTCTGAAACACTTCTATTTATAAAGTCCCTTTTTATGAGGAGTTTGAACAACTCCTAACACTGCAATAGCACATGTAATTTCAACACAATCTCACTAATCAGTGTTTACAGCCACAACACCAGGATTCTAGCAGTCTGTAGTCAAAATCTGGCTCCCGCTAACTGCAGGAAAGGCATTACCATGCCTATACTAAATCTTCTGGCTCAGATTTATTTCCTTTAAAACCATTTCTCTGATGCTGAATTTTATTTGTCAGTCATATAAATGACATATTTAACATGACAAAAAACTTTATACTGGAGGCAGGTATTTTGGAAGAAACTTTAAACAAAGAATTTTAGACACCAAAATAAGACAGCCTCGATTAAGCATGCTAAGAGCATTACAATGAGCTAAGTATAGACTTCATCCTTAATGCAAAGCTTCTATTATACTTCTCTTAAACTAGAACAACCAAGTTATGTCACAGAAGTAGTCTCCAGCAATTATTCATTTCCCTGGCTTAGGGGTTCCATACAACATATGATTTTGATTGTTCCAAGTTTTAAAGGTTTTGGCAAGACCTCATTAAAGCTCTCTGTTAAATGTGGATAGAAGGAGAAATATTTGATTTTCACAAGTGCTCTACTGGGCTTAAAGAGAGCCAGCCAAGAGGATATGTTGAACGACACCTGGACTTGCTACCATTTCTTTGGCGTATATAAGAAAACATACCATATGGTTGAAAGATGATAAAACTAACAATGGAGGACAGGCTTCGTGAACATGTATTTTTTAAAGAAAGAGGAGAAATCTATGCAAGGAGAAAGGCGATTCATTTTCCACCTGGCAACTTCTTTTCAATATTCATAGAACAAACACAGAATTCACTTAGAAATTCAGGACAAGTTACTTCAGCAGACAATAAAGCTCGTATCATTTACCTGTGCAACAGAGAACAACTCTCTGAAAATTAGCCAAATTCAGCTTCTCTAGACTCAATTTCTTCAACAGCTTCTTTTGATTCTATGTGAAGCCTTAAAAAGACTCCTGTAACTGTCAGAGAATTTACTTCTTTCACTCGCGCTATTCAAAACTAACTCCAAAGTACTGATGAAGAGAGATTTCTGAGCCATGGGTAATGGGAGGGACTTGTCTTCCCTCTGCAACAACCCGCAGCAGTGGAAAAACTCTTTCTCCTACCCTCTCTCAGTGCAACTGTTTGTAATACTAAATAACAGATAGTCCTTCATTCAAGTCTCTGATTAACTGCCCGGTATCAATCTTTCTGTGCACCTCTGGCGATGTTCAGTTTCCGGCACGTATTCTTGAGCCTCTGCAGCATGACAAGCTATTTGTTTTACATCCATCTGTCACAGGAAGCTTGCATGTAACATAGAGTATCTCAGGTTGGAAGGGATCCATAAGGATCATCAAGTCCAACTCCCTGCTCCTCACAGGACTATCTAAAACTAAACCATATGACTGAGAGCATCGTCCAGATGCTCCTTCAACTCTGACAGGCTTGGTGCTGTGTCCACTTCCCTGGGGAGCCTGGTCCAGTGACCGACCACCCTCTCAGTGAAGTACGATTTGAGTGTAGTCCAAACCCCCACTGAAGTACTAGACATAAGAAACTGTCCCCATATTCCTTTTTCCTCTGACCAAAAGCAAGCGCAACCATAGCCAACGATCCCAACAGAAGCTAGGAAGAAAGGAGGAAAAGACTAATATGAGAGTGCCGAGTGGGAAGTGCCTATCTTTATTACATAGGGGAAAAGAAGCACCATAAATCAGAACAGACCAGAGAGTGAAAGATTCAATGGGATGGGATCACAGACCTCACACTTTTCTACTTAGACTTTGTTAAAATTTGAAAGAACATTTTTGGGATAGGAGGTGAAAGAGAACCTTATTTTTAGCTACAGAGGAGCATCTGAAATTACTGATGAAAATACCTGTCAATATTTATTAACATAAGCCAGTGAATACCTGTCAGACAGCAACAGATCTTTGCTCACTACTGACCAATGACCCAAGAAGCGGGGGGGGGGGGGGGGGGGGGGGGGCGTACGGGACAGACGGACAGACAATAAAAGTAACTCCAACATCCCTGGCATTATGCACTATACTTGAATTTGGCTCCTTTAACAATTTTGCAAATCTAGCCACACATACACACAGTGTTATTTTTCTTCACACCACTTTAAAAATGATGGATAGTAACACAGTCTTTAATATAGCTCTCAATTCTCTTGCACATAAATCTTATCTGACACTTAAAAAAAAAAAAAAAAAGGAATTTAAAAAAAGGACTTTCTGCCTTTAGATACTGCCTGAAAAAGTAATTTGGCAATGGGGAAGAGGGGGAAACTTCCAACATACCTTTCCAGTTTAAAAATATTTTTAAATACAAACAAGCATTTCTATACTGCAGTTTACAGTCTTTTATCTTTCTTTCAGCCACACCTTCAAATAAAGAAGAACACTGAATTATAGGGCTGACAGAAAAAAAAAAACACAAAAACCCAACTTTGATGAAACATTAAGCACACTTGATGGGTGTGACTGATAGCAAATTTAATTGCAGTTTGTCCTCCAATGCATTCATATGATTGCAATGGCTGAATTAATACAGAAAAACCTGCTTTGCTTACCAACTATCACTTTTCACTCCAAGGCAGAAGAACTGACAACGTCCCCTAGCACTAGCTTCCTTATGATAAAAAGCAAAAATTATTGTATTTTTCTCTTTATGTTGAAAAACCATGTAGAGAAGACTTCTGAAATTATAGGTCCTGGGCATACTAAACAAAATACACTTAATATGGGTCATATATCCCCACAGAAAAACAACAGCAAAAAATTAAAGCCTTGCCAAGCAGCCACTTGACATAAAACAAGAGAAGAAGAAAATCCTCTCCTCCTGTGAGTACCTGCCGCTCTGAGAACCAGGCAGGAATCCCACCACAGAAGTACACCAGTCAAAACTTGACAAGGCTCTGCAAAACAAGAAACTTGCTCATGCTGACACACCTTCAAGACACTCAGCAATTGGAATTTTTATAGACCTAATAGAACCAAAAAGCCATTTTAGCAGTAGACAAATAAAATGAATACTTTTTCTCTCCTTTTCAACCAGTCTTCTGTGTGTTAGTTTAGTATAGTGTTGTACAGGACCAAACACCACCAAGCCAGACCTAGAGCATTTGCCAAAGGCTGACAAACAAATAAGGTTAGCATCAGCTACGGACTCCTTTATGAGGCCAGTTTTTGCAAAGCAACTTGTTAACATACATCATAAGCAACAACCGAGGGTGTCAGTATGAACAGCCAGTACCGTGAGAAGTTACTTGGCAGAAATTCCTTCATTGTGAAGGTTCAATAAAGTACTTCAGTCCCCCCATACTTCATATAGGCATCAAGTTTTTGTTGACAGCAGATGAACGTAGTCAAAGAGAAATGATTAACTTGTACTTTTACAAAGACTACTATAGTAGGATAGAAGGAAAGATTGTTTCCTTGGCTTGTTTTACCAGAAATATTTAGCTGCTTTGAGATCTTGAGGACAACTTAAACTGCTGAGATAATGCACAAAAAGAATCAAAATCCCTTAAACATTTTGAGTGTTGTGACTAATTAACAGAATATTTATCGAGAGTATTCAGGTGCAGGGGTGTGGACAAGCGTCTCTCTATTCCATTAAGGTAAGACACAGCAACCAGAGGAGAGATCGTTGTACACATCAGGTCTGAACAGCGCTCCAAATTTTAAAGAGGGACCATCACATCTATTAGAATCAGAATTTCTTCTCTCCTAGCCTCATGTTTACTGCAGAACCTACATGTTGAAGAAACAAGTGTCACTTCACAAAGCACGACTCCTAGTGTGGCTAGGTTTTGCTTACTGCCACCTGCTCCTATCAACAGAACAGCAAATTTCAGCGTGCAGAAACCAAAATCTCTCTACCGGCTACGCTCTCAGAGCAGGCACATTTTGAAATCCACAGGAATATTGCTCTCTGATGCATTGCAAGGGCAAATGATCTCACTGTTTTCCATCTGCTACTCCACACTATGGGAGTCAAACACATGCACATACAAACCAGAGTAAAGCGCACAGGTCTAAGTTTGGCACATGCGTAATGTTCTTCATCTTCAAATCCTCTGAAGAGAGAAGGAAATCACATTAATCTTCACAGCACCCTTGTGAGATAAATACAAGATGATTGCTTACCCTCTAGTATATTTTATCTGAAGATTTTATCTCATAGAACTCTGAATGCAGCTTTTGCACCTGAGCACAAGACTAGCAAAACTTCCTGAATTCATTAATTAACAAGAAATAGTCACACTAGTCATTTTTTCTGATGATGTCAAAAACAGTCATAACGTAATCCCTGAAGTTTGTTTCAAAAGTGAATTGTGACAGCTGAGTACATTAAGCTAGAAGCTGGAAGTGGGAGGTATCAAAATGGGTCCATTTGTGGTATGTCACAAAATACTCCTGTCTGGAACCTCTGGTCCTTCTAATGTTCTGCTTGCCCCAAATGCCATGCTCGTGAACTTATTCATCAGCAGAAGTCAAGCTGTCTGACCAACATCTTGGTGAGTGGGTAGTATGCTGCTGTGACGTCAGTGATCGCTGAAGCAGTCAGAGTCTTGGTTTGAATGAATCACCTTGGGACACCTACAGATAACTATAACAGAGTTAAGGACCACAACCTTCAGGAAAGATGCACACAGGTTCTCTGATGAGACTTTTTGCCTGGCAAAAAGAGTAGCTATCAAGCTGTGCTCTATACTAGGACTATGTCATCATTATTTTATGAGGCTCATTATTAGGAGCCTCAAAGAGGGTTCTATGACCATGGGACCCTCTCTAAGGCTCAACAGCTGCTTGGAAGACACAAGATCCACTTGACTACATGAGGCAAAAGTATCTTTTCCAATAGGCTGGTCAACTTCATAAGGAGAGCTTTAAACTAGAAATCATGGCAGAGAGAACAAGGAGGCTTGGGATAGGGTAGACAAGCCAAGAGCCTAGGATGATGGCAAGAGAAGAGACATAGCAATTCACAAAGCAACTGAGCTGAAGTGCAATTCCTTTGAGCACAGGCATGTAAAGAAGGAAATGCCTGTAGAACAGCCTTATGGGTAAAGCTCTCAAGCCTGTGCTGCGGAACCGGCACACTTGGATGCCCCTCAGAGGTCTCTAACACATGCAGCACAGGGAAGAGTTCAAAGTCTGTGTGCAGTTACAGGGCTACAATCTCACTGGGATCATGCAGAAACAGTGGGACAGCTCACACAACCGGAGTGCTGTGATGGAGCGATACAGGCTCTTTAGGAAGGACAGCAGGAAGGTGAGGAGGGGTGTTGCCCTTTATGTGATGAGTAGCTGGAATGCATGGAGCTCTGCCTTGGGACAGGTCAGGAGTCAGCTGAGAGCTTCTGCGTCAAGATTAGTGGGCAGATCAACATGTGTGCTGTTGTATCAGGTATCTGCTATAGACCTCCTGATCAGGAAGAAGTAGTAGATAAGGCCTTCTTCACATAACTGGAAGAAGCTTCATGCTCACAGGCCCTGGTCCACATGAGGAACTTTAGCCAGCCCAATACCTGTAGGTATCTGAACACCACCCCCTCCCCCATTTTTACTGTGGGAGTGCTCAAACGCTGGAACAGGTTGTCCAGAGAGGCTGTGGATCCTCCATCCTTACAGATATTCAAAACCTGACTGGACAGGGTCCTGGGAAACCTGCTCTAGGTGGCCCTGCTTGACCAGGGGGATTGGACTAGTTGATCTCAAGAGCTGCCTTCCTGCCTCAACCGTTCTGTGATCCTTAGATGTTTAGCTGTGATGTTTAGCTCCATCTAATTTGATTCCTCATAGATTTAAAATACAAACAGAAGCCCTCACAAGTGAACATATGCATTGCAGCTTTATTCTTGACACACAGCCCCGTTATCTCCAACTGAGTAGTCTCCCTGAGATCAAATTAAATAAAGCGTATTTAGGACTGTGGCCCAGCACAGTCATCTTCCTAACCATGCATTTTACTTCACCTTTGTTTAATCAAGGGATCTCATTTGTATTAAAAGAACTTCCGTTTCATACAGAAGGTCAAAGGATTCACTGATCTGTTATCTCAACAACAAAGCTTCTCCCAAACTGAAGTCATACTGAAAATTTAAGCAACGTAGACTAAAATAATAGTCAGTGTAAATCAAGCTAGAAATCCCATCTGTGTTTTTTCTTTAAGTTTCCCAGCATGGCAACACTGTCCAACAGATATCCAGTATTTGTTTGCCAATGTCATAAAAATGTTTTGTATCACAGCAAATGCATATAAACGTACACCACTGTAGAATGGTAGAATTTCTACTCATATAGGATGCACAACAGAGGCTCTGTAGACAAAGCAACATTTTAAAATGCCTTTCAAAATGGGGAGTGTCTATTGTTTACCATCTCTGGTGAATTTTAACATCAAAATCAACTCTTCATTATTCCTATCCTCATGAAACACTTCACCCCTCCATGACTTATCCAAAAATTACCCTACACCTGACACCACAAGACATTATAAAACTACCTTCAACTGCACCATTTAATTGTGAATGTTTGGTAAGACGGGCCAGGAAAGCACTGACAGCTCACAGGCTGCGATAACAAGGCTAATGGTAAAACACCTACTGCAGGAAAAGAGATTTCAGTAGCACAGTTTCTCATTTCCTGCTTTTGTTGGTTGGCAGAAGGTGATAGACGTGGACCAATCTTTGGATTATGTTAGAGATATGTACCACTGCACACACAGCCTTGAGAGGGAAAATCCTGCAGAGCACTGCAGGTTAAGATACCTTTAAGTAACACCAATTTTACAAAAACACATTCTGAATTAACTGCTTGCCGATAGAAATTACCTGGTTACATGATACTTCCAAACAAAACACGAAAATTCTGTGTTGCAGAACAGGGAGAGAAGGCACAGTGTGGAAAACACACAATTTTAAGAAGTCACAAAGCGTAATTGATAATCAAGGTGAAAAATGAAGAGATGAATAAAAAAGTAGCAATTCCAACCCACCTATTACATTTAAGATTCTAGATTGTGATTTCAACAATAATTTCTCAGTTGCGGTAAAGAAACGTAACAGATAGCAAGTTGTTCAACATATCATGCTTTCATCTCATTTCTGACCATGAGAACAGCATGCACTTTTGTGTCACACAAAATTCATTATAGGATCAGGGTCCCTGATGTGACTGAAGTCACAAACTTCTCTGAGCAGGCTTCCAGGCAAAAAGAGAACGGGAAAAGTGCAAGAGAGCACAGAGAACTTTGCCCTTTCTTACATGAGAAAATGCTAAGAAATGTACATACAATAATAATGGGAAAATATTCATAATTTTATTCTATTATTCTTAATGCATTTCTCAAAGCAAAACTATACTCTTCTTCAGAAAGGTTGCCCTAATTACTCCAGATTATTCACCCTGTATGCTACAGACACACTTCTCAGGAAAATGAAAATTCAGGAAGTACACTAACAGCCTATTACTGTACAACCTAAAGTATATATTGTCCTTGGGGGAGACCTATAAATGACCCCATTTGAGAAAAAGATTTTCTTTCTTTCACTGTTACCTAGCACGAATACATAACTTCCTCAGAAAAAAAGACTCCTAGCTAGATTATTAAAGGGCTTTCCAGCCACTTACTATGGTAAGATTTACCAAACTTAATATAATCGCAGCTTCTGAATTTAGACTAAATTTTGCTAGTTTTTTTAGAAACAAGTGTCAGATTTATTTGTTTTGAAAGATGGAAGATCAATTAGAACACCATCCATGGGATGGCAAATCTCCCTTCCTACTTATCTCTGTAATGACCCATATACTGCATTGGTTTTTTTCTTTTAATTGTATATCCTTGAGCTCCAATTTCAGTAGTCAGAATGCACTAACATATACCTGGCCATAAACTTTTATTGGAACTCTGTTGAAATAACAGAATTTCAAATAAATTATGCTAAATAATGAGGAACTGAAATGATTCTACACTGAGCCACTGACTTCTTGGCAGCTATTTGTTTAAGTGCCTGAAGGAGTAATTATATTGCCTCTGAAAGTTTATTTTAAAACAACTAAAATCCTAAGCCCCTAGAATTTTAAGAAAATAGCAAGAACTACATGCAAACTTCCAGGGAAAGGATGATGAGTAAAACTTCTGATCCATTCAGAGAATGCAATAACCATGTTTTAAACATGGTTAAAAGACTTTCAGGACTAGCAATTACAGTAACAATTTTTGTTCTTTTGCGTTGTCCTCCTCTCCCTGCTCACACATTGTGTTTTGGGTGCCATTTTTCTCTAAAAATTAAGATAATTCTAAGATGTGACAACCAACACTCCACAACAGGGACACACTATGTAGATCTCTGGGAACAAAAAAAAAGCGAGCAGGCAAAAAGTTTTTCAGGGGAACCATAAAATGCAATTACCATTGTTCTTACCATTTATAACTCATAGAGCCCAAGCGACCTGGGAGAGTACCTAATGGAAAACAGTACTCACAACAATAAATTAACAATTATGGAACACAGACAATGCATTCCCAGATTGCTTTTAAGTATGAGAAGTCCTGTCACGAAACCATTTTAGGACTCAATACAAGAAGGATAAACAACAAGGAGAACAATCTCAAGTCTCCATACACTGACCAATTTCAGTCTCAGGTGAACATAAAAGCAACAGCCATATATTCTAATTAATGATAGTTCAGATATCTCAGAGAGAAACATGTTTAGACAAAAGCACAAGAAGCCACAGTTTAAAGACTAAGCTTTTCAACAGACAGAAATGCTTGCTTCTTACCAGATTTCTTAGTTAATATATTCACACTTTTGCAAAGTACTTCTGTAGCAGATAAATAATGTCAACTGAAAAATAAATCCTACCTGTTTCCTCTTTTCAGGCGGAAGGGATGGATCCCCATCCTACAAAAAAATGGACGTATTTTACTGGCAACTTATTTCTGAAGCCAGCAACTATATTAACTTCGTGGATCAAATTTTAGAACATGTATTTTAAATAAATGTTATCAAAATTGTTTCTAAAATACTGCATCTTGATTAATACCAGTAATATTAATTTCAACTCAAAAAATTGTCTATGGCTGAAGATTTGTTTACATTTCTAGAACAGCAGGTCATTACAAATTTATGTTGCATTATTTTTCATAACGGTACATTAAGTTGCTGTGGAATAATAATACCGCAGTCAGTTTTTAAATGGAATTATGACTGAAACTAATTTCCTCAGAGCATGCACTGTCTTTCTGTGTCTTATATAACAGGCACTACCTCATCAATGCAGAACAAATGAGCAATAATATGATCAGGGCTGTACAACTGCAGGACTACTGTAAACAAGTACCTAAACAATTTTACAGCAGTCATTATGGACTTCTTTCCAGTTTTTTTGAGGTTCACCCTTGTCCCCCAGTTATACAGTATTCATAAAGAACAACCTACAATCAGCTCCCGATACTTCTTTTTCAGAGACTGGTGTCGTTCCCGCAACTGGTTGGCCATAAGCTTGTACTGGTCTCTTTCTTGTTGACAGGTGTCCAGCTCTTTGGAAAGGATTAGCAATGCCTCCTTTTTACTTTCGAGCTTCCTTTTGCACACCAGATACTGCAGAAGAGAAAAAAACCGTAATTGTAACAAGCCATTTCTACCACAGCCAGTACTGGATTCAAGAGGCTGAAGTTTTTCTCCAAAAAGATGGAGGAGGACTGCATGAGATCAGAGTCTGCCACAAGTCATCTTAACTTATTAATAACAATTACAGGAAAGAAATCTGTTGTATCAGAAGCCTGAAATCCATTTGTAAGGCCACACGCTCACCTGACCACCATGAGTTAGAAAAAATCAGCAATTCAAGTTTCTCCTCTTTTTCCTCATATGCAATAGTATGAGGAACCCCACAATTTGACCTGCAGCCCTGGGAAGGCTGCTGGAAGGAAGAAGCCTTTGCAAACTCCCTTTTCTACTTCTGTCCACAATAGCCAGCTCTCAGTTAGCAACCAGCATTTCCCACCTCATTCCCCCTTCCCTCCTCCTCCTCCTCCTCCTCCTCCTCCCTGCTACCAGCAATGTCCTCTGGGCTCAGCCTCCCACCTGGACAGTGAAACAGTACCACATTACAGCAGAAGGGGTAGCACAAGTGGCAACCAAAATTTACCTTGAGTCTGAAACAATTAGAGTGTGATACCCTATCGGCACAGGTAAAAGAAACTAATTCAGCTCTGATACTATATGTACATGCTTGTTGAGTCAAAAGAATGGGAAATAATGCAGGAATATTGCAAACACCCAAACGGGGAGGGAAGGCAGAGGTGAGCCTTCCCCTCCAGCCACCGCCTCTTACGTGTAGGGCTCATGCACAAAGCAAAGCAGGACTTGCAAATCTTAGCTGTTCTGCTTCATTGCCTTTCCCTACTGAGAGGAAGAGAGTAACATGTATGTCATCCTTTCCTGCAGTGGCTGAATGTTACCTATCAGAAGTTTCAGGCAACTTTTTTCTCTTAACGCGTTCAATCAGCAGATTCTTCTCAACCATCACTTGACACTCCTCATGCTAAAGCATATATTTCTATTTCTGATATTACTCACATAAGACATGGCACTAAATACTTTCTGAATGTGCTCTGCAAGAGACCAAGTATCACAGCAGTCATGAAAACAATTTATAGTTTCATTATATACTCTGACAAGAATACTTTGTCATTATGGGCTCCTGCACAAAGCAAGAGCATCAGCACTTCCATACTGTTCAAGTCAGTGCTGTTCTTTGGGACAAAAATCATTACTTGTATGTACTACTTGCTTGGAATTGACTTTGTTAACCTTAATTTCAAGTCAATGAGAAAGGGAAAAGTAAGTTTGGTATATTAGTACGGCTAATGTTTTCCAGAAATGGTAAACGCTTAGTTGCAAAAAAGCAGGAAGGGAATGAGAAAAGCAATTCCGAGAAGGATTTGAACTCTCAAAAAGGACACTTCCACCTTGGATTAATTTTATTTCTGGCAATACTGAAGTTGAAATCCTGCCATAAATTTTCTGGATTATGATGCCTTGGCATCAACAAAGGCAAGTGTACCTATGTACTTATGTCCTTACTGATACCTTACACAAATGTCAAGTCCCCTGATAAAGCACTGAAAGGTATCAGAAGCTAAACTTTAATATTGTCAGCAAGTGATTATAGTGACATGGTAAACTGCTTCAAACTTGATAAAATAATTCCTTCCCTTACAGTGAAATATATGCCTCTCACAATCTCTCTCCTTTTTTTCCAGTTTCATCTCAAGTCTTAGTCAATTCTAAAATATGCCTTCACTAAATTGTTTTTAAATACTAGCAATCTGATACAGGAATGTGAATAAAAATGAGTAAAAGCAAACCTCACAATCACTTTAAAAAAACCCAACAGCCCAAATCCCTGAACCAAGTAGCCTGTCCTGTTCCTTTAACCACCAGGAAGAACGGATCTGGCCCATCCAGCCAACGCCTATGTGGAGCCGAACAGCCTACGCAAAGTACACGGTGGGAGGGGAGCAAAGCTAAACATTGTGCCTTAGGACACCCACACCACCAGTGGGTGCCTCCGAGCCTTGCCATGAGTGCTGGTATACGAAACAGTGTACGAAAGGGTTGGAAGCTAACTGGAGCATGTGGATAAGACTATAAAAAATAATACTTGATCAGGCAGGAAATGCAGACCTAGTGCTAAACACATCTCGCTTCTGCCATGAGTCACAGCTCTCCACAAAGGACACACTCAAAGCATAAAAGAAGGCTTCACCTTTCACAGCAGCACTGGTGGGGGCAAGGGAATTCTCCATTATCTATTAGGTTGAGGATAATGAACCATAAACAGATTGTGGGGACTGTTGTGTTCAGGGTCTAAATGAGAAGGAATAATGATCTCCTCCTTGTTTAAAGTGTATTTTAACTTGATGAATTATATACTGATGATGTGCCATACAGAAGGAAGGGGTTGGCATCTCTCATCAATGTACTGTTTGGATTTCACTATAAAAATGACCACCTAGAAGACTTTTTGAGGCCATTTTTGCCTTTTGCATATATTGACTTTCCCAAATAAATGGGATAAAAATAGTAATAATATACAGTAATTTGTTTCCATGGGCTTATGGTACAAGAAACAATAAAGCCACAACATTTTTTGTGGAATTTGATTATCCAAAGGAGCTATGTTTCCAATTCACATTACCATTTTTGGAAGAAAAACAAATTATACAAAGACAGACCTCAAAGAGGTTATTCAATATATATGTTTCTGAATGTTAAAAAGTACTAATAATGGCCATAAACTGACCTAACAACTATACATCAGAAATGATTCTACTCAGGAAAACAACTGAATCCCACCAACAATTTCCCATATATGGACAAATAAGTGCAGCAAAATTGGTATGCTGTCAAAGGAACATAGGAGTTTAACATTTTAGAGCAATGCAAGCAATAAGGAAAATTTTCTCATATAGTCTGAGAAAAAGCATTCAATAGATGCTTCTGGCATTCATATAGAGATTTCTTCCTCTGCAATTGAAGGAAAGCCCACATCTCACACACAGTCTATCAGTGAGACAAACAAGTGAATTCTGTTATGCACTATAGTTACTACAAAATATTCTTATTGTCTTTTGTTTCTTTTTAATTGATGTTCCAAAATAATCTTTGAGTTTAAAAAACAAAGTTAACCAAGAACCAGCTGCTATACTTTCAATTTAAAAGCTACAATGTACAACTTTTCATATCTGTCTAGTGACTTTTATCTACCAATTCACTGTTATCTGCAATAAAGCAAATTATAATTGCTACAAGGAAGATCATAATAATTAAAGGAATATATATGACATCCTACATTACTGCCTGAACTGCTTTACAGCCAGATAACTACTTTAGTAAAATTGAGTAAAAAGAGACTGACATTACAGGAGAGTGTAACTGCTCCAAGGTGACCCTTTACATTGAACACTTACTATTTGTCCATTGCTATTTTTAGTGACAAATCTGGACAGATCTCATTAACAACACCGTAGACATGGTCTAATAATCTGATGAAGCTGGGACACCGTCAAGGTTTTAGACTTTCTTTTTTTAAACCAACAAACACATCGAATTCATATCACAAAATAATTTATTTTAAATTGGAGCTAATTACTGGCCTATACTTGGGTATTTAATGGGAATTAGTGCCAAGAAGGAAAAGATCTAATTTTCTGAGGGTAAAAGCAGAGATACTATCTCCAAACTGTGCTTTGGAATCACTGTGGATCACATTCTGTGTTCTCTCAACACTCCAGGACCTAGTGTCCTCCTAAATGCCGATGGGCCACCACATCGTACGTGGGCCTGGAAACCTATTGTCCACCGTGCTCTCAGAGAGACCATGAACTCTACTCACTATCCTTTGGGCAAGAGATCCAACTGCTATTGAACTGCCTGAAGTTTTATCCAATTTCTCCTCACTGTACTCTCGGAGGCAATTTTGTTGTGGACATGACAAACTGAAGAGTCCCAAAACGCATTGCAATGTCACTATTCAGGGTGTTTGTTGACTGTGTTTCAGTAATGTTGCTCCCCTTGACTTCAAATTAGACTCTTCAACTTATCTGAAAGAGTCAAGCACTCAAACCCAGAGAAATACACAATTACTGGCTATTTGCCTGCCATCTCATTTCATGTCCTCATCTCTGATAAAACCTGAGACAATGCAGTGTCCTTGGTTTTATCCCACATCAACTCTGCTTTTCCTGCTGCCCAACGCTTGCTTCACTAGCTACCTCCTGACTGCTGAAACACAAAGCAGGCTGGTATCATTCACTGATGATATAAGCGACATAAGCAGCTCCCCAGAACACCACATCTTGTCTTCATGACAATATTACACCACATCATCTTCACTGGTCTTTTAGGAATGACCATCATTTGATTTGATTAGTCAAAATAACACTATTTTGCAATGTGGCCCAGCCCTTAAAAGTTTTCTATGCTGCACATCAGATTACATTATTAATTTCTCCGTGTTTGTTCCTCAACATCCCTGTGGGTGTCTTAGTCCAACCTGGAACATGGAAACATGAGAAGCAAACACTTGTTTTGTTGCCTGAAAGCCCAGCATGCAGGTCCCCATAGCAGCTCTCCCACAGCTCCCGAGAACTTTGGAGAGCAGTAAGTCACAGTGCCAGCTCTTCTAGTCTTTCCACTTCCTTTTCCAAATGACAAAGCCATTATGATGCCAACCCAATCACCTAGGGACCTCAGAACATCCACTCTGCTTTGCTCTTCCCTACAGTCACTGGCATTTGCCCGCGTTTAGAAAAGCTCTGAAATTAGTGGCTCCAAAGCCTGTTGTGTCCCCTCATGTAAGTTTGGTGAATTACATTTCATGCTCTGTTTGAAAAGGCAACGTGACAGAAAGTTAGAGAGATATTATAAACGTGAAAATCTCACTAAGTTTCCTTCCTCTTCTCTCTTGTCCACATAAAAAAAACTGTGCAACCAATGGGAAAGGTATGCTCTGCCAATTACAGGCAGGTTAGGTTTCTCACTCATTCAGAATTCATGTCTGGAACATTTAGCTATTTCAGCTAGAACTACTGCTCAGTAGTTGCACCTTTGATAAATAATTCCCCAAAACTCTTTCTCCAAGTTTTAAGTTGGCAATTACTAGGCAAGGGAGCGCAAGAGCAGAAGCATACCACTTCCCTCTGTGGTGCCGAAGACCACACACAGTTAATAATCAAGAAATAGCCTCTCGAGAATGACAAATTAAATGAAGACTAAATTTCTTCAAACTAATTTTAGGAGCCACAGTCACACATGAGTAGCTGTAAATAGCATACAGTAAATGCTCTGATGTGTGGGAGGTGACAAGGAAAAGAGAAGCACTTTGACACTGGATTTAATTCTAGAAGTTGGCAAATCCGAGGGAGAAGCTAGCAGAAAGGACAGAAGACAACCACTCTAGTCTTACGGGTTTCCTAGGAAACCTTTCTTGCTTCCAGTGGAAAACACCGCCAAAAGTACATGTTGTCCAAGCAATATTAAATTAGGACTAGTGCCAACTCTCAATGAAGCGAATGGAAGCACACTTACTGACCTCAGCAGAAAGGGGACCACACTTGTAGAAGTCAGCTCTCTAAAGCAAGGACAGAGATGGTCTTGCAGATCATGTAAAAGTGTGTTTTCCCTACTGCACATGATCTCCCAGTTCTGTTCAACTCATCCCACCAACCCAAGATCATGCTACCACCTACTCCTTTCTCCATCACTGATTCTGTCATTATCCTTAGATCAAATGATTCCAAGACAGTTTACATGGAATTCAGGCAAAAACTGAAATCACACCCTTCTCCACAGCAGAACACACAGAGTTGGAAGCTTCTACAACCTTTCAAAATGAAGCCCCCAACTACCCTCGAACAAAGTTCATATATGGTGTCTTTCATTCATATTCACGGAATTTAGTTATGTTCCATGTCCCTTATAGAGACAGGAAAACTGAGCCACTACGGAGTTGACTCACATGAGTTTGTGTAAGTAAACAGCTTAGCATATCCATAAACATGGCTGTCAGGCTAAGAGGTAAGTATGGACATTTGAAAACACTTAAAACCAAACAAACAGAACTCTGCAACCAAGATATTGGTGACCAAAATTATTTTCAAGAATTCTGTTCTCTTCAGTGAAGAGTACAGTATAACCACCTTTCCGTGACTGCTTTCTAGCAGTGCACTCAAAGCAACTAATAACTCTCAGACTTTCTTCTTTTCAACCTTTTCCAGATGGGAAAGGTACTTTGTTTGCACCAAGGATTGATTTTTTTTTTTTTTTTTTTTTTTTTTTTTTAAATAAGAAACATTCAAAGGCGTGTTCAAAGGAATGGGCTGTACTCTTGGGATAGTATTTTGAGATTTATGAAGATCACTTGTTTCCAGAGGACTTAGGCCACCATCTCAGTCCAGCCAGCAAGAAAGTTCCTGCTACAGCTCAGTTTAATTTGTGTCAAACAAGCAGTTATTGACCAGGTCTTCATCCTACAGCTCTACACAGGCTTTTAAATATCCTAAACATGGGTCATTCAGTGAGGCAAATGTTAGACAAAAGCCCAGACTCCAAGCAAAAATCATGTGGTAACCCAACAGAGTACTTTATATATATTTGTCTACCATCAATACTTGAACTCAGCTAAAGAATGAGCAAAATTTATGTGGATTCTCACTCCTGAAGCTTGTTCTTTTGCATTCAGTTTGTGACATTATCAATGGAAATAATGGCTCTTTCTGCCCCTTCAGTATTTGCTAAGTTGGCTTTGTCCCAGTATTCCTTCCTACGTCATCCTATTCAGGGTTAGTTTAAAGAATGCTCAAGGTACATGTGGTGCAAAGATTGTTTAGAGTACCAAGTGCACACTAGACCTGAAATGCATGTGGCTGTAGAGTAAGTGGAAAAATACATGAACACGGAAGCAAAAGAACAAGCAACCAGTTGGTGATGAGCATAATAAAAGCAGAGAAAGATACATGAAAGGATACAGAGCAAAAGGCACTGAAATGGAACAAAAGTCGAAAGGAAAAAAAAAGAGTAAATACAGAAAAAGACTGGAACACACAAAAAAACCCAAGCATTCTTTTTATCTAATGAAGAATGAAAAGCAAAACAACAAAAATATACAGATGTGTGTACAAGTGTACAAGGCCCAAAAATACATCCTACCACTTTTCTCAACACCTGCAATACCAGACTTTTAAAAATATTACAGTTGCTTTGACAAGTATTTCAATTACTCCTAGCTTTCAAGGAGGACTGACCTTGTGGAAATGAATGTGACCATGGATCTGAACCCACCAGCTTCTGGTCTTTTATACCAAGATTTTGAACCCCATTCTATGATTTAACTGTCCAGCATCAGCAATGTGAGAATGTTCGTTTAGAACTACCATGTCTTTTCCTGCCTGTGTTATCTTATATTTTGAAAGCACTTCAAAATGTTTACAAAACACATACAGAACAAAACTTAAACTACCTAGCAGACACTGAAGTTAAGAGGCCTGGAGAAGCTCTGTACCACTGTGGGATACAATAAACTGGAAAAACTTATTGCAAGTTACTTCAGAAGTTAGAGCCACTTTCTCACAGACCCATTAGGATGTTGGAGTTGATGGGTAAATTGCACGAAGGTAATCACAACAGCCAAAGTAAGAGGAAGGCAAAAGAGGGCAGCCTATACCCTGACAGCATGTGCAACAGACTTCATACAGAAAAACAGGCTGTAAGCCTGCTGTGGGAACAGAGAGAAATGAAGGAAAAATGGAATATAAATCACTAGGCCTCTAATTGTTCCTGAATAAAAAGGAATTATATGTATGGTTACGTATTTGCAAGAATGTAGCTTAGCACAGTCATTAAACTTCATTACAATCAAGAAGCCCCTAAACCAGAAGTAAGTGTTCAATTTCAGGATTGAGTTTTTAGGTTAAATACTAGCAAAAGTTAAAAAGTTCCAAAGTAATTCTAAATGACTTTCTAAAGCCAAGAACAGGGACTTTTCCTTTGAACACACCTCATGAATCGTCTCTCTCTCTTACCCTTCCCTGCTATGCTACACCACCCTCACCCCCAAATAAAACTCCATTTGGGAAATGAGATGTCAGATGCAACACTGCACAATCAGGATACTACTAAAAGTACACTTTTCACTTTTTTCTGGATTATTTTGTGTGCATAGGTAGACTCCAATTCTGAATGTACTGTACTAGCACAGATCTGGGCCCACACACACTCCTCCTGAAATCACGGAGAGAAGTGACAGGTTCAAGGCGCTGAACTCATGCGTCTTTTTGACAGGTCAGAGCCTTAAGCCATGCCTATATAATATAACGGAGGCAAAGCCCTCCTGAATCATGTGCATCGTACTCTAGGATGGTAGACTCAGTCAGGTTGATCTAGGCCCATGCCATTTGCACAGAAGTTTTGTTTGCTAGCTGTAAACGTAAATATACTGTTTTTATAGTTATGCAAAATTAACGTGGTACAAAGTGCAATGCAAAAATTGGCATGCCAACCTACTTCAAAACTTCGCAGTTCTGCCTATTAAACAGGCGTGACTTCGATGCTGTTACTTTAAATTACACTGACCTCAAGTTGTTTTGAGGCTGGTAACTTATCCTACATGAAAACGTGTACCCGTAAACGCTGTGGATCTTTTGATGCGGACGTAGCAGATAACAAAATTTCCTACTCTTGCATTCCGAAAATCCTCCACCTGTTGAAGCTCGCGGCCACTGTGCTATTACAGACTTTCCTCCCATTGTATAAATGACACCACGGGTCTCGAAACCCTTCCGTTTGCGACTCGGGTGAAGTACGAACACAGGGCGTACGCCCGAGGAGCGAACCCCCGGGAGCAGGCCCGTCACCCGCGCTGGCTGCCGCGGCAGGGCCGCACTGCTGCCGGACCTCCCTCCCAGCGGGCAGCAGCGCCAGGCCCGAGGCCTCAGCCCCACGGGCCACCGCCACAGGGGAGTCCCTGGCGACCTCACACCAAGAGCAGGCTCAGTACCTAAAACCCCCGTTTCTGGCAGCCACGCGGAATTTAATACACGCGAGAGGTTCGCAGACACGCGTCCCCGGTACTCGGCAGCCGCGCAGGGGGTCGGGGCCGGCGGCGTGAGGGCGGTTCGTGGCAGGGCTGTGCCACAGGGCAGACGGGGCCGTACGGCTCAGCCCGGCCGGGCTGCAGTTCGACGTCCCCCCACCCGCGCCGGCTCCACCTGCTGCCGCCCCAGTCGCGGGGGTCGGGGCCGCCCTGGGCCCCGGGTGCCCTCCCGCCGGCTCTGGCCTCGGCAGTCTCCCCAAGAGGCGGGGCGGCAGCCGGGCGCCGCGGCGGGGCCGGCCCGCCCGCCCCTCTTCCCCCCCGGCGGCCCCGGGAGGGGCCGGTGCCCGGCGTCCGGGCCGCGCCGCGCCGCGGGGTGGCAGGGCGCCCCGGCCGGCGGCTGCCCTCGCCCTGCCGCCTCACCTCGCTCACCAGCCCCTGCCAGTCGCTCTCGCTGCGGTGGGAGCTCATGGCTCCTGCGGGCCCCGGCGGCATGCGGCTGCGCCCGCCCCGGTCTTCCGCCGAGGAGCCTGCGGGGAGAGGCGGGGCCTGCGGCCGCCTCTTGCCGGCCGGCCGGCCGGGGCCGCCCAGCGGCGTCCCGGGCACGGGCCTGCCGGATCCGGGCCTGTGGCGGCGCCTCACCGCCCGCGGCCTAGCGCGGCCCTGCCCGCGGAGCGGTGCCGGGACCCAGGTGCGCCTCCAGACGGCGAAGTGCCCTGACAGAGTCGGGCAGGGCCGCGGTGCCCGGGCAGGAGGGCTCGTCTGCTGAGGAGAGCCTGGGTCGCACCACAGACGCCCGCCCAGGGCCGTGCAGAAGCATCTGAGATGCGTTGCCCAGAGAAGGGCGCTCCTCTCCTCACATCCTCCTCCTAAATAACAGCAGGGCTCTGCTGCCATCCCAGGCACTGAACAGCCAGGCGTACCCATAGAGCGGCCGATGAGGGGACAGGCATCGCGATATGGCACTGCAGTAGAGGCTTTGATACAGAATCATAGAATGGTTTGGGTTGGAGGGGACCTTTAAAGGTCATCTAGTACGACCCCCTTGCAGCGCGTAGGGACACCTTCCACCAGACCAGGTTGCTCAAAGCCCCAGCCAACCTGGCCACGAACACTGCCAGGGATGGGGCATCCACAACTTCTCTGGGCAACCTGTTCCAGTGCCTCACCACTCTCATTGTAAAAAATTTCTTCCGTAAGTCCAGGCTAAATCTACCCTCTTTCAGTTTGAAACTGCTGCCCCTTGTCCTGTCACTACAGGCCTTGGTAAAAAGTCTCTCTCCGTCTTCCTTATGAGCCCCCTTTATATATTGAAAGGCTGCAATAAGGTCTCCCCGGAGCCTTCTCTTCTAAACAACCCCAGCTTTCTCAGCCTGTCTTCACAGGAGAGGTGTTCCAGCCCCCTGATATCTTTGTGGCCCTCCTCTGGACTCACTCCGACAGGTCCGTGTCCTTCTTACGTTGGGGGTCCCGGAGCTGAACACAGTACTGCAGGTGGGGTCTCACCAGAGTGGAGTAGAGGGGGAGAATCACCTCCCTCGACCTGCTGGTCACGCTTCTTTTGATACAGCCCAGGATACAGTTGGCTTTCTGGGCTGCAAGCGCACGTTGCCGGCTCATGTCCAATTTGTCATCGACCATAGATATTATTTGTCTGTAAGGAAACCCTGCAAATAAGGTACACACTCACATTGTATGTGTAAAGTAAGACACAGCAGGAGGACAAAGAGGTAGAAAACCATCTTCTCAAAACATGATACTGTTACACTGCCCAGCATGGGCACAGATCTCTGTTGTCACTCAGTTCACGAAGGTGTAAATAATGTAACGACCCAGGAATTGGTCTGGCTTCTTTTTCTCCCTGCTTGTGCAGACTCCTCCATCAGCACTGAAACCGAAGCACACTACCCACATGGCACTCCACACCCTTCCGGGTACCTCCATGGCTCAGCCTCACCTTCCACAGCCCTGTGGCCACAGCGGCTGCACGGTATGTCCGCATTGACCAGGTCTACCTTGAGGCACACCATGTGCAACCTTTGTTGTACTCCTAACATAGTGAGTGCTCCCCAGACTTAACGATTTCCACTCAGAGTCCAAGTGTAATTGCATGGAGTATTCAAGCAGTTTAACCCACAATTACTCTTTGTTTTAAATAACACAACAAACAGAGCAAGACAACACAATAAAACATGCGTGCCTCATTCCTTACTACAATTTCCCCACTGTTCAGATTTGTTTGTAGTTTGGCATCTAGGCACAGCGTCCTTCTGGTCTCTAAAATGGCTGAGAGATCCTCCTTTGACAACTTCACATCCCTTCAAACAGGTGATGCCTCAGCCTCGCCACTGACAACATTTCTGTTCCAGGTGCTTAATTAACAGCTTATATGGGAAGAAACAGGCCTCATCTAAACCCAGCAGGAGCTCTCTTTGAATGCAAGATTATCAAGTTTAATAAATGCCTGTAGTTATCTCCATATAAAAAAAAGTCCAGCTAGCTTTAGTATGGAACTTTAGTTTGATAAATACAGAGTTCATACATTTTACCTGCAAATTACAAATCAAACTTATACATTTTCTCCAAATTATAGCCCATTTTCTCCTAAATTAGCTGTTCCTCATCTCTAGGCATTCTGTAACTTTAATGCTCTAGAGGGTACATTTGTCTTTCCTCTTTGTTCATATTTTTCTGTGGTTTACATTGTCATGTGTGTGATACATCACAATCCTGCATGTCCTCGCAGGCTTCTTGGCAAACCATTGCTGAAAACAGCATCTTGTTTGCACAGGCAAATAGCAAATGATGCAAATTAAGTGAACAAGAACTATAATTTAAACCCACTGATTAAAAGAATTGTTAATGATATTAGAAACTCCATCATTTTCATAGCATTGTTAATAGTTAAAGCGATACAACTGCTACCGTAGATGAACCAAACAGAAGCTTTTTCCCAGTTCTGCTTCTCTTTTGCAGAATTTCTCTCCTCTATTTTCTTGGTCTTGTAGCACTCCAGACTCAGAATGCTCTTGCAGAGAGAGCTCTGCCTGTAAGAAAGATAACCCTCTAATAGCCCTCATTTTTGAGGGTTGTCACTCATTTTAATCCCAAAGTTGCTCGCGCTCCCCACAAACATAAGGTTTTAGTTTTTATTGATGATAATTATTCAAATGAGAAGTAAATATTCATGAAAGAGAGGTTATTAAAACAAAAGGAACTCTCAATGTTTCCAGCTCTTATGATTTTATCAAAAGTCTGATGAGAGCTCGTGTTTTTCAGAAAGCCCAAGCTCCTGGATGAGAATAACCACTTTCTTTTGAAGTAAAAGAAAGATTCAAGGGAATAAATAAGAAATAAGCTGAAATGTGCCTTGAGTACACTTGATAGGATTAGAAAGGAAATAAAAGAACCCAAATATGTATTTTTAAGTAATCACTTTTAGTGCCTGATATCAAGCTTTTTGGCAGCTTCTTCAGCTTTCCTGATCCTCTCTGCCTTACTTACCAGTGGTTACTGCGACACTCCTATGTAATGTCCCTGTTGGGGCCAGGTTACTCTGCTAGCCTCTAGGCAGACATGCACTGAGATACGGTTCCTGTCTTAACTCAGACAAACAAGTCGAGAAGAAGATGATAGAAAAGAAGTACTATCAATCACCCTAGTTTATAAATAGGAAACTGAAGAGAGAAGTATTGCCTTGCCCAAGAAAACCAAAGTTTCAAACATAACCAGGAAGTGAAACTGCAGGTTTCAGGAGTACCAGTCTGCTGTTTTAATTGCAAAACTAACAAGGTGTCTTGATTCTTCTCCTACCTGCTGCAGTAAGTAGTCAGAAGTACCTTTTGCACTGTCACCTTGCCAACATCAGAAGAATACAGTATTGTCATTGAACGTCTGAGAAAAAAAATCATCTCTCAACCTTCCTCTTCAGCTACCATCCCATTGTCTTTGTCTCTAGATCTGTTATCGTCTTTGCTTTCTTCCTCTACACATTCACTAGATAAACTTATCTGCTTCTAGTGTTTCATCTCCCTTCTCTGCAATTCTGCTTTGTGATCAATCTTTCCCTCGGTATCTTGAGTTCATCTGTCTTTTCACCAGATTACCCTCCACTTCTCTATGCATTTTCTACATTTCATTAAGAAGGCTGCAGACTTTCTAAAAAACTTTTTTCACCTGGACAAATTACACATTCGGAATCAGATCCAAGTGACTGTGGCTCTTTGATGCAACTACTCAGGTAAACATATGTAGGAGATTTAACCAACGGTTTTCACTTGTAGGAGATTTAATCAACAGTTCTAAAACACGGCTTTCAGAAATCAGTGTCTTTGTCAGACATTAAGAAAGAAAACAACCCGGTTTTTTTTATCCATAGGTAAGCCAATGAATGGATCGCTTCAAATTTTGCTGCTTATTCTTGTCAACATTTGTCTACTGCACTAACATTATCATTACATCCATGTCCAACTCTAAAGAAATATATGATTAAAAAACCAGTGTAAATCCTTAAGATCTGGACAGGCTACATAATTGAAATGTAATGAAAACATGTAGTGCTTGTGCCCTGAAGGATGATTCAGTCTGACTCTCCACAGATGTTTCAGGGTTCCATTTAATCAGGGTTTAAATACCTCTGAATGAGGATATAACCTATCATAGATAAAACATCCATTTTAGTACTTTTGGTAATTTATATCGGCATTATTCTATTTCATGTTCTTGCTAATCTGATGAAAGGTAAGTACACGCTCAAACCCTCATGCACACATTTTGGAGGAAGCATCCTATGTTTGTGGGGGATACTATTACTTCTGGCATTTATCTGTTCCCCTATTTATTTTCTTTCCTTTGCTTTTGCCTTTCCTTTTTGGAAGCTGCTTTTTGTCCATTTATATTCCAGCTGCGCCTTCTCAATTTTCTCAGGTTCATTGCTGGTTTCACTATCCTGTATCAGCTCTTCTACTTCACATGCATGATCTGTCAGCAGGACAATATGATCTGCAGATCAGAAGCAGTTTAGCAGTTATTCATTTATGTTGAATCCTTTTGTGCCCAGTCAGGTCTGTGAAGGACACATCTTAGGCAAACAGCAAAGATCTTTAAAGTGATGGTGTTTCTTTTTTCCTCTTCAACAGTTTTGGGCCTTCAATGTATTGTATTTCTTTGCGTATTAGATGCTCCATGTATCTAATACATGCAGACATGTAATTGGAGACAGTCTTTCTGGTTTTTTTTTTTAAGCTACTGTATGACTGTTAGCTGGTGCGACTGAATACTGGAGTATTCAGAGTAAAGTAGCTCTCTCCTCCAGAGAGAGAGTGGAAAAAAGAGAATTTGGGGGAAGAGACAGGAACAGACTGTGATCTGCACAAACCAGCTCTGGGAGGGAGCTCGGTGGTGAGGTCTGCTGAAGGAAAGGGAAAAATGACACAAAGCAGCAGCCAAGAGGGAGGAGTGTAGGTAGTGGGTGGGATGCTCATGGAAAGAACTGAGGGGAAAGCTGTAAGGTGGTGGGGCAGAGGGGAGACTGCAAGCTTGAAAACAAACTGATTTTGAAAATAAATAAACACATATAAGCAAGAGAACTATTCTAACTCTGAGGTTTTCTGAGTGATTGAAAATCCAAAGTCAAGAGTATTCTGTTGTATAGATTTTCTAGGAGTATTGTATTATGTATAACTTCATATGCAAGTGCTTTGCACAATTTTGTTTTAAAGGCTGGTTTCTCCAAAGCCCTGCATCTTGCCCTTGCAGCATCTAACTCTTAGGCACACTTCTGTCTAGAGAAATCTTCAGCCGCAGGTAATACAGAATGTTGCATTGGAAAACAGCTGGTTGGGTGCTTCCTAACTTGCTATGGCTGAAATGCTCAAAAAATGGCTAGGGTGGTGGGCACAGGTGTTTGAACAGGTCACCAGACCTTAGATATTGCTAGTAAACACCCGTTATACAGAACCGTTCAGTTCAAACACTCTCTTTTGTGGACATATCCTGACACCAAGCATGGACTTCAGTGAAGTCCTGCAGGCACACCAGGCTGTGAATGAGGCTCTGGAAGATGCTGGATGCAGTTCAAATCCAACTCAGACAAGAAGGCTGTAAGTTCTTTAAAAGCATCTGTAAAATTAATTGGCTTGATTTGATCTAGGATGTGTTGGAAAAGTTTAGCACTGTTGTTTCTGCTAGTGATAGTAGATAACTGCGTAGGGATTATGAATAAGTTATTTTATGTTCACCAGCAGAATTCGTGGCTCTTCTTCCCCTCACCCTAAGAATAAGGAAAGCTCAATAGGAACTAGAACAGAGCAGTAAAAAAAAAGTACCAAATCTCAGAGCCTGTTTTAAGGCCTTGTCATTACAATTGCATATAGAGTTAATGTAAATGAATTCTGTTTTCCCAGAGGCATCAAACTCCTCCTGTCAAGACAGTCTCTCAGGAGAAACTGGAAAGTCTCTCACTGCCCTCCTTCTGCATTATTATTATTATTTCCCTTAAAATATCTTGCTATTGATGTAACTAAAAATGAAATATATGATCAGAGAAAATATTTTGTCAAGTGACTCAGACAGGCACAACTGATGGGTACCAAGGAAACGTGTACTGCATGTTATGTTCCTCTGAGTGTGTTAGAAAAATATAAGAAATAGTTCATTTTACTAAGAAATCCAGGTGGGGAATTCAGACTACTTTCTGTTACTATGAATTGAAGAGTGACCTACTACTGTCATCAGATCTGACATATGAGTGGCTTTTCAGACTCGTAAGTTCATTTTTCAACTGGTGGGGTATATCAAATCCCTGAAAGCTGTCTAACCATTGCAGAGACATTTATTGCTGTGACCACACCGGACTCTTTGGCACAAAGTCCATCCCTTCACATATGTGGTCAATACTCAGCAGACTGTAAGCGAAGAACAAGGTGGAGAATACGAAGGACAACCAGCCTGATACTGTGCTTCCTAGTCAATTTAGAGGGAATAAAGGAAGAAAGTTCACTTACTGAGAGCAGAAAAAATAAATTGAAACATCTTTTGTTGAGAATATCACAGCAAAATAATTTTGCATTTGAAAATGTCTATCTGGAAAAAACAAAAAGTATCTGCTTTGGTACGCAGTTTTTCTGGATTAATGAGGAAATTTCTCATCAAACCCTGACTGCACGCCTTAGAATGGGCAACGGCACCATACAGAGACACTGAGCTGAAGTTTGCCTGTTTTACATTCAAATTGTGCAGACCTTTGAACTTCAACTTCAGTCACTTCTAAGTGAAGTTTGGTGAGCATTCTTTTATCTCCATGGAAGCTTCTCCAGTTGGTAAAAGCAGTTAAATTTTAATTGGATCAAGGAGCTGAAGCTTGCGTTTCATAACTGGCAGAATATAACCTCCCTCCCTTCACATAAATACTTAGTTATGAAAGTGCAACAGCTTTAACAGAAGAAATTAAGAGATCTGTTTCTATGCTCCAGGTTTGAATCAGATGGAAAGAAATTAAACTCCATAATTCATTTATCACAGGAGCCATCGGAGTAGATGCTGTTTTAGAGTCACCATCTCTTTTCTTTGCCTCTGCCGCTTTCTTGTATTGGTGACAATTTTACTGATGAGATTATGATCCTATTAAATTACTATTCCAGTGAAAGTGGATCTATACCTTTAATTTATTCGTTGCTGCTTGCTTTACCTTTGAATTTCATATCTTTTTCTTTTTATTCTCAGTTCCTAACTGTTTATTTTTAAAATAAACTCTTTCGCCAAGAAAGGGTTTTTTTCTTCATGCTTGTTGGTCACTGAATCAATTTAAAATATAATCTCCTAGTCCTAGTGAGAGGTCATATGTGGATGGTATGTTTATTTATTTACTCTGACAAATGGTGAAGGCACCAAGCAGTCAGTACCAAGCGGAACCCCATAAAACTAGATAAGATAAGGGCTGAGGGCTCTGACTTGTATTCAGCAGTGGCAGAAATCACAGACTGAAGTGGGTACTCTCCCTGGCCTTTGCCTTGCCCTCCAGAGGCAGTTTGTATGGACAAATGAAAATTATGAAACAGCTTCTGAATCACAATTTTAAACCAAGTGTACTGAAATGAATGAAAATGGATTTTCATTAATTCATATATGCCATGCGTATCTATGGTACTTTCTTTAGCCATCTGTTTTATATCATCTGCCTTCTTTTGCTAGTGAGATTCCTGAAATCTACCAACAGGGCACAAGGGGTGGTTGTGAGGGTGTGTACTAGCAATTTGGTGTGGTTAGCTGTATGCAGAGCTAAGGAGCCAAAGGCATTCAGATCTCTGCTGAATAGGTCAGACCCTACATGGTTTTGCCAGAACTGTTTTCTCCGTAAAGGGTTTTCTCCATCATGGACTTAAAAATTTTGTATCTTCACTGAAAGAGTTGTCAAGCACTGGAGCAGGCTGCCGAGGGAAGTGGTTGAGTCACCATCCCTGGAGGTATTTAAAAGATGTGTGGATGTGACACTCGGGGACATGGTTTAGTGGCGGACTTGGCAGTGTTAGGTTTTACAGTTGGAGTCGATGGTCTTAGGGTCTTTTCCAACCTAAATGATTCTATGATTCCATGATTCTATGATTCCATGGTTCTATGATTCTATAATTCTATATCAAGATTCCTGTTAAGTAGAAGCATCTTTGCTTTACAGAAATACGTACATTGAAAGGCTGGAATAAATAAAATTAACTAGTCCTTTCACCACTGGAGGTGGTGTCCAAGAGGACCACACTCTTTAAGAAACTTCAGGGCTAGAAGATGTGGAGAGACCCGTGGTGGAACTTTAAATGCTACGAGGAGCCTAATTCCCATCCAAACTTTAAGACATCTGGCCTTTCTGCTTTAAAAGAAGCAATAACACTATCATCTAACGGAGTGTACTGAGTAATATGGTCCCTTGGTGTTTCTGTATTTGAGTAGGATGGCAGCCAATTTGTGTACACAAGGAATAAGACTTTGGTGGAACATTGCCAGTTTTTAGGACCCTCCTATGAGCTTGCTGTGCTCAGTCATAGTTCTCAGTTCTAGACTGTTCTCAGTCTATTCCTAAAATAGAGAAAAAATCCACACAGTAAGAAAAAAGAAGTCAAAGCCTTGTTAAGGCACTTCCTTGGACATTTTGCTGATGGAGAGTGCACTCTGCACTCTCCAGACCTCCAGTTCTGCACTGTTCATGGGTTTCACTAAGGGCACAATGTAATTTTTCTTAACTTTAGTGGTTGGACAGATTCTGACACACCAGGAAAATGTATCTGTTTCAATTTGGTATTTAACAAGGTGCACAGATGGTGTTAAAAAGCAGGTAGAAGTGGTTAATCACCTGTGAATTTTAGGCATTTTTCTGCTGACCACAGAGGACTTTAGAAGTGCATTTACTGCATGGGTTTCTCCACAATGATTTGCATTTTCATGGTTGTTTTCAATCAATCACCCCAGAGAGGTTTGCAAATCTTTTCATTCCAAAGCAGTGAAGACCTGCCCATGTCCACATTCCTAGCGCAACAAATTATTTGGGACCTGAATCATGTGGTATTCAGTATTCGCGTTCAGGCATATCCGTACCTCATCGCAACCTGAATTGTTTCATTTTACTGACACCATCTGTTTCTTGTGCCTAAACCAATTTGTATTCCATTTCAAGAGTTGTCCCCTATGCTCAGCTTTCTGACCTTGTAAATCGATCTCCTGTACAGTCTGTAACAAATACTTTCCTGAAATATGGATGAATTATGTCAACGATTTCATCTTTATCAATTCAGCAATGCATTGAAATGACCCTAATACATTTGTCATACATGATCTTCTTTTAACAGAACCATGCAGCTTTCCCTTTACTAAATCACATCTCTAACTGAATTGTAATCTTCTTCCTTATAAATGTTTCCATTATCTTGCTCACTATTACAGTCAGTCTTACAAGTCTGTATTTTGTTGGGTCTTCCCAGTGTCTCTTTTTGACAGCTTCTGAAGCTGCTCAATGGTGAAGTGCATTTCAGGTAAATATCATTGATATGCTCCTTAAAAGAAGAAGAAAAAAAATTAAAACCTAGTAAAATATACTCCTGGTGTTCAATAGTAGTTTTAGAAATTCTCTGAAATAAATGGAGAATAAAGGAGGATTTCTTTATTGCTGGCAGTTAGTGGCATTGATGGATCATGGCATAGCCATTCTCAGTATGGCCAAATAATTTCACTGTATAGAATTTTATATAGCTACAGCTAAAATTCAATGAACTGATTCAGAAGGTTCAGGATAAACTATAACAATAAGTTAAGCCCTTAAATCGATTTGGTATTTTAAAAGGATAGGGAGCAGCAAGATGTCATCTTCCTTCACAGATGTAACTTTAACTGGAACTGTAAATCCAAAGCAGAGTATTGGGGGATAAGGGTATATAATGTGTGATTTAAGACCCATCCTGGAAATCAGTGAGGATTTGAGTACACCAACTCTAAAACATAATCGGAGCGTTATAAGAGTCCATCCAGAAAGTTAGGAGGATATTTTTTTAGAAGAATAAAGATAAATTTCATATCTTAAAGAGGCTATTTTTGAAGAGTGCCAGGCAAGATGAGAAAAGAAAATGACTGTGAAAGAAGAAGCAGAGCAGCAGAGGCATAGATAACCACTCATCCTACTATCCTCTCAAGATACGAGCTGGGGATGATTTCTATCAATGAGTTCCAAATATAACATTATTCAGCTTTCATTATGTTGTCAATCTAATTTGAATGTAAGTTATTCAGAGCACATGGCTGTTTTGCCTTTGTGTTTGCCTGTAAAGTGCTGCGCACCCCGAGCCAGGAAAAAAAGAGAGAATTCTTGGATTAGAGGAGATAATGTCTTCATTGAAAGTCCTGTGTGCAAATGCTTGTTTTCTAATCACCTTTGTGAAACCTGTCCCTGCTATACCACACAGAGCAATTCCTCTTCAAAGTAAGAAGAATTACAGCTTATTTTATACTAACACTGGACAGCCTCTCCACTTATGAGGAATGGGAGAAACTCCTGCCAACTTACATTAGTTTCTGGGAAAAAACACCTGAACTCCCAAGATTTGGCTTTGGTGATGACCTTAAGTTCACAGAGCTCTCAGTATTGAGCTCCATGTTTGAGATGAAATCCTGAATTCACACTGAAGTGAAATAGAGTTTTTTCATTGATGTTAGAAAGGCCAAGGTTTCAATCCTTCCTTTTGAGACAGGAGTTATAAAAGTTTTTGCATGCTGTGGCATGGTTACATTAGAGTTGAGTGCTGTAGAGATAGCTCACAAGTAATAGAGAAAATATTACCCCTAGGGCTGCAAGATCTAAGGTAGTCACTGTGACCTAAAATAGTAGCTCGTTATGTGCCGACAAGTCCATCTTCCTTCTCTTAACTCTAAATAAAAGCATAAAAGTTTAACTGAAGGGACAATTAGAGCCTGAGAATGTGCATCTACCTGCCCTTTATTAGCCAACTGGGTAATTTTCTAGCTTTCAGCTTCCCTTTCCCTTATTCCCCCTCTTTACAATAAATCTACTCTAAATTTCCCTATTTTTGTTGCATTGGCTCTTTTTCCTCCTCTTTGTATTTTATTTTCGATCTCTTTCTGCCCCTTGGCTCTAGATGGGCCCTTTTTCTCTCTGACTTTATTTTGTGTGCCTGTCTTTGAGCAGCTTTCCATGCTCTCCACCCCAGGGCCTGATGGAAGGACTAGTTCACAATTACAAAAGTCCAGATCAGAGAGGCTTTCCTCTGCTGAATCCCCAGATCTGTCACTGGCCCATCCATGGCTCCCATCTCGTTCTCAAACGAGGCCAGAGTGAGGAATGCTGTCTTTGCTGTAACTCTGGCACTTACTTTTGGGCACAAGGTGCATTTGCAGTTTGATCAGAAGCCATTGCAGGGCATCATGAAGAAGGCACTTGTGAGGCACTGCAGCACATCCTACCCAAGCCTCCAGTAATGTGAGCCAAGGATAAAGTCAGTCCATGAGAGTAACTACCAGCAGCAGGCTGAGCAGCACACTCGGACTGGGATGTAAGCAGAGACTGTGTGTGACAGACATGGATCTATCGGCATGCTGTCGGACCACTGCCTTTCCTTTGGGTGGTACACAAAAGCTGGGTCCAGCAGATGAGTCCACGGCTCTCACAGAGAGTTCACTCCACTCCCTGCGAGGGTGGGCTGGGTATGTGAGGCAGGACTTTGAAAAATGCCAGGTAATGATGGAAAGCACAAGAATTGACCAAACAAGATGAATACCTACCATATAAAGCTAGGCATGTAAAAGGTGGAGGCTTGAGCTAAGCCAAGTGTATTGAATATCCAGCTGAGAGTATAATGGGAACAGTTTAACGTATGAAGACAATATTGTTTCCATCTCAAGAGCTGAAAAAGGAAAATGAAAAAAAAAAGGGGGAGGGAGGATAGCCCCCCTTTACTTGGGAAAAAGCCAGACAATGGTTCTTGCCTTCATACAAGAGGATGTACATACTGGTGGTGTGTTATATTCCGGTTTTGGGAGCTGGGCTACCCTCTGTTCACAGCGGCAAGAGGTGTGTCCGGGCACAAGATGCAAAGCATGGCATGTCCGAGCGCATGGAGTAGCTCAGTTCGTGGTGATGGTGTGCAGCTGCAGAATGCAGAACTGCTCAGCGGGGAACACCTCCTCGCCAAGCAGCACAAGGGATGAAGGACAGGCACAGAACAAAAGAAGAGGGCTAGTGATGGTGGATTGTCACTGTAGTTCTTTCAAAGACTAAAACGCAGCCAAGCAGAGGCCGACAGGTAGAAGAACCAGCACCCGAACAACTTACAAGGGGCACGGGAGCGACCTGGACAACACCAAGCTGGGCTGAAAGCAGAGTCAAAGCACTAGGCTGCTACCTGCCAGCAAGCAAGTCTGGGTGCAAGCACTAAACACCTCCCCAAGCAAGAGGAGAAAGAGGCACAGGAAAGCTGAGGAGGCAGATTCTCAGGAGAGCGATGGAGACCAAGCTGCTCAGCTCCCAGCCCAAGCAGAGGGGTCCTGGCACGGAACAGCGAGCTGCACATTGTGCAAACTACACAGAAAATCAGTGGTGTTATGTGATCCTACATGCAAGTTAAAAATGGCAGTATTTCGTGACTTTTCAGGGGTCTCACGATTTTTGGGCTTCAGGTGAGCAGCAGTGGTACAGGGACTTCTGTAAAACATTCTTCGCTCAAGGATCCATTCCACATATACCATACTTTTACTGAATTTTACAATAACTAAGCATATTAGCAAATGATACTGGGAAAAGTGATTTATGGTAAAAGGAGGGGAAAAAATTCATGAATTTGAGCAGGCTGCAGGATAGCATTTACCCTACGACTTATCTGCATAAGAGGCAAAGAGCTATCCCATGCAGGCTGCGCCTGAGGTGTTCCCCCACAGCCATCTTGTTGGCAGTAGGGCTGTGTCGGTACTTGCGTGACCTGGACCCTGTGTACCACAGCAGCAAGAGGCAATGTGGCAGCGAACCCCCCTGTTGCATTGCCTGTTGGGTTCATGCCTGCCACTACAGCTACTGTTTCTCTTTTTTGTTAAGGGAAGGATTTAAATCAGCTCTCAAGTTTTACACTGGCATAATGTTAGGACGAAAGCAGTTAGTAACCAGTGGGGAAAAAAACACTGCCACAAAAAATAAATAGAAATGAGGTATTCTGTTACAGTATTGGGGCATTTCAACCCTCAGGGGTTATTCATGTAAATGAGTCTTGTGCTTATTCTGTCAGGGAACACAAATTAACAGCACATGAAGAAATAAGAACCAACAATCTTAAAACCCCAGATGAAATCAAACCACACAAATCAGATCCCATTATAGATTTCAGGACCATGCTCTCGATCGGAGAGAATTTTGCTTCTGTAAATAAAGTTGTTAAAGTTGACCCCATATTAGGGTGAGAGTTTTGAACTTACCTCCCAAAACATCTGAGGTGTTTGGAGCATGGTTTTTCTTTTGGATTGTGCCCATCACCACATAAAGCTGAAAGGTCTGCAGATATGGTTCATTTGGAGAGTATGTGGAGGTTTGATTGATCCCAGAGCTCTATTGGCATAGAGGCTTACCGAAGCGTGCTTTCAGGAAATCAGAGTTGACTGTTCAATGCTACCACCATAAGGGCTAGCATTATTCCCCACAAAAAATAACAGCACTTCTTCTGCTTAGCTATAACTCTAAACAACACATAAAGTTGAACTATGAGAGGGAATACTCCCTGTAATTCTGTTCCTGAATATGTGTAAATCTCCAAATACTGAAAAAAATATCAAAATTTAGACTAGTACAGAGGTAAAAAAAGAAAAGTTTCAATTATATGAAAAGTGATCACAATAAAGAGAAATCATTGTTGATATCAACACCACTGGCAATCCAAATATCTGGAATTTTCTTGCTGCCTTGTCATCTGCTCATCAGAGTCACAACATTGGGGGGAGGTTGTCTCCTTGTCTCTGAATGCTGAGTTTCCACTAGCTCACACTTTTAAACTGTTTAGAGGGGTACGAAAGCAAGGTGATGAACAGAAGGAAGATTTTTGCTTGGTCGCTTGAGCCTCAGGTTTGGAGATCTAAATTACCTGAGACTAATCTAAATCTTGTCGCGTAGACAAGGCACTTCAGAACATGGTTTAGTGGGCATGGTTGATAGTTGGACTCGATGATCTTGAAGGTCTTTTCCAACCTAAATGGTTCTATGATTCTATGATTCTATAAATTACCTAACTAATTGCTAATAAGAGTGAGTTACAGAGTTTAGTCTGAATCAGAATGGCTTTCAGTATGTGAAAGGCATGCTTTGCATCTCACAGGGATGCACAGTTCCATAGCAGAGGAATTCAGATTCAGCCCCTATCTGCACTAGCCATATTGGTACCCAGGTACCTTACCTTGCTTATCTGTCTTTAGAGGTTTTTGTTCAGCAAGAGAGCATTACTTTAGTCTTTCTACAGCTTGTTATGTTGTTTACGATCCTACTCAGGCTGCTCTTGTTTTTCTTCTTCCCAGTGTGAAGGTACAACATGCTGTTACTGTTTACAGCAAATAGGCTAGCAGAACTATGCAAGCTAAGGAGAAACCTACATGCACTGGTATATTTGCTGTAATATTTTCACAGAAACTTGAATTTATACAATTTTTAAATAGTTTTGGTATCAAAATGGCTCATTTTGTAAAGGAAAAGAAAAAAAGCTCAAAATCAATTTGTGGAAAATACTGTGAAAGAAATAACTCGAAAATGTGACCTGCTTTCAATAATGTCTTAAGAACTGGCCTAATTTTAGTGACCTCTTAGAGGAACGTAATACTACCTAGTCTGTTCAGAAGTAGTATATTCTTTCCAGGAAAAAAAAAGCTCCAGATTAGTGCAAGTAGAAAGCCTGAAAATGGCATTCTGGACAAATTACTTCCAATTTCATTTGTACCTGTACAACTCAGTCTGTGAGCCACTTTACAAAGATGTGGTCCAACCTCTAAGGAACCGCCAGACTTGCAGACTTCAGAATTCATCACTGAGACTCAGAGCAGGAGGTTGCTCTCTGAAGTCGTGAAATTGCATGTAGATATTTAAAGCCTATATGGTGTTTTTTGTCTGCCTTTAGAATTCACCCTGCCTGCTTCCAGCATATGTGTGTATATGTGTGTGTGAATTAAAACATGTTGCCCCCTCTTGGTAGTATAAAAAAAATTGTCACTTAATGCGTCAAAAGGACTTTGGTATCTATCATAAAATCACAGAATAATTGAAGCTAAAGGGACCTCTGGAGGTCATTTGGTCCAACACCTTGCTCAAAGCAGAGCAAATGTCAAAGTTAGATCAGGTTACTGAGGCTTTGTGCAGTCTAGTTCTGAGTATCTCCAAGGATGGAGATCCCACAACTTCCCTGGGCAACATGGTGCAGTGTTTGACCACACTCATTAATTTCTTTTCTTCTACCTAACCAGAAAGTCCATTACAGCAACTTGTGAGTGTTGCCTCTTGTCCTTTTGCTGTGCAATACTTAAATGTAGAAGAAAAATTGTTCTCTGTTGCATCTAACTCTACACAGACCTACTCATATTACAGGGGAGGGAGAATGAAGATATTTTCTGGCTATTACAGCTTCTTTTTGCAGGCTGCCCTAAATTAAATTATCCAGTCAATTCTCCATTATCAGAAAGTAATGGCTGAATTCAATGGTTTTTATTGATGCATCACATTGGTGTTCAGATATGGGATTTCCCATGCCTCAAGGCTGCCTTTACAGGGATTAACAAGTCTTTATTTCTATGGTAGAAATACACTAGATTTTTCATGTTTATGAGAAATATGAGGAACTAGTGATATTCACTCACTCTTCTACTTTGTCCTTAAAACATATGTGGCAGACCTGTAACCACTGAAATAGCTAGTTAAAGTTATAAATGTATTTGTATTAGTGAACATATAGGTAGACTGTGTAGAAGGGAGGTTACTGTACATCCTTAATCTAGACCGGCTTGTTTAATTTTTGTTTAACTATGTTACAAAGAGAGTCTGAATTATAATCTTTCATTTAAAAATTAAGAATTCTATTCATCATAATTATTTTTATACCCACAGGTTAATAAATTAGGTGGCTACCTCAATCATACATCTGGATGATTAGGAAATATGATTATCAAAGGTTAAGGTTGGGAACTGAGGCAAAGTGAGACTAATGCCAGTATCCACACTTAGTGCTTGCATTGGACCTTGGGCTTGGACACCTGTGTTCTGCCTAAGGCTGCAATCCCCCATGCCCTAGCTAACACCATAAGTTTTGCAGGTAAAAATTTCACTGGGCACCTACAGTTATTCTTGTGCATGTGGTCAGAGCCACCTTTCAGTTTGGACTGAACAACTCCATATCCATCTTGTTATTAAGTCTGGCTGAAAACCTCCAGGATGGCTTTCCTCTACTTAAATGTCCAGATTTGCTCTACTGTGTCTCAGAGCACAGTAGATATGTCTACAGTGCTCACAACCACTTTAATTTATAAACAGTACTGGACGAGAAGCTATAAAGATGAGGGTGACCTCTGCTCTACCTAAAAACCCCCAAACGCTGATGAGCACTCACATTTCTGATGCAGGGCTGAGGCAGGGTGCAGCTCTGCAGTGAGTCATTTTCCCTTTGATAGGTCCCCAGATACATACACTTCCTTGCTTTCACAGAGGTGAAAGCTACCCTGCATAATCCTGCATTCATCGCAGGATATGAGCAAGCATCCACAAAGGTGCTCTGGAGCAGTGACAGCACCCATCTAGCTCATCCCACAGAAACTTGCCCATAGGGTGCATCACCAGTCCAGCTCCAGGAGAGGCTCGGGCTGTGAAACCCTACCTCCTGAAAATAGGGACCTGCATATTGCAGGGAGGCCAGGGTTACATTCTTAAATCCTGAGAGGGGAAAACCCCACGGAGTGGTTTGTGGATGGCCATTGCAATTTCTAATCTCTTCTGAGGTGCCTGCCTCTACCTACGAGCTGTGCAAGGTGTCAGGGGCAGCGCCCAGGCTGTTTGGCAGGACACCCAAGGGAAACATTGGCATCACCCCGACATTCCCATTAGTCTAGCCCCAAGTGATTCGATCATGGACATAGGGACTGGGGGCAGGGCAGAAAATGCAACTTAGGTCTTCAGCATCCTGTCCTGAGGCCTAATCTTATAGATACCATGTCCTAACTATCTTATCACCCACAGTTTCATATGCCAAAGTTGATGAGCTCCAGGTAACCTTCACAGCTTCAGCGCAGAAGAGTTTGTCCTGTACTCGCTAGAGGGAGCCCATGGGGTCCTAGCAGTGCTAAAGAGAAAAGAAACTGATTTAAAGGCAGAGACCAGCAACATCGCTCTTTTCCCAACTTGGTTTAAGTCACTAGTCATCTTAGTCCCTTTTCCTCTTTTCTAGATCTGGGATTTTTATACAAACTGCAGTTGGGGAAGGGAGACTTTCAGAGCACTGTCTGAAGAGAATCTTGCATTTTATAAAGACAAGACTATATATGAAATACTAACATTGTCAGCTGAGCTCTGGTCCAAACATTGTTGACTGAGGTCAAATAGCATAAAATGGCATCTGTCTAGATGTTCCCTTAAACATCACCATGACCAGGAGCACACTGCAATGCTAACATGTTCAGACACTCTTCTACACCTTGAGACTGAGGGCCCAAATCCTATTTACAGAGTGGTACGATGAGGAGATGACCTCCTCCCCAGGCTCCTATGTCACGGTGGCTAGAGGGGAAGAGTTCTGGTGGAGATATGGATTCACCATGCAAAACAATTAGGATGGACTTCCACCAGTGGTACCACTGATACAGTGCACATTTCAAAGAATTACACAAGATGTGACATGGCCTTGTTTTTCTTCTCTTCTTTATGCCACTGTGCGCTGCTGCTATAACTTCTTCTGGCATCTAAGGAAACAAACCCAGAGCTGCTGCAATGTAGGGAGATGGGCAAGATTTGGGGAACCATGGAGTGAATCATCCTGGTAGCTAGAAGGATGGGCAGGGTGTAGGTACCCTAACAGGGATCACAGCTGAGATGGCTTGAGCATCATGGGATCCCAGAGGGCAGGGCGTACCCCTACCGCATGGGTCAAACATGCAAGAACATGACAAACTGGAGGTTCCTCGAGGGCTTGGGCTTGCCAGCACTGTGTAAGTCTACCATTAGTGGCATTAGCCCTATGTTTCACTCATTTGCTCAGACTCTTGCTATGCTTCCCTTTCCTGCTTGAAGAGGCCTGTTTAATTTTGCTAAGGACTCTGAATGAAGATAAGACCTGTGTGTGTAATAACAGACTGAAATTAAACTTCAAACAAATTATCTGTTAGGATTTAGGAAAATCTTATCTGGGGAGGAATTAATCCTTGCTGCTTGTTTTGGGGCTTTAGCAGGCCACCGGGGATTTGAAAGAGAACACTTTTTCAGGTCTGGCGCGTACACAGCAACTGGAGCAATGTGCATAATTCTGTGGCGGTGCTAAAAAAACCCCACAAAACCCCAAACAAAAAAAACCCCACAACCCCAAAAGACACCTAAACATCTGAATTGTAGCCTGAACTGACTGCAAACCAAATACAGGTGCTGTACATCATCAGCTGCCACTGTCAAAGCCCTGGTCTCCTTGTGACTAATGTCCCTGCTTCCTTCGTCATTGTTTCTCAGGACATTTCTGTATGCTGTCTCTTAAGCCTTAGTGCTCCATGCCGCATGGTTTGGAAACTAGCCATTGCACCCTCCCAGCGACGTGAGGTTGCTCTGAGAAGATGCTGCTCAATCCAGCCTATTAATCAAATTAATAGAGAGGGGGTAAGAAGTGTCTGTGGGGGTTACTTTGCTGAAAAATGCTCGTGTGGCTTAGAGTGCTGTTGGGAATGGGACTAGAGGTGGTGCTGGCAGAAACTGGGCAAATTCAGCCCCATTTAAATGCTGTGATGGTTTGAGGGATTTAGTCCCAGGAACCATTTCAGACTAACACTTAAGTTCTGCTTCACTCACCTGCAAGTAATGCCCATAACAGACAATAAAGACAAGGACAGGAAGACCTCTGGAAACACCTTCTTACTCTTTTACCACAGTGATACCTCAAGTTTCCATCACCGAGAGATTCCTGGTGGAGGTCTTTCATCTTTTTCTCTTCCATCCATTTTTTCTTTCTTTCAGCTTAGCTGTCCACACCAGCTGTAGGGTGAAAGAGCAGTAGGAAGAGGGAACAAGAGAGAAAAGGAGCTTTAACAGCCAGGAGATAAATGGGTACTCTTTGGAAGTATAAACTAGACCAATAGTCAGGAAAATCACATGGGAATATCTCCAATGTTTATTGTTTTGTGGTTTTCTTAAGCATATTTTTCTTGCAATTCTGGGGGCATAGATTATGCAGGGTTCAGAGCAAAAAGCCATTTCAGGACTGCACAACAGTATGAGAAGAGAAACTGCCTAAAAACATTGTCTCAAATTTCCATTATCCTCAGCCACACAATGGGATAAGATGCAAGTCTTAGGTGGAAGTATTAGATGCCTGAACTCTGCAAAGATTTCCACTGAATCCATTGGGTATTCCACTACTGTCTTGGGAATATTTGACTACATTGCCATGCTATCAGATAGTTATGGTTCAGGGTACCCAGAGCAACCTAACAAGTAATAGAATGGGCTAAACTTGCATCCTGAAACGCCAGAAGACTGAATGCACCCACTATAGGTGTCCAGAACATCTGACTGCATTCCCTGAAGCTGTGTATGACGAGGGATATCTTGCCTGAGGGAAGTGAACACAGTCAGAAGCTCAGAACACAGCAGGAAAACATGTACAAATAAAGAGCAAAATGCCCTTTCCCCCTCTTTGATAGTTGGCTTAGGTTCCTTCCCACCCATGTAGGTAATAGCTCTCTGGCCACTCTGCCTCCCCATCCATTCTTCCCTCCTTGCAATTTGAAGCAGTAGTCCTTTGGTATTTGCAGGTCTGTTTCCCATTCCAAGGACTCCAAGTCACTGCTTGGCCTACCATAATGATGCAATTTATTAGGAAGTTAAACAGATGAGAACTCACTGAAGTCCAGCTCTGTTACCCTCCCCAGCTAGCACCATCTCTCGTTGCAGAGGTACAGGTCTGCATCATTGCTCCATCCTGTCTCTGACCATGGATTACATCAAGGAGAGGAGCTGAGAGGGCTCGGTTCAATGTGAGGTCTTCCTGGTCAGAAACCACCTCTCTCCAGAGCAGGGCTCTTTCCACTCCCTGAGCTGCTCATGAACCCATGTTGCTTCTCATAAATCTCAAGTGTCAACAGAGGAATAGTGCATAGGTGGACTATGCAAGGAAAGATCTTTGAAATAACCTTTTCCCTTTCATCACAAAGAATCAGAAGCAAAAAAGGAGGACCCCTTCTTTACCTCTGAAGCTGCTGGCAAGGACACCAAATTTACAGCCACTGAAGCACAGTGGCATACCTCCAGCAGTGCACAGTGCAATGATGCCCAGCGCAATAAACCCATGCTCAGTACGGAGACCTGAGGATCTACCAGCCCAGAAGCGCTGTGTTGGTGCAGTACTTTGCCTCAGCCATCCAGCCCTGTTGGATGGGCAAAACTCCCTGCGGTCCCATTCCTCCTGCTCCCCAGCAGTGCCGCAATCACACGGATCAAGTGTGGTGCTGTTGGTGTTTCTCTTACCCACCTAGCCATCTGCTGAGAAGAAAACCAAACACAACTTGCATCAGCTGAAGTTGTTCTTTCATGCTATTTCTTGGAAGGCATCTAATGACCTGCTGGTAATCACTACCTGCACGATCTTTCTCAGTATGCAGCCAAGCAGGACGAGGCAGAAGTCCCTAGAGACAGGCAGTCTTTTTTCAGTCCAGCCTTCAACAGGGCAGAGAGGTCACTACTGAGCAATCTCTAGTCCATGCAAAAGGAGTATGTTATCTTGGCAACACTTCAAATGTCTGCTGACCTGAAGAGTGAAAGACTAGAGACAAGAGGTTAAGTAGTTTGGTGTGCTGAACGCATGGTATAATAGCTCTTTTTTACCTTTCTTGAATTTCCATCTGTATCTTCCATACAGCTCTTGACAATAGATGTCATATGTTTTATTGTAATAGATATTACTAGCAAAAGGCAAATACATTTCCAAAGGATTGAATTTGTTGCCATGGGAGGCAATGCAAATAATTTGGGGTTAAATACAAAGAGACAAATGAAAGCTCTCTTGTTAAAGTAAATACAATCTCATTGCTTTGCATTCAGTTTTAGAAGGTTCATGAATATCCTTGTTTTCTATAACCTTGCACGTTATTGAAAAAGATCTTTCATTTGCTCCTACTCTTGGCAATTTCCTTAGATATTCTATTTCCTTGCATCTGCAGAAACTGAGCTGGTTTTTGTGTGCTTGACAAACCATCAACATCTGCATGTGAAAGATTTCAGAGAGAGAAAAAACAGTTAAAAAAAGAAGATAGAAACCTTTCCTAATTATTTTTCCCTTGATTTTCATACACTTGTGTAATAGGATGTATCCAATGGTGGATTTTTCAGAAAATATATTTAAACTGAGCAAATTCAGATTTGATTGTTGACACTAGAGAACAAACTCAGTGAAAGAAGTAGTCTGTCTTGCTCAGAAGCTGCCTCAGACTGAAGCTGTGTACTCCTCACAGGAGTATATTTGTATCTTCATAGAGGAACCAGTTGGAAAACTGGTCTCGATTTGAGAACATGAAACAAAAATACAGAATTATGCAGGTATGATACCTACTGGAGGTAGCACCCGTAACTGGAGGGTCACCAGCCAGCACACTGAGGTGACACATTCGAATACCTACTCAAGGTCATGCTGCAAAAAGAAGGGAGTGCTGAAAGGTGCTGCGAGCATCCAGGCGTCCTTTCTGCTTTCCCACACAAAACGGTTTGTAACTCTGTGCCGCGCCTTGGTTTCTTGGTAACAACAATTGTCAGGTTTTAGCAAATCAGGGAAGGGAAGGCCCAAACCTGATCCTGATGAATTGGAGCAAACTTCCTCCCAGTTTCTCTTGCTGAATTGTTCATATAAATCAGGTGCTTCTGACTGAAATTTGCTTTGTACAAAATAAGCTGCAGGAGCAGTTGCTACACACTATGCCCTCTCCAGATGGGAGGAGCTGCTCCCTGAGGAGCTCCCATCCCCTTTTTCTGTTGCTCAGAGGAATTCACATCCACTGCTTCTAACACTCTGTCTTTTGGCCAGAGACCCGCACACCCTCAGAGGCTGCCTGTGCCCAACAACCACACATCATTTCCAAGGAATGAAGGGGGTTGCTTATCTATTCTTATTTCCAAGTGTAGGCTCTGGGGAGCCCCAGGACTGGGATACCAGACCCTGTCTCCCCTCAGGATAGGGGAGAGTTGAGCTTTCCTACCACCCAAGCTCTTACAAATAAGAGAGGGTCCAATAAGCATTCTCCCTAGCCCACCCACGGGGAGACCCTGGCAGCAACTCATGACCTACTTCAGATCAGAGGGTTTGTGGAAGACCATTTTGTCATCATTCTTATGACTCTAGATAATTTTTACAGTGTTTACCTCCATGTCAGAGTATTCATGGATAACTACAGATAGTTGGTCTTCTTGGGTTGAGAAGGAAGATCCTGAGCTAGCTGTCAGTGTAGACAAGTGAAGGTGAAGTACAGCAAGGAAGAAACCCATGGATGAGCCTGAGATGTTTTTAGTGAAGACAAACTTAATGCCTTGGGCTGCAGTCGGGAGCAGTAGGAGTGACTCACTCTCTTCCCTAAATTATGCCACTGCGTGGGGCATGCATCAGACATCAGCAAGCTCCCAGTTATTCCAGAAGTTAGTATGCTGTGCCAACTCATTACTTCCTAAATAGCTTCAGTGTCAGTGCTAAGTGGCGACTTAACTGACTGCTGACATTCACTACAAGGTCACTAAGCTAAGTCTATACTTAGGAACACTTTGGTGCAATGCAAATGACATGGAAGTGATTTCCTCTATACACATTTTGACGAGGATAAGAGGAACAGAGAATTAAATATTCTTAGAATGGCTGGATTTTCTATGCAAGTGGTTATAAGCAGTATATTTCTTCTTTGCTCTCCTTCCATCGGGAGGACCTGAACATAAGGAAAAAAATGAACAAAAGGAGAAACTTTTTTCACTGTGAGGGTGACCGAGCACTGGCACAGGTTGCCCAGAGAGGTTGTGGAATCTCCATCCTTGGAGATCAAAAGCCTTCTGGGCATGGTCCTGAGCAACTGATTCTAGGTGACCCTGCTTGAACAGGGGGGGTTGGACCAGATGACCTCCAGAGGTCCCTTCCCACCTCAGCTATTCTGCGATTCTGTGACTTTTTCTGTTTTGGCTCAGGTCATGATCTGACAGCCTTTCCAATACCTGAATGCCTTGTCTCGGCTGATCCTTCCTATCACAGGCCTGACCAACATGGACAAAGAAGGTAGAAAACACCATTAATATTCAGCTCACTAAATAAAACCTGGAGAAGGAGTCTCAGGAAAGCAAACACCAAAGACAACACCAACAAGGAATTGAATAAGAGCTGAAAAAGTGAGCATTCCTGCATTTTTTCCTAAGGAATCTAGCATGCCTCTACTGATGACTGCAGCAAATGTGCAGCATTTCTCACTGCAGAGAGCTCTTCTTGACTTACACAGCTCTCTTTGCAGTCCACATATTGCAAATGGATTCTTCCCTCGCAGTGCTCACTGAAGAGGATCTCCCCAAAAGTACCGGTGCCTATGGTCAGATGACAGGCGTGTACAGCTCCACCTGGCAGCCTGGAGCTTTCAGCACCATCATGAACTCCCAAATTCAAAGGGTAATTCTCATCACCCTACCCCTACAGCTATTAGCACATCAGCAAGTAACCTATTCCCAACTGCATCCTCGTCCTGCCCCTTGCTGCTAAATCTCTGCCTGTCCTAAAGCTCCAGGCATTTTAGAGATACTTCCTGCACCCCCTGGGTACCAAGCAACATCGTAGAGGCTACCAGTACCATGTTCAAAGTCCTTGTCACTTTTGCCAAAATATTCCAGAGTAGAGCAGGACACTGAAGTCAATGTGTTTTTAAAAGAGGTTTTTTAGTTCATTACTTTCATGGATAGACAGTTTAGCATTTCCCTTCACACCTTCCATGGGGGAAGCTTGTCTCTTTACTGAGAAAAAGGGTCACAGAGCTGCCTGATGCCAAGCTACAAGAACCCCTTTGTTCTCCTCTCCACACCACACCAAAGGGTCAGGATTTGCACCAGTTGGCCCGCATTGATAGTGCATAAAAAATATCAAAAGGTAAATTATCCTCATCTGACCTGCAGATGTTGATATGAGTCTCCCTACAATGATAAAGATAAATATCTCAGCTGTCATTTAAGGGGAAATGGCATACAGTTCTTCAAGTCTGATGATTCAGACATAATAATCTCCTAGCGATTAGGAAGACAGAGGCAAATAAATTGGGGGCAAAGGGGAAAGAAAGAAAATTGAAAGAAGATAAACTCTCTATTACCTTCCTTTTTACCCCCAAATCTGTCTTGATCCATATCAGAGAAAAGCAAAGGAACCAATCACTATTTGTTACTAGCAGGGCAGCACAGGACTGGGAAGTGCGTCTGCACACATGTACGCTCCATTTCAAGCCAAAGGTGGCAAGAAGGCATTAAAGTGCCAGTTAGTTTCGTATTTCACTTTATTCTCTTGGCTTAGGGCAGGTACATCCTTAATGCGCATGGGGATAAACCACGTGGGAGTTGTGGAGCTCCCGCAGCGCTGGAGCAGGCTGTCTCAGGCACATCGGCTGCCTGCACCTCTGTACCTGCACTGTCATATGGGGTGGGACGGGGATTCAGCATGGACATGAGCACAGCCTGCTCCACACAGTTGTCACCCATGATTTCCTTATAATTTTCCAGCCCAAAAAGCAGTGAATGGTTTGGGTTTGGTTTTTGCCTCCTACCTGCACTCATTTTCAGCCAGCAGCATGCTCCAAGCTCATCCAGCCTGTGTTGTGACAGGGAAGGAGAGCTGCCCAGGCTCTCACAGTCCCAACTGTGTGGGATTTTATAGGACAAAGTCCAAATATGAGGTTTGGCTTTTTAAAAATCATAAAAATCAGGTGGTAGCTATTCCTATGATAGAGGCAGATCCAGTAAGTTGGTGGGAAGTAACTGCAGGACTCTGCAGTTATTCACTTCATTAAGTCTTAATTGTAACAATTTCAAGGTGCAACCCCAGCACCATAATCAGATCCCGAGGTGACGGAGGCACAGATAATTGTAATGAGCCTTTCTCTGAAATGAAAGGCCTGCAGTTTTCTCCCCAAATGCTAATGGTACAAAGCAGAGTCAGAAAATGCTGTCAACAGGAACCAGGAGAAGCTGGGGATCCAAGGAGACCCCTGGGCTACAGAGTTTACAAATAGTACGCAGATGCCATTAACCAGAGTTGCTGATTTAACTTCCGTTTCCCCTTTCTCATTCTAGTTTGACCTTAGAAGCATCCCAAGTAAATCTGCACCATCCTGACCTCATTGGTACTTTGCTTTCTGTAAAACTCTGGCAGAACCATTTGTCGTACTGGCAAGACCAGAAGAGAAAGAAATGGAAGAGAGAGATCGATCAACATGCAGAGCCGTGCTGCTCCCTCCTTCCATGTGCCATCCCTGTCTCCCTCCACACTGACCCCACCAGCAGTGGATGGTGAGTACTTTCTTGACCCACTGGCCTTTCATTCACAGGACTAAAATGGAGAATTAATTGCCAGGGCACACCTGCAGCTGGAGGATGAGTCAGCCCCAAGGGGCTGCTGAGTCAGAAGAACTGAAACAGCCGTTGAAGTTGGAAAATGAGCATTCTTGTACAATCCAGTGCTAATGTCCAAGCAGGAAATAGAAATGAACTTTGGAATAAAAGTCACCAATTCCAAATGAATAAAAATGGGAGCAACACTACCAGAAGCCCTTCACTCTGGTGATGTCATGGTTCCCAAATACCCTTCAGAAATGCAAATTGCCTACAATGTAATAAAAAGGGCATTTTCTGGAGTGTGCAGAGCTTGCATAGTTTAATTAAGCATAAACTAGGGTGACTCTGGAAAGGAAAATTATGTGGATTGCATTCTCTGAGTGACCTTGGAAAGACACTTAGATACTTTCTCTACACAGCAATTAAGTAAACACAGACTTCATATGCTGTCACTCCTATTCTTTTCCTGTCTTTAGAAACATATTTTTTGTTCTGCCTTATTCCCTGATCTCACATTGATTTATCTCTGTGCTTAGAAAATGTGATTTGTTTCCCTCAAGGTAACTAAACATTGGTCTACAGCCTCACCATCCCTAGTTTTCTAATCTCCACTTCAATATTACTTATATTAAACTCCTGGCACCTGCTTTCCTCGCTTTCCACCAAACTCTACCTAGGCTACCTCACTGGCATGGCAAAACTGGAATAAGGAGATGCCTATAGAAATTTCTCATCCAATCTTCCCGAGACCAACCTAGTGGCCTTCTATGATGGAGTGACTACATCAGTGGACAAGGCAAGAGCTACGGATGTCATCTATCTGGACTTCTGCAAGGCCTTTGACATAGTCCCCCACAACATCCTTCTCCCTAAATTTGAGAGATATGGATTTGATGGATGGACTGTCTGGTGGATAAGGAATTGGTCACATCCAGACGGTAGTGGTCAACGGCTCAATGTCCAGATGGAGGTCAGTGACAAGTGGTGTTCCTTAGGGGTCTGTACTGGGACCAGTACTGTTTAATATCTTCATCAATGACATAGACAGTGGGATTGAGTGCACTCTCAGCAAGTTTGCAGATGACACCAAGCTTAGGGGTGCGGTTGACACAACTGAGGGACGAGATGCCGTCCAGAGGTACCTGGACAAGCTCAAGAAGTGGGCCCATGTGAACTTCATGAAGTTCAACAAGGCCAAGTGCAAGGCCCTGCACCTGGGTCAAGGCAACCTCTGGTATCAATACAGGCTGGGAGATGAAGGGATTGAGAGCAGCCCTGCGCAAAAGGACTTGGGGATACTGGTGCATGAAAAGCTGCACAGGAGCCAGCAATGTGGGCTTGCAGCCCAGAAAGCCAACCCTATCCTGGGCTGCATCAGAAGAAGCGTGACCAGCAGCTCAAGGGAGGTGATTCTTCCCCTCTGCTCTGCTCTGGTGAGACCCCACCTGCAGTACTGCGTTCAGCTCTGGGGCCCCAACATAAGAAGGACATGGACCTGTTGGAGTGAGTCCAGAGGAGGGCCACAAAGATATCAGGGGGCTGGAGCACCTCTCCTATGAAGATAGGCTGAGAGAGTTGGGGTTGTTCAGCCTGGAGAAGAGAAGGCTCCAGGGAGACCTTATAGCAGCCTTCCAGTACCTAAAGGGGGCCTACAAGAAAGCTGGAGAGGGACTTTTTACAAGGGCATGTAGTAATAGGACAAGGGGTAATGGCTTTAAACTGAAAGAGGGTAGACTTAGATTAGATATAAGGAAGAAGTTCTTCACTGTGAGAGTGGTGAGGCACTGGAACAGGTTGCCCAGAGAGGTGGTGGCTGGCCCATCCCTGGAAGTGTTCAAGGCCAGGTTGGATGGGGCTTTGAGCAACCTGGTCTGGTGGAAGGTGTCCCTACCCATGGCAGGGGGATTGGAACTAGATGATCTTTAAGGTCCCTTCCAACCCAAGCTGTTCTATGATTCTATGAAGACCCATATCATCTCTTTCAACACAACCCACAGATTGTAGAAGTTGTATCCCCCTTGCTTACCTGTCGAAGTGCATCACACCCCACTATGAATCATTCCAGGGTGGCACTCTGCAACTCCAGATGCTTCTCTTTAGCATTTTCTTCACCTGAAGCCATGACGTTAAGTTCAGTTTGACTTTGATTTTGCTGTGCGTGGCTTTGTAGGGAATCACGTCCAACTTGCAACGCATGCAGCTACCCACCTTGTATGTGGATGGCTCCAAACCATCCACTCAGACCTGAAGATAACAGAATTTGCCTAGTGCTTCACAACATGGACCTCATCTTCCAGCAACTTTCCTCCCATTCAATATTTTGCAAAACACCTCTGCAAATCATCATGCAGCTCTGTGGCAAGAATGGCAATGGTTTATGGCAAAAGTGGTACTCAAGTGTGAATTAAGTTTTTGTAGCTGTCATCTGAAATGCTTTCACAGTGTCAAGTCTCTTATTTTGTAGAGGATCTAACACCATGTGGCCAGCTGGTTTTGTCAGATTTTGAACATCAGTTTTGAAGCCCACTAGATCATCCAGCCTGCAGTTTCTCAGAAAGGAGGCTGGACTGTATGGGGAGTGCAAGAGCGGTTAAGGGGCTGGTTTCCAGACACTAGAAAAAAACCCCAGTGTTAGCAGCTGGGCTCCATTTCTTCTGGGTAAGAGTGTGAAAAAGAAGTCTCAGTAATTCCTGGCTGTGAGCATTGCTGCCAAGAGGGAGCGGTGGTGGCAGCTCAGGTCTGTAGGCCAGGAATGAATGGGACTTGAGGGGATGAGTAGGACTCTTACAGCTGTTTCTTACACATCTGCCTTCAGCTTGACCTTTCAAAAAGACTCTGCTCTGTCTTCCCCTTGAAATTTGCAGAGGAGTGACCATCCCCGCATTGCTCTTTGGGAATGCTTTTCTCTTGGTATCTTGCTGTGACTTTCAAGGAGGAATAGAAACTTTCTGAGGAAGGTTTGCAGAAGGTTGTAATGGGTGAAAAAAAAATGTTCACCTAGCAAGGGCAAAGAAACCGGGGGAGGGCAGGTGGGGAAATGGTGCTGATTTGAAGCTGATGTTTGAGCTGTGATGGAGTTTCAGTGAACCACACCATAAGGGCTGCTGACTCATAAAAAGGTGGAATACCCAAAAGGAAAGCAATGATCCCAGAGCAATTGCATCCCATTATGGTACGTCAGACATGTCTTTGATTGCACAAGCCTATAATTAGTTATAGAGGATTGCGCTGTTTCTGAAGAAAGAAGAGGAAACAAAAAGAATTATTCCCTGCGTTAGTGACTAGCAGGATCAGTGGATAATGCTCAAGGAGTGCTTTAAATAAAATGTATTCACTGTTGATAGATTTATATTTATTTTTGCAATTTCAGAGTAAATGCCAATGATTCAGTAAGATTTGACAACTCTTAAGGGACACCACAGCGAAGATCTGAAAGTCTGGGGATTAATTTTAGGGCCTGGTTCCTATCCACTCTGCATGTAAGAAACCCCTGCAAGTATATTAAGTATCTTTTGAAAATTATTTTGAAAATGAAGATCTCTTGGGTTTGTGATAAAAAGAAAGAAAGGAAACAACCGAATTTAATATGCACCAAAACCCGTAGGAATAGCTGCATTACATACTTGCTAACACTAGATGGGGTGTAAGGAAAGAGTGAAGGGGAAAGCCAGGGAACAGCAAAATCCTGGAGGTCCAAGCTACCTCAGGCACAGAAACTGAATTTAACTAAGCTGAGCACGGCTTCCTCCACGTTTTCAAAAGGCAAAACCGATCATAAATGGACAAGGACCCGTTTGCCTACTTCGTCCATCCGCCTGGCAGTGTGGATCTTCACAGTGTAGATATTTTAACATGCACAACGCACCACTATTAGTCTCATTAACTACATTTTATTCCTATATTGAAAGAGTACATACATGTGTCAGTAGCATAGATTGCATCAGCTCCTCTTTACTTAAAAAAGCTCAGTGTATATACAGCCTTAAAATGTTCCCACTGTAGCTAGCACATGGTATTAAATCTATTCTTATATAAACTACTGTTCTTTACATAGTTTTATGTATTTTAGAATACATTAAAAATTACCAGGTGGCATGTTCTGTTATCCTTTCTCACTGTCCTGACAGTCTAACAGTTGCAATAAATTATGGATATGCATAGGTTATTTACTATTCAAAACAATTTCTATTACAGAATGTAGGCCATGGAGACAAAACTGTTGTTGCATTGGAAAGGCAGAAAGTATTTTCGATGCTTAGTGACGTCTGTTGTAATGGCTGCATCCCGCACCTTTTCCTTGTTAGCAAGAAGAGCAGAAAAAGGCTCTTTTTGAGACCCTGCCTTTGTTTAATCCTGTGAAATGTACTGTAACCTTTTCTTCATCAACTGGTGTTTTTTGCCCTCCCTCCTACCTGCTTTGACCTCCCGTGCACTAACTTGGAACAGGCAGGCTGGTGTCTGACTCCAGGCTCCTCCTGAAGCTGGGAGGGATGCTGAGCTGGGCTTTCTGACCAACCAACACAGCTACTCAGCAGAAGCGGCAGCCTGCCCGCAGAATTCATTTCCCTCCATTTCTTCTTCTGGTCCCATGTGAATGAGCTACAGTCCTGTGGATCACTTTATCCTCTTTATTAAGCCTGTCTCTGCAGAGACCATTTTAATTTAATTCAGCTTGATAGCCAAGTCCCAAAATCCCCTTGGCTCTCGAAACACTACAATCTCCTGGTATTTGATACACAAGCCCTTTTCCACCATCATCTTGCTTCCCGTCAAGTAAAAAATGCCAAGATCCAATTTCTCTAAACTAGCTTTTAGCTCCGACTGATGCCCCTTGCTGCGTGAACGGTACTCACAGTGAGCCCTAAAAGAAAGTGCTGGTGCACTGAGAAATGCCCCTCCTCGTGAGAATATCTGACTCTATTTAAACATGCACGGTCGACAGAAAAGCAATAATAAATGCCTTCACTCAACACAGGCTAAAGAAACATCGCTTGCTGGCCATGCCCACTTTAAAAAGTAAACTGGGAACATGGCAAGAAATTGCATTCACATGAATCATCTCTTTGTTTTGTCAGATTTGTTAGCTTAATCCTAGGAGAGGTATTGCTAAAACCTACTGCGGAGGGTTGGTTTGCATCTACTGGTCTGATTGAACCACTGGGACCGACATCACACTGGGGTTTGGAGGGCAGCGCTCAGTACTTCAGATGGCTGGATGGGCTAAGTTGCCAATGTAATTAAAAATAAACCTAGGATGAGCACCTGTATAGGAAAAAAACTAGCACGTAATTTAAAAACAGAAAAAAGTGAGTTATGTTTCTGACAGGCCAGTAATAATTTTATTTCATAGCAGTGAGGCAAAAGTTGGGGAAGGCTGTGATATGCCGGGTCACTGGTAGGTTATGACTCCTCATGGGAGTCCTTGTGCATAATCCTCTTCTGCAGCACTGTTCACATCTTGGATGTCAGAAAGCCTATGAGAACATCTCTTTTTGTGATAATAGGCCATGTTTCACATGTCCAGGGCAAAAATGAGAAGCTCACTCAGCACAGAGATGGTGAGATAGCCCTGAGTATGAAGGAATAAAGGACAGTTTCCTTTGCTCCGCCTGCTTTACACAAAGCCTTCCTATTATCCAAGGCAGCAGTGCAGCAGCAAGACATGATAAAACAACCTAGTATGCTAAGTGGTATGAAAACTTAAAGAAACGTATGGTGTAAGTGAACAAACAAGGACTTTGATACACAATTTTGTTGGATAAGGATGGTGCAGAGCCTTTCCAGGAAAACAGTCCTTTGCTGTTATCTTGACAGAGGCTCTGTGTACCAGGACTGCCCTATTTAGGATAACTGAATGCTTTAGTCTGCAGCCACCCAAAACACCAATGCGGCACTGTCTGTTCACATCCTCCTGTTTAACCTCCAGTGGATTCGCAACCTGGCAAAAGGCTGGAGCCACCAAGAGGAAATCCTTCCTGGAGGCAGTGTTAGCTCTAACCTGAAACAGCTCCAGCTGCCTTGGTTTCAAAAGACTTGGTGATACCGAAGTCATATTTAGACCTCAGCCAGAAGGAGGCTTCCCCAAATAGAGCTTGTGATGACCCAAACCTGAATTTATTGCTTGTGAACTATGCTGGGGGCAGAACGCTGGAGAATAAATCATCTCATTGCACACAGATGAGCTACAGCGCGGAGTACATGAATGTAGATGTGTGGTTTAGGCTAAGCTTAAGCTGTGCCTTCTAGAATGAGAGATCGCAACAGATTTTCTTGTTAAAATACCCCAGAATCTACTGGGATCATCACAAAAAGCATGAATTAGGGCAAAATGGGGTGGATTTCTGGAATACCCATTAAAACAGAAAGTGGATGGAGTTTGTAGTTGATTCACTCATGGCACCATGCAGACCTCTGTTATCTTCTGTCTATGTTAACTTTCTAAGATCTCACAGTCCAGAAGTGACATCTTCTTCTTTCCTGGCTACCCAGTTACTGTGGGCTGGGCTACTTGTTACGCACAATTTGTTGCTGAAATAGTGAATAATGGAAGAAAAATGGCAATAGATTTTTACTTTCCCTTTAATCTACAATGAATTAAAATGATGCCTCAGACTTACTACAAGCCACAAAGACAGATTTTGAAGACAGACCTCAAGAAACCAAAATAAAGTGTATTCTGGAACGTTACTGTTTGCTTTTACAATTCATCAGCAACCATGAAGAACTGGCTCTAGTCTTAAAATCATTACTAACATGTTAGTTTAAGAGTCAAGATCATTTCTATGCTTTGTATGGCTTACTCTTCACTTTCTTTATGAGATCTTTAATTCAAGGTAAGTTTTCTGTGTAGAATTTAGATCATTCTCTTAGATGTTAACATTAATCCTAATGCACTGCATTCTCCCCTGAATGACTGCAGATTGCAAAGTGTCTTTGAAAAAGGATAAAACGGACATGCCATGCAGTAACCCAGTAAATGCAATCCCTGATTAATATGCAAGTTTGAAAAGTTCAGAAAATGTCATGATACTCCATAGGCGCAGCCTGTTTTTGGAAAGGTCTCTTTTTGTTTTGTTTGTGTATAAATGTCATTCTACATGAATTTCACTCCAGCAGCTTTTCATAAACTCAAGTCAATGACAATATGTTCAAATATTTGAGTGTTTCCTTTAAAACTAGAGGCAAAGAAAAAATCTCTTCGATCCGTTGACACAGCTGTGAAAGACCGTGGTGCTTGCACATAGATTTCTTTAAATAATCTGAAGATCTTCTTTTCACCGTCCCACTGGTAAATCTGGGAGAAGGTATAGTCACTTCCCAAGGCTAGGTAGTAATTGTTCTTGAAGGAGAAAGGCTGCAACGTCATGGCTCCTCGGGATGGAAGAGCCTGTATCTCCACAAACTGTTTGCTATTCCATTTCATAACTCTGGAGTCACCTATGAATCTCGTGAGCGTGAGGTACAGGTTATCTTGCATCCTGAAACTCTTCACCGCCAAGACATCTTCCATGTTGGGGATTTCACTGTGTGGGACAAACTTCTTGGAAACTTTGTTCCACTGGAGTATAATGGGAACCTGGGAACGGCTAGAGAGGATTAAATGTGATTTCCCATCTATATCGAGAAACTCAGCATCGGTGTCCCTGAACCACTCATGAAGGGACTGGTATGAGTAAAATCCTTTGTTATTCCACTTGTACACTGTTGACAAACCTGCTTTAGAGCTATCTGCTATGACAAAAAACATTTCACTGTCTATCTCAAAAAGCTCTATATCATTTGGCTTGGAAATGCGAGATACTTCAATATCCTGGAATTTGACAAACTTTGTCCAGCTTTCATCATACTTGTAAATGTGTGAGCCACCAAACAGCTGCGCCACCACCACAAAGACTTGGTCACCAACAAGAATGGCTTTACATCCCACTATGGACTGACCTATTGCCCAAAGAAAAAAAAAGCACATATATTAGCACAGTACAAAGCACCCTTTAAACCACGGAGAGATTACCAAATCACCCCTCCCCTTTTTAAAATCTGCACCATCACATAATTTTGTCTTTTGCTACATGCTGTCAGAGCTTCTTTTCCTGCTTTTTTCTCCCCAGTAACCAGAAAGATGACTTCAAAGGTTGGAAATGTCGGAAATGTCACACCCCTCAAGGTGTGCAAGTATGATGCACCCTAAAATAGTCATTCCTTTTTATCCAGAATACTTTTTCTTTACCTGTTTGTTCAAACACATGCCCCCTAATATCCAAAAGAATTATTTAAGCCAAATTTTATTATTCCCAAATAACAAGAGTTGTTATTCCATGACTCAGCAGGAATCTGAAATTCTCTTATTCTTGGAATATTTGTCTTTCCAGCTTAACTAGAAGAATGAAATATAGTCTATTTTTCTTGCTCCAAGAGGGCCAGACTCAGCTTTTTGCTACTGTAAATAGAAATATTGATGCATCTTGCGGATATATCACTTGACAGCAGGATGAAAAAGATAAATCTAAAAGTCTGTTGTTCCTGTTAAGTATTCTTGAGATTATGTTAAACTAGAAATATTTAGGAATATTGCAGTTCCCAGATTAGATCAGATCGGGTTATGGTCTGTTTTGAGAATGTCAAGTCACTATACAAGAACCACATCAAAAAAGTAACAACCAGACTATTTACAAAAGGTTTTGCTGGAAGAAGAGAGGAATTTCTCTCTGAAGCGCACAGTTTAAGTAGAACTGTAAGTGCACAGATTCCCCCATGCATGCTTGGTCACAGTCACTACAGGAGACTCGCCCTGGCATCTCTGCTGGTCCCCTACCCCATGTTGTTTCACAGCTGGCCTGGGATGGTCTACCACCCTCTCAGCGTAGGAGGGGTGGGATTCATCTCAAGTACCATAAGGTATCCGCAACGTAGACATGAATGCTCAAGCTGATCATCCAGGCTCTTTCTGGTCTAACTTAGTCAAAAAGCACTCTAGAAGAGATTTGACCTGGCCTGCAGATGTCTCCTTTTGCAGAGGACAGCAAGGCCTATTCTCTGCATGTTAGCTCCAAAAGCAATCTTGACAACTAGTTCAGCTCCATAAGCCCGTGTTGTGAAGGGCTAAATTCGGATATCCGAATGCCAAGCATACAGTTAGTAATGAAACTCCCCATGGAGCACATAGCTGGCTCCTGAGCTCTACAAAACACTCTTTAGGCTCCACGAGAGGCACTTTACATGCCTGTGTCCCCTGGCAAAAGTCTCTCGCTCACTTACATTTCAGAGTCCAGAGCTCAAGCTCAGGCCTTCCAGGAACACAGGACGGTTGTTCAAGAAACAAGTCTGGGCACGTATGCTGGGTGTGGAGCTAGGACACAAGTCCCCAGCAGAAAAGTCTCCTAATCATGCCGTTCCCAGGAAGGTGAAATATGTCCAGAAGACAGCTGTCTTTAGAAATGACCCAAACTCAACTTCATTTCCAGAGCTTTTCTACAGCTCTGCTGGTACATATTTCCTCCTAATCTACCAAAACACAATGAAACCTAAAAAAGCAACATTATTCACTTCCAGAATTTCCTGATGGAGGGGTAGCATCTTGTAAACTTTCGGTAGTGACACACACAGCTGATCTGAGGAGGTAGATGCTTGCTGCCTTTGTAGACTTCAACACCAGATGAGGACACAGCATACTCTTTGTTTCCCAAAATGCAAGGCAAAAAATAATCTATCACATGTAACAAGGAACAGGAGGGAAGGATGCTCCATGGATAAATTTAGCTCCTGACTCTTCAGAACAAGTAGCTTGAAGGAGCTGGGAAATTGAGCAGCTCTAAAAGCTCTGTCCCTGCTCTCGTGGTGTGACTGATCACCATAAGCGTTGGTTAGGGGCAGAATGGTTGTTAGCATTAGCCCATGGCATCCCATGGGCTTTTTGTTTGATGAGTAATCTGCCCAGGATGCTAATTCAGCATGTTTGTAAATGGAAAGTAAACATGAAAGCTTTACAGCACATCTCTTAGGTAGCAACCATGGTTTAAATATTTCTATGTCGTCCTCAGCTGTGAAACACACTTTCCTGGCCAGCCCACCCTAGAAGCATTTTTCAGACCTATTTCCTTCTACATGCAGTATCTTTGTACTCTATTTTGCAGGCACTTTGGCAAGAGCGAGGGCTCCTTCAACTTACACTTTAACTTGTAATGTGATTCAGGCAGTGAGTGCTAAGCCGGGCCATGCCATGACATTCACAGCAAGTGTTTGTGCCTTCAGAACAATTTACATGATCATACAAAAAAAAGCCTAGTTCGTGTGCTACAGCAAGGTTAAATGTGCATGTATTAACAAGACGCACTAATCCATGAAGTCACTCATGTCCAAACATTACACACTTTGGTCTGCCAAATTCAACAGAGAGTCAGGACAAAAAACATCAACTGGCCCCATCTACGAATCTCGTCCTTGTGAAATGCCAACAGTTCCTCAACAACTGGAATCCCAGCGTTCATATACCTGTGATATTGTCATAACTCCTGAAATTCATTTCAATGTGATCCCACTCCAGCACCATGCAGTTCTCCATGCTGGGCTGTGCAATGGCTACGAACACATCATTCTTTGAGTTGAACGTATCCACTGAAACTGACTGGTAGGGCAAAATCTGGTGAACAACAAAATCTAGAAACATACATTTACAACAGTTAGGATACATCCTTGCTGGAAACACAGAGTAAGTGGTCACCGATTTTAACAATTTACACTGAAAAATGAGTGAAATACTCTGGATTTTGTATAACACTAGCATGGAAGTGTCAGTGCTCGTGTTAGGCATGCAGCAAGAGGGGAAAGCATCTCCTGCTTTAGGCATCATAAACTGTCCTCTGGAAATACAGTTGCCAAGGAGATCAAATAGGTAAATAGTGGCAGAAATCAGATTTTCCAGCTAGGCTGGCTGCTATCAATGAAATCAGGATATCAAGAGAGAAGTCTCTCCCCACAGCTGGAGGTTGCTTTCCCATCAAGTGAAATGGCCTTGCTAGAATCACTTTCAAGCTGAGAGACAGCAACTTCCAGCTGAAGTCCAATAACTTCTTAAGTCATGCAAATTTAATCACTAGCAATTTGTGTTATGCTAAACCAGGCAGAAAGTGAAACGATATCGGAAGTTTGCCTGGGGATAACCCCACTTCAGCTAGACCATAGACAAAATGGTGTAATCAAAAACTCAGTTAACATAACGTTTTATGGGGCATTGTAAAGTAGTTTAGGCATAAAATACAACCAACCTGCAAATTACTATCCAGTGGAAAACTTATTCTAGACACTAAGACTGAGGAGTTGGAGCAACCTGTAAAGACTAGGAGTGTAACTCCAAAATTCAAGATTTTTTTTTCTCAAAATCTAAGTGCCTTTGTAGATTTAACTCTAAAATTCACCCTGGGCTAAGTCAGCAGTTAGCACAGAGCCAATCTGGGGCAAAGCGAGGAGACCTGGGTCTGAATTTGATCTTTGGCCTGACAGCTGGGCAAGGTCATTATTATCAGAAAAAGAAACCGGTATAGCAGAGCTGACAAAGAAAAGCCAGAACTTGGGTCTAGAACGCGGCAGAAGGCCTGCGCTGAAGTGATGTATGGATATAGATACATAGAAAAAGAAATGCATCTTCCACTACGACGGCATCTCTCTGCAGAACCACGCACCGCTCTGTTTCAAGCTCCATTTGCTACATGCCTTCACCATGCACTCCTACGTTGGAAGGGCCTGAGCATCCAGGGATTTTGGTGAAATGGTAATTAAGTCCTCACTCCAGTCCCTCATTTTGGTGCATTATGAAATAATTGGTTTTGAATGAAGAACTCTCTGTCTCTGCATGCTTGAAAGCCTTGCCCTTGAGGACTTACACTTCTGGAGAATAAAGATAGATGACTACCATTAAACAAACAGAGCAGATTCTACAGCTGCAAAAGAAATGACAGTCTCCATTCTTTGAGGGACTATTATAAATAGACTTTGGGCTTGATTCATAAATGCTGGTAGGAAAACAAGAAAGTTATCTTCATTCTCACTGTGAAAATAAAAGGACCGGAGAAAACTGACACCAAAGTAGGCAGAAAGTAAAAGTAAGTGATAAATCATGAAAGGTAACTAAGGATGGAACAATAGCAGATACAGTCACAGAAAATCAAAATATTTTTAAAATCTTGAGAAAAAAACCAAAAAAACCCTAATGCTGAAAAAGACATCTCTTGAAATCTGAACAGTTGTGAAACACTTTGAGGGAATCCGTGAATTAAAACAAACCAGTCTGTGTTTTAAAACCCACTGCTCATTCAGAAATGATTCAGTGTTAACACAGCTATTTTTACTTGTACCTGTCATTGAGCTCTTTATGTCACTGGATGAGTGAAAATGGGTAACAAAATCAGTCATGATCAGTAAAAAGCAATAAATGTTGTTTTTAGCACCAGCTGGAAATATCAGACTCTAATGTGGAACAGGGTTACACAGTAAAGAGATGCTGCCGCATCAAGCTTGCCAAAAATTTAGGTCTTGGGGGGCTCGATTTAGTTTTACAGGCAGGTCCACATGCCTTGCTTTCGTGCTAGAAAGAGCTCGTACAGTAAATACAGGGTTGGGGCAGGGTGTTTCCCAACATTTTTCTCTTTTAAGCTGGATCAGCCTCCACAGGAGAGGGAAGAGGACGCGGCCCTCGCCTCCCCGCTGTGCCGCTGGCTGCCCGGGCTGTCGCTCTCTCCCTCTCGCCCCGATGCACAGTTTTACTCTCCCCGTCTCCAGGCAGGTGGTTTTGATACAGCTGAGGGCTGGGTTGGTCCCCCCCGTCCTCCAGCCGCCCGCTCTGCCTCTGCTCCCTCTGCTGTTGAACTGGCATGAGCCATCATGGATGAGGGACCCAACCCTTGTGCTGTTGGGCTGATTTCCCTTCTGGCAGCCCCGGCTTTGGCTGGTCCCAGCACACAGGAGCACCGATGCCGGCAAAGCAGAGGGGGAGTGCGTGCGGAACACTGGAGGACACTACAGAGAAAGGGGAGCGATGACCTGCTTGGGCAGCAGGTCCTAAACTGCATCCTGTCGCTCAGTCCCCCTCTCCTCACGTCCCTTCTTCCCCGCCGTGGGGACTTCTGCTCCAGGTGAGGCTACCCGGAACGTGGCGGGGCTATCAGGGAGCGTTAGCCATCCCTTCCCACCGTGGCAGCACAGGTGATCTCCAGCATAGGAGCGAGTACGGAGCAGATTAACTCTTAATTTGCAAACTACCTTCCTTCCAGCCAGTGGGGAAGGAGAAGACCACCTCCAGAAGCCAGTCCCAGCTAGGTAAAGAAAGGGAAACCAAGCTTCTAAAGCTCGGTGAGGTGATCCCAGCCTGCAGGTCTAGGCAAAGCAGGTCCCAGGCACGCACATGGCCTGCTTCCAGTGACTGTGGGAGCATGAGGCCCGTGTTCCAGTTTCCTGAAAGTAAGTTACATGTTCCCCTGCCGTGCTTACAGCCACAGCACAGCCCCCTCGCGCACTGTTGTGGGAGAAAGACAAGAAACAGTGAAATGGCTTAACCTGCTTCCATGATGCAAGCCGTGACAAATTAAAAAGAGATGCTATCACAAAAAGAGTTAAAAGTGCAGACCACCAACACAGTGAATCGCTTTCTCTGTGAAGAAGTGACAGGACCGTGTTGTTCTTTGGCTTTTTTTTTTTTTTTTAATTTGGCAGCACGTCCTTCCATCTCTCCTCCTGTTACCATTGTAGCAGTTCAGCAAATGCAATGAACCGATGGAGCCGCCGACATGCTTGTTTTACCAAGCAAACAACTGCTTTGTTACCCCATCCTACATCCAGTCATGCTCGGCACAGAGTACCAGAGACCAGAAATGATGGAAAGTCTGATCACGCCTGGCAAAGGAGGGAAATACAATACTAAAGACTAACATGAATGAAAGAGGTTTGCAGAGCTCTGCCTGTCACCGAGTGGGAAAGGAGACTACACCTACAGGGTATGTTGCTTTACTTCAGAAGCCTACTTACAAGCCTGAGCCTGTGACTAATCAATCCTCAAGGAATGAACGTGGGCATATTTACGCTCCCTTTGGATCTAGGGGAGGCAATGGCAGAGAAGGAAAAAGCAGCTGTGGCCTGATGCCGCAGACCACCAAGGCCACCAGAGGGTTACAGCTCCAGCAAGGTAACTTCCAGTTCAGCGCAGGGGACACGATGCTGCCTCTGACGTGACACATTCCTGAAGACTTGCATTTCTGCTCTACTTATCTCTGTTTTGTCTCTTGCGGGCGACTTCTGCATGCAGTCTGTCCCTCTCGGACACTTTGTAAGGATGCTAGAGCTCCACATCTTCTGCACCCCCACCTTCACTATGCGCTGGAGCTCTGGGAAGCCCGCTGCTGCCTACCCCCAGGCCAGAGGGGTTAGGCACACAGCCTTCCCTTACAGCAGCCAGAGAATGACTGGATTGAAATCGTCCTTTACTATCTGAAGAGCCCATTAATTACAGCTATACGCTGTGCTGCTGCGAGAGCACTTCTCTGGTGGCTTTTGAACAAATATTCAGCTGGGCAATCCTTGCACCACATAACGCCTTAGCTCCCCAGCAAACTCTACAGCATGTGAAATTAGATTTATGCTTGGTGTAATTTCGCTTACAGCAGACAAAGGGACTAACATGAAGGGTGAACTTTGCCTGCAGCGACTTTATAGTTAGGTTTCTAGGTACAAAGAGATGACAGAGGGCAGGTAGGTTAGTATAGGTCTGAGGACTAGGTAGGTAAGGCTTATTCTCGCACACTGTTAGTGCTGCGCAATTGCTTAAATCGGACTGAAACGAAATAAAGCCTGCTTTTACTTTGTACTTTTGCATCTTGGTGATTCAGCAGACACAGGAACGTAACTTTGGTACCGTTCTAAGCTACGTTGCTCTCCTGTTTTTGACATCCTTTTATGTAGCAGGTAATCACGCTTTACCTCTGCTGCTCTTCTGACATGTTTCTGAATTCTGAGTTCATTCTCTTTTCCTTTACATACTGCCCTTGGATTACCTTTCACACCTTGTCCTGAAACTTCATTTTACATTACTGGTAATCAACTTTTCTATTGTCTTTTAATGATGATGGCTGCCTTGATGACATATGAGAGCTCAAATGCCTCTGATATTACCGTATAGAAAAAAGGCAGAGTGCTGACATCATATACATGAAAAATGCAAAACAATACTCGCAGCTGATATTCTCAGTTATATGATGTGACTACATTTAAAGATAGGTAACTGCAGCTGTTCGGTTATAAAATATAAGCATAACGACATGCAAGTTTCTCTTCACTTCCTTCAGCATGCTTTACATTACCTAAAATAAAAATCAAGATCCTAAACAAGACAGTAGTCAGAATATTATTGGACATTTTTCTCCAACTTAATGGAGTTCCATGAAGAGCTGCTGGCAGTATTGCCATCACATTTGATGCTATTAAATTGTGGCCTACTGAATAAAGATAACAGATATAGCCACATTATTTGAGCTTCTTTTCATTGCTTTCTGTGAAATAGAGAGATTTTGGGAAGCTCGTCTGCCATAACTATATGGCCTTATTCCAGATAATAGAAAGCATTCTGTGATGAAAATTAAGTCACAAAGTGAGTCATAATCAAGTCTTTTGGAATATGAATAGTCAGAGCTCTTCTCCCATTATCACTTAATCCAAATAAAAACTCGCTACTTACTTTGGCTTCAAAATGTAATTTTCCCATTTTATGCTTGCTCTGGTACTCGGAAGTGCTTTGTATGTAACCCTTTCCTCCCCCCAGGTCATGCTCACAGAAGCAAAAGGGTATAGTCTAAACTTCTGATATATAACCATTTGTAGTGTGCTTAGAAATATACATTCTGAATACCTGTAGTGGTGCATTCATAATCAAAACTTGTCACATCATTTAACTTCTTATCCTGATATTCTGCTGGACCAATACACAGGACATCAGAAACAGTGGAATTTGTCATCTTTAACCACAAAAACAACCACTTGGCTTTGCAGTCACACTCAAATTTATTTCCCCTTAAATCTCTAAAAAAACACACAGAAATAAACATATTTGAAAAGGTTGATAGCAATATGAATACTGCAGTACTGTTATCACCTTGACATGCTGAATTTAAAAATATCTGAGTAGCCTTGAATGGGTTTTGAACTGAGAACAGAAAAGTTTCTTAAGTTTTATTCGGACTCTCTTAGTATGGACTCTCCTTCACTGAGTGTTCTCCTTGAAAAAAAGTTTCAACCTAGGAAATATGCCCACGTATAATCTTACTAATAGAGCACTGTGATTCACGTATGAAGTCACTCATGTTTATAAGTTTTCATAGGAGTAGGACTATAACTTAATAAATCCTGACAGTGTGGTTGTCTGCAGCAAGCCTCCATCCCACCATCTACCACTGACACAGAGAAATCCCATTCCTTCACTAAACTACTCCAATACCGCTGGTTGACAGAGTGGCCTTGCTGGTACCATTTCTGTGTTACGTTAAAATACAGATGTAAGGCTTGTATTTTTAGAGTCGCTGCTGATGTGGAGTGAATTTAACCTCCCCCTACTAACATATGTGCAATTTCAACACTGTACCTGTTCTTCGATCCCTTGGCAATTTTTGTGGCTTACAATTATACTTTGCTATTTGGGAGAGCCAGGCCAAAAATAGGGGAAGCTGACTAGCAGCTCAGTTATACAAGAAAACACTGACAGTAAGTCAGCAATATGCTACAGCTGCACAAAACCAAGAAAAAAAACTTTTTTTTTTTTTTAATGAATGCTGTTTACTAAAATAATCTCAGGGAATACATGCAACAATAACAGGAAAAAATGCTCAGAAAAATTGTAGTTTTAAAATACGTTGTCTCCCCTTCCCTAAAAACAATTCATATGAAACATCACAAAGAAGTACAATAATGCAAGCTATGTACAGCACCACGAGAAGCAGCAGTGATTTGAGAAATAGCAGTTATTTCAGAGGAGTCTACTAAGTAAACAATTTTAAAATGAGAAAAGCTAGAACAACAAAATGCACATTTCTTTTCTGTGCCGATATCAGATACAGCACCACACAAACCCAGAATGTAAAACTCAGAGTAACAGAGTGACAGAAGCAGGCAGTCAACAGAAGGATTCTCATTACTTACAGTTCAATTAAAGAATCTAAATCACTGAAGACATCCCTTGGCAGAGCTTTGAGATGGTTATTGGCCAAAGAACTAGAAAAGAAAGTTAGAGCTTAGTATCATTGCTGTCTCTTGTCTGGCTGACTCTTACTAAGTCTGAGCTCACTTACAGGTTGTTAACTCTCTGGTACTGTCCAGCCATGGCATTGCTAATAGTTACGAGGAACAGGCACATATTAATTATTCTCATTCAAGAAAGGAGATTGCTTGAAGCTCATATAAAAGTAAAATATATAAAGCTTTTTTGTTGCCCAAGTGCAAATGCAGCACACAGAGCAATCGCTGAGCGCACTGAAAAGAAACAGGAATGTTAATCGCGAGTAGGTAGTGTCCTGGTGGTACCGGTGCAGCACCCACAGGTCACAGCCGCACCCCAGTACAGGCTGCGAGGGTGCGCAGGCAGCCGAACATGCCGCAGTGCTGCCTGAGCAGGAATCTCTTAAAGGCCGTTTTTTAATTTGCAGAAGGCACGTTATTGACAGCGGGAGGAAGCTGACGCACGGAGGGGAAGGGAGGTTTTCTGTGTAGCAGGAAAAGCAGCGGTCCCCCAGAAGAGTTTTGTTCAAGTACAAATTACTCTACGAAGTGTTAAACAACTTACAGATGAGTCAGGTCTCGAAGGCCACGAAATGCATTTCTTGAAATGGTTTCAATTTTGTTTCCTTCAATGAATCTAGGCAAAAAAATAAATATTTTAAAAGACTTTAACCAGCACTATAATTAGCATCACCAGTGCTTTAACCTCTGTTCTCCAAATTCAGCAGGTTCCTGGGCTGCCCCTTCAGACTTAAAGGCGAGGAAGTCTCAGTGGAGCAGCTCACATTCCCTGTTTCCCTTTCCTCAGGTGGACCGTGAGGAACGATGCAGGTACCGGGCAGCACGAGGGAGAGTGCGTGACACAAATATCCAGCAGAAGAGGAACAAAATGAACAAAGCAAAAAACATTATTCCTCTGTTCGTTAATCCTCTCGAGGTGTGTTATGTGAGGCAAGAGACTTGTGTCGGAGAGGCCTCTGAGATGGACTTTAGAAGCTAAAGTCCTACTTTCCTCTCACAAATCGCCTTCATTTTAGAACCACGGGGCAGCACAGCAGCGCTGGGGCTGCCCGGGCTCAGACGGACGCCGTGACGGGGAGCTCCCGTGGCTGCACGCACACTGCCATCTCCGCACCCACAGAGCCGTGACGTGAACTGCGGCTACATACTAGTAGACACCTGAAGTCTGCATAAATGGCAAGACCGCTGCCTTGTTTTTCTTCTTGCTGCAGCAGTTCAGCTCTCTCCCGCCGGGATGCCACCTCTGCAGGGTGCCTGACCGCACACAAGTCATGGCCCCGTGCGCTGGGGAAATAATGACAGGCAGGTATCGATTCCAGGAGCACGCTGCTCCTCCTGACTGCATGTCAGCATTTAAAGAAAGAGCTGATATTTAAGCATCCTGACCCCCAAGCACTTGAGGATGCATCCCTGAATACGCCATCAGCCCTGCAAAGTGATTGCAGCCAGGTGGCCATCAAGATATTGCATAGTACGGCTGTACCTGCATGAAGACAACTGCATGCTGACTTTATAAAAGGTTTTATGAGATAAAAGTGTGTCCCTTCCTCCTACGCATTCTTGTTTGCCTTCCATGGAAATAGAGGAAAAATGCTGTGGGCCAAGGTCTCTTCTCAAGAGAGACAAGATGGGGATGCAGGAGACGACAAGTGTTCTTGGTTCTGCAGTCTAGGCATAGCCAAAATCCTTCATGAAGTGACCATGACCCTGACTGCAGGCAAAGGGTGTGGATGAGAAACTTGTGTCCACCTGGGGGATGTCAGAAGAGGGTCAGCCGTACTCTGTTACAAGGCTGCCTGGGGACATGAATTCAATCTGCAGAACAGAGAGCCAAACTGCCTCCTGACACCCTCACCGGCACCTGGCATCGCCGCACAGCGCCAGCTCACCGGTCCGTGCAAATAAACACGGCTTCACTGAACACACTGCAGCAAGATGATGGACATTTGGGCTGAGACTCAGTAATGTGCCGGATTCCTGAGTCACCAAACCTGGCCTCGAAGGGATGCTACCCTGGGAACGCCACTCTGAGCACCAGCAAAGCTCCCGTCTTTATCAGACCTGTCTTATCCAGACTCTGTACATGGAGCCAGTTAGTTTCAGGGTGCATTGAATGCCACTATCAGTGCTGCAAGTGCAGCAGGACACAGCTGGAGAGAGATAGATATATATATAGGTATCTGCTGTGGGTGCTCCCCAGCTGCTCTTCATCCAGAGACTTTGCTTTGTACACAGAGAAACTTGTCATTCTTGGTTGTCAGCAGGCTTTTCTTATTCTCCGTAAGGTCTGATCACTGCTTAACTGAGAGACATGAGCTATTGAAGCTGTAACGGTGTTACCGGCTGCATGGCAAAAACAACCCCAGAGAAAGGCCACTCGCAGCCAGCCCCCAAAGGGCAGAGGTGTGATTTGCTGGGAAGAGGAAGAGCTCTGTGGACTTGGCAGGGAGGGCGGCCACAACCATTAACCGAGACCACTTGTTCAGCTGCTACTAAAGGAAACTGAAACTGTAAGACTTTACCAGTCTTCACTCTGCTCCCTGCTTTGCAGCTGGCAGCCAGGGACAGAGATTTCCCCATTGACCAGCTGAGGAGGGGCAGGATTTTTTTCTTTCAGACAGGGGCTCTGGCTGCAGTTACCAATGCAACTGCTACAACTGCATATGTTGCTGGGACAAGCTCCATGTTAGACTCATCAGCACTTGAAAGCAAGTCATTAATGAAACAACATACAAATGTTTTTCTTCCTTTTTGCAAACATTCTGCAAATTACTTTTCCTGCAGACACATGGAAAAGAGAATGGTTAGACAACTCGCTATTGCTGAAAAATCCAGATGTAGCTGAATCGTGGATTTCAGCACATACCATTTACCATTATCCTCTATTTCCTGGTCTGCAAATTCCATTGTTGGCTGCTCCGCACACAGCAGACTATAGTCCTGAGTATACCCCACCTTAATACCTACTTGCCTGCAAGACTTTAGCAAGAAACAGTTTTGTGAGCATTGGTCTTCCTTCAGAAAAAGGCAGAAATGTTTTCCGCAGCTACCTTTCAGCATCGGAAGGTGGGTGGAAAGATGAATTTTTTTCAGATCGTATTCAGAGTTTCAAACATACCAGCTCATGTCCGGTAACACAGAGAAATGGCAGTCCTTTGGAGTATGAAGTGAGGACAACCTGGTACCAGGGCTAATACTTTTTTTTAAAAGAAAAAAAGGTGACCTAAAAAATAAAAAAAAAAAAGATCGGGCAATGAAGGTAATGTAAAAAACAAAAAAGAAGTGAACTAAGTAAAGAAAAGGAAAGTTAAATAAATTTAAATAATAATATAGATAATTACAATAATTTATATTATATGAAATATAATTTCATATTCATATATTTGTAATTATTTATAATATAAAGATAAATGCCACAGGCTTTAAGTGGGTTATGAGATCAAAGACGAAGTTGGAGAGGAAAGTTTAGGGGAAGAGAAGCAGTCTGGTAATCAGGGTTCGTTCTGGGCAGTACACGGATACTCTGTACCTCCTCTTCAGGCTGCCAGCAGGCCCAGAGAGCCTTCCCCACCTCTTTCCTGAGGTTCAAAACCCTTTGACAGTGATGGCACCGTTCTGGAAAGCCCGGACAAGCTCTTGCTCAGCAATGCTTTTTTGGCGTACTGTAGTTGCACAGAGCCACCTTGTATTCACGACATATTTTAAAAATCCACTGCAACCTCTGAAAAGTGGTGAGCCATCGTAAAGGACATTTGCACAGGAGTGGAACATAAATCCTTCATCTCCCCTGCTCCTGGGAATCACAGTAAAGACTAAGACTCCACGGAAGGAGTCTTGGCAACTGATCAAAACATCTTGATTTATAAAGGACAGGGGAAGACATAAAATAAGAAACTTACAGGTATTCTAGATGGAAGAGACCAGCGAAGGCATCATCTCGTATAACAGTGAAGGAGTTGGAGTTCAGCAAGCTGAAAATGGAGAGCAGGCATTAGGAAAGCACATTAAAACTTGACACACTGGATTATGCCCGTTGTGTTTATTGCCCATGACCAAACTAATCTTACTGACTCGAGCCCATATTGCCCCACCAATGCAGCACACATAAAATACTGTGGAATGGTCTATAAAAAAAAAATCCAAGGCATAATGTGATGCTAGTTAACATCCACTACTCCCGAGGAAAAATGTTCGCTGTGCATTCACCTTGGTTAAATGCAACCTGGTCCTTGACTCTCTGGTCCCCTGAGCAGGACAAGCCGTCCTTAGAGGGTAGGTCTGCTGAGTGTGGACCCCAGTTGCCCACCACGCCTCCAGCCACACCAAAAATTTTCAGGAGACCATCTCAGCGGCACTCCTGAGCTCCCAGAAAGGGGGGGAGCCCTTTTGTGCAAGCACCGGCTCCCATTTGTGCAGTCTCGGTGGATCAGCACTCACTCATCCTGGGCTCCCAGGGGATGCTCCAAGCTTGACCTGCAAATGGGCTACAGCCCGCAGCACTGGGAGGAGACCGCGCAGTTCATGCCAGCTGGAAATGCAGATGTGCCCAAACCACCAGAGACAGAGTCCTACTACCCTTGCAAAGCAAAACCCTGTGTCCACGGGCAGCGAGGAAGAGCGGTGGTACTGCCTGCTGCAGGCACTGCCTTGCCCTCCTGTGTGAACTTCAGGGACAAAATGTGTTAGAGCTGTGCTGGAGCAGTTGTCACCTGAGCCAGGACAAGGCGGTCGGGGAGAAGGATGCTTTGGAAAGGCTTTGCCAGCAAAGTTCCTTCTTTGCTGGATCAAAGCATAACGATCTCCAGTGTTGATGTTCAAAGGCACAGAGAGTGATCTTCTTTTAGGAAAATAGCAAAACTTCTAATTCGGTCAAAAAATCAAATGCTACTCAAAAGAAATCATTTTGGGAAAATCTCACGATTTTCTGCTATGAGTGAATGTATCTGCACTAATCGCTTTATTAGACTAACTTTTTAATCCTTTTTGTATGGTTTTAGGCATTTTACTAAAATTAATTTAGAAAACTAATGAACATGAAATGCAAACTTTCCCTGTGATCCTCAGTTATTATGCTAATACCAGACAAAGGCTCCTTAAATTATCCCAAAGAACTCTGACAAAGCAGCAGACCACCATCAGAAATAAATCCTTGCGTTACTGCTTTACCATGCCTACTGCCACAGAAGACATAGTCCTAAGGTACCCAAGCGCTGAATGCATCTCTTTTGTCATTTAATCATTCTTTTTTTCTCATGTTTGAAGGGCAAATTCACAAATTACACTAACCAACACAATTTGTCAGGGCCCAAGCTGGTGGTGGTGGCGACAAACCCCTCTCACTCCCATGTCTGGTCTACCGCACAAACTGACATGGGCAACTTCTGACTTTCTCAGCAACTGACCTCCGCCCCACCACCCCACACACCGCACTGTCTCCTCCTGGAAATCTACTACAGCTAATGAAAAGGGATAACCTTCATCTGCGCTTCCTCCTTCTTCCCAGTACCACTATCCAATCCCATGCAAATTCCCCTCATCTCCAACTTTCCACCCCCAGTTTCTCTCGGCCCACCCTTGGATTCATCCCTCTCCTTCCCAGCTGGCACGAGTCTTCTGTTTGCCCCCATTCACAGGTGGGCAAAGTCCCCCTGCCATCTGCCCAGGGCTCTGTGCTGGCCCCCACAAAAACTTGGGTTTGGGACCAGTGCCACGCTGAAGAAGGTGAAAGCCTCCATCCCTTGCTTTGCCCGCTTCTCCCCAGCATTTTCCATGGGGTGCTGCCACCCCCCAAATAGTGAGACAGGCCTTTGAGAACGAGATGGGGGTGCCTGAGGAGAGGACCTGGCCATCACGCTACCAGATGCCTTTAGGGACTGCCTCTAGCTAAGACCGATTTTAACATCTAGCTCTGTGGCAAGCACTTAGCCTGGGGTTCTGGCATGCCTCGCGTCCTTTTGCCAAATTTTTCTTCACAGCGTGTTTTTGCTTTGGGGGTAACCTGGTCATTACAGGGGGAGACGTGGAGGGTCCGCTTGGTATCGGGCGTTACAGGCAGGCTGCAGTGGGCTAGGCAGGGCGCAGGCAGCGGCATGGCTTCTCTGCCATCTACCTGAGAAACGAGTATGTGGGATCCCCAGGGGAGTTGTACCGCACCCTGTATCTCTGTGCCTTCCCCGCTACTGCCTCCCAGGACGGCTAAATTAAAGCAAGTTTGGGTAAGCTACCGCAGCTCCAGTTGCACACCTGACTGCAACACGGGCACGACCAACCGACTTGCCCGAGGTCAGGAAGGAGGGAGGGCTGCAGAGTGCCGGGAGCTGGACCACTGTCCCTCGGGACAGAGGGCCATCCCGCCTGCAGGTCCATCAGGTCGGAAGGCACCCGAGGGGCCACCCTCCAAGTCGGACACCGAAGCACAGAGTCATGCTGCAGACAACGCCAGCACTTCACGCACAGAGCTTTTCCTCCGAGGTGCGTCCCGGCAGCCTCCGCTTGCCCCCCATCGCACCCGCAACGTCCCGAAGCCAGCGCGAGAGTCCGGGGCACAAAGTGAGCAGGAGCAAGGGCCACCACATGACTTTGGCGGGGGGGGGGGCGGAACTCAGCCCTAAACTTACTAAAGCTGAAATTTAAAAAAAAAAAAGAAAGGAACTTAGGGCATCAGAAAGCATTTTGTCCTACTTAAGTAACTAAATGCGTGTTTTATGAAGTGGTTTACAAGCGGAAAACGCATCCCTCCGTTACGAAAGGGCAGCTACATCAGCCGAGTTGCACAAAAGCTGGGGATTTACCTCCCTTTCCCCAAGGGCACCCCTCGCTCTATTTCGGAGCGAGCGCTAATTGGCCGCTGCCTTTTCCAGTGCCATACTTACAGCAGCTGCAGGGAGGGCAGGTGGGAAAACATCCTGTCCTTGACTTCGGAGAAGGTCCCGTTTACCAGGCTCCTGCAAAGAAAAAAAAAAAAAAAAAAAAAAAACCAAACAAACCAAAAAGAGAAGCCACCCGTCAGGCGGGACCGCCCTCGCATCCCCCCGGTCCCGTGTGTGTCACACCCCCCCCCTCCCTTCCCCGGTCCCCGCACTCACAAGGAACCCAGGCCGGCGGGCAGGCTGCGGGGAGCCCCCGCCGCCCCCACGCACAACGCCGACTCCCTCCAGCAGCTGCAGGGAGGCGAACAGCGGGGTGACCTCCGCGGTAAAACGGGGAACGGTAAGAAAAGCAGCGCGGTACCGCTCCAGAGAGCTAACAACCGCAGAGGACCCGCCATACCGGCGGACCTTCCCCTGACATCAGCGCGGCGCCGCCCCGTCGTTGCGCTTACGGGGACGGACCGGGGGCGGGCGTGGGGGGGGGGATCCCACGGTGCGAGGGGCGGTGCGAGCCCCGGGGGCCACCGTCGCCCTCCGCCTCCCGGCGGGGCTTCGCCCCGCCGGGAGGCGGAGGGCGTCGGTGGCCCCCGTTCCTATCGCGAAGTGATGCTAGATGTACGGGAGAAGATGGATGATGACGCCATAGCATCAGAGTTGCTTCGCCGCCGTCAAGTCGCGTTGCATCAGCACCCTGCGTAAAACTCGGGGTGCCCCGATTTAGAAACGGGGCGCCTCCCGCACAGGAATAAAAAAAAAAGGAATGACTCTTGCGGCTCTGCCCGAGCTTCTCGCCCTCGGTGGGCGCGGGCCGCTTGGGCGGTTTTCGTGGTGGTTTCCGCCGCTGTCCGTCGTCGTGGAGCGCGCGGCCTCCCGTTAGGTAGGCGAAGGCAGCAGTAAGACCCCTTCGTGCGGAGCAGACCCTGGTCTCATCATCTCCACCCATACATAATCCCTCCGGCTGGCAAAAATGCAGAAAGCGTGAGCAACACCTGAGTTAGCGGATTATTTCCTTTATCGTCTGATTAGGTAGAAACAAGACAGAGAAATGATTTGAGGTCCGCGTTATTCCCAGTTTTCTTTGCTCGGTTTTATCTTTTCAGTGATTTTAATGATTCGTATAATACACCTCTTCGCAGGAGCTATTACGCGCCACATCTGCATCTCGATTCGACAACCACAATAACCCCAGGATGTTTATTTCGTTGGCAAGCAGAGAGAAATTGTTGTGAACCATGAGCCCTGTTGGATTTTCCTGTCATCCTCTTCCAGCTGGGTCATGGGTGCTCTATCCTGAGGTCACTATAAGCCCCCCCCAAATAAATACAATAACGCAACCAGAAATCAAAAGCTTTTGATACTGTCTCTCACAGTATCCTTCCGGATGAAAGGTCCAGCACACAGCTAGACAAGTCCATAGTATGTCGGGTGAGCAATTGGCTGACAGGCCGGGCTCAAAGACTTATAGTGGGTTATATAGCTCAAAGAGTTCTATAGTAAATGGGGTTACATCAGGCTGGCGGCCTGTCACCAGTGGGCTTTGCCAGGACTGAGTTTTTGGGCCAGTGCTCTTTAATGTTTTTATAAATGATCTGGACACAGGAATTGAATGTACATTAAGCAAGTTCGCCGATGATACTGAACTAGGAGGAGCTGTGCACTCCCTTGAGGGTAGAGAGGCCTTACAGAGAAATCTGGGTAGACTAGAGAGCTGGGCAGTCACCAATCGTATGAAATTCAACAAGAGCAACTGCTGGATTCTCCACCTGGGATGGGGTAATCCTAGTTATACGCACAAGTTGGGGGATGAGAGGCTGCAGAGCAGCCCTGCAGAAAGAGATCTGGCAGTTCGGGTTGATGGCAAGTTGAATACGAGTCAACAGTGTGCCTGGTAGCCAAAAGGGCCAACAGTGTCCTGGGGTGCATCAAGCACAGCATAACGAGCTGGTCAAGGGAGGCGATTGTCCCACTCTACACTGCACTGGTGCAGCCCCACCTCGAGTACTGTGTGCAGTTGTGGGCGCGTCAATATAAGAAGGACATCAAACTATTAGAGTGTGTCCAGAGGAGAGCGACCAAGGTGGTGAAAGGCCTCAAGGGCAAGACTTATGAGGAGCGGCTGCGGTCACTCGGTTTGTTCAGCTTGGAGAAGAGAAGGCTGAGGGGTGACCTCATCGCAGTCTACAGCTTCCTCAAGGGGGGCAGCAGAGGGGGAGGTGTTGATCTCCTCTCTCTGGTGACCAGCGATAGGACACGAGGAAATGGAATGAAGCTGCATCAGGGGAAGTTCAGCTTGGACAATAGAAAAAGGCTCTTCACTGAGAGGGTGGTCGGTCACTGGAACAGGCTCCCCAGGGAAGTGGTCACAGCACCAAGCCTGTCAGAGTTCGAGGAGCATCTGGACGACACTCTTAGTCCTATGGTTTAGTTTTAGGTAGTCCTGCAAGAAGCAGGGAGTTGGACTCGATGATCCTTATGGGTCCCTTCGAACTCAACATATTCTATGATTCTATGAAATAAAAAAGGCACAACAATAGTTTCCCCAAACAGCAGCAAAGTTGTGATGTTCCCATGAACCAGACATTTCTCCATGAAGCACGGCTGCTGTGGCCATCCAGGGTTGACACTTTGGGAAGCCTTTGATGTGTCCACCCTTTCCAAGTGGCACTCAACACGCTGTCAGGAAACACAATTTCAGGGTTTGATATTGCTACAGGGTTTTAAATGTCTACAAATGCCATATTGGTATGCAAAGCACCTTCTCTAAAAGATACACACCTGTTTTACTCCAAAGAGTTTAGGACCCCAGTTCCACAACTCAATTTGGCGGCTTTCACTCGTGCTAAGCCATTTCATGCAGACCTCTCAAACTCCCAGGACACTTCAGAAGGCAAACCTGTATACCCGCTATCGCTGCCCACAATTAATTTTGCAGACAAGGTGTTTTCTGATTGAACTAATTTAAATGCACTTTATTCGGCGATCATCTCCCCCTCTCCAGGGAAGAGGAAGGAGAATTTTCTCCCACTGTCCCCACCTGGGGTGTTTTGTGCAGCTTCATCTGCAGCAGCCCTGCTCCGCTCAGCGAGGGGCTGCCGGGCACGGACCACCCTCTCCAGGGGTCTTGGAGGTGTCAAGGAGCCTTCCTCGTGAGACAGAGGAGGATGAGGTGGAAGGAGAGGCAGGTGCAGCGGGGCCGGGGTACTGCGCAGGAGGGAGCCGGCGGGGAGAGTGGAGGCTTTGTCAGAGGCTGAGGAGAGAGCCTGGAGCGCCAGCAGGACGCAGCAGACGGCCCTGTCTCGCTGAAATTAAAAATGAATGATTGCTTTGGAACATTCACATGACAGAAAACAGGTGTGTGGGGGGGTTAGAAATATAAATATGCATATACATATGCACATATAAATTTCCTTAAAAGAACATTAAAAAATTGCTTGCTCTAAAAAGCGATGTCTACTGTATCCATACAGTAGCCCTGCAAAAAAATGAAATCCTCTCTCTTCTTTGAGAAAAAAAAAAGATGTTTAAGTAGAGCGCCAAAGAACGAGAAATAACACTGAAATGTGCATTCTGTTGCTTTCCTTCAATTCCAGTTTATAGGCTCAGGTGATTTTTTATGTAGCCTTGCAGGTGCATCCATTTAAGTCATGCCACAAATAAATGCAGTCAACTGCATATGAATGATTGTGCTATCAGATATCCATAGCTAAAATGGCACTTCAAATGGGTAACACAATCAAAGAAGCACTCAGACAGCATGTCAATGGGCATGATATAAAAATCTGAACAGATACGTGAGGTGCAAAGCATATGCCATGTCTTTAAACAGTCACCGTAACCGAGTGTGTAGGGGATCATGCAGGTGCCCTGGGACACCGCATGTACCCCAGTGCAGACACATACAACAGTGCACGTGATCCTCCAAGTGGACGTTAAATGGAAAATATTCTGATTCCCAGGTGAGTATGGCTCAGACGTCTCGTCACTTTGATGCATCATGTTATCACCGTCATTTCTGCTAACACGACGACTCTTTCTCTTTTCCAAAATCTCGGATATTTATCTTGAATTGCAAAGACAAATGGAATCAGATGAACATTTAGGAGTGTATAAATATTAAAATAAATACCCTGATGTGAAAGTTGTCAGCTCTGTTTCTTCAAGATCGGGAAGGTATTTCTCACACGTTCTCATTTTCGCTTCTCAATCCCTTTTTCATAAACCCCTGCTTTATTGAGTAAATATTAACATAAATGCTTTCACTGCATTTTTTTCCTGCAGCTTGACAGAAGTGGACAGTAGTGGACAGAAAGCTGCTGATCAGCTCACCCCATACAAAATGAGAAGAATAGAAGGGAAGAACACTTCAACCCTTTGTCTGAGAAGATTTAATTTCTAGGTTAATTTGCAAATAAAAATGAGTTTTGTTGGATTACAACCTACCACCTGCCCAAAGTAAGAAATTTGAAAAAAATTGTGGGTGAGAGGAAAGTATGTCAGTGGAAGTGTTCCCACTATGAGGACTCTTAATTGCTTGTGACCCTGCTGTGGAAGGCGGTATGGGAAAATTAATGCTCTGAGCAATATTCATCTTGCTGAGTGTTTTCCTTTCTTTCTTCACTCATGGTTGATGTGACCTTTTTGGACTCCAACTGCTAGAGGAGATGTACTGCAACATGCAGAGTACATTATTATTATCTTGAACGTTCTCCAGCTTTCGTACCAAATGTTTAGTCTGCTTGGTCAGGATTAAATGTCCTTTGCTTTTGACTTCTGAAGGTTTCTGGTCCAGATCGCACACCTGGTATGTTACCACAGTTTTCCTTTATAGACACACAAAAGCAGTTTTCTTTGCTGAAACGCAGCACTACAAGATAGGCTTTTATGAAAACTGTTTTTAAAAAAATATTCTCAGAAATCAAACAAAAGTACAGCTTGCCAAATCCTACTTTGGGAGAGCTGGCAAGTCCTGTGCAGTGACACCCTGCTCACCAGCCCCGGTCTCTTACACCAGAGGTGTACTGTGTGCCATGTGTGGTGGAGGTGGTTACTCACATTACACCAGAAAAAGAGGACTTGGTCACACGTACTGTCCTTGCTTTCATGTTTTCCAAACGGCCCCTAAAGAGGGATTCACGGTGGCTCCTAACCCTCAGATCTGTAAAGGACTCACTGTAGAAAAAGGGACAGGCAGAACAAGTTGGGGTGCCCCAGAGGTTTTCACACGTAGCTTCGCCTACGGTCCTATCCTGCAATAAGTCTTCTTGAGAAAAGGTACTAGTAGTATATTAGCACCATGTATGGAATAAAAACTTAATAGACGTAACAAGAGCAGTACCTCCAGCTGGCGCGGTACCCTGGGTGTGCCGAACCTGACTGCCGCCAAGCGCTGGGTACTGCAAAGGGTGAGCAGAACGAGGAGCGACTGAGCGCTCCTTGCCTGCCCCTCATCTCTTCTTCCCACCAGCTGTCAGTGGGAACTCAGGATCTCTGCGTCCTCCGTCCTTCTCTCCAAACTGGTTCAAACCGAATGAGCTCAAAACTGTCAAAGGGTTCTGGCAAACAGACACAAATGCAAACAGACAGTGCAATAACAGAAGTCTCATTTCTTTAGGACACCAGGCAGAAGAAAAACCCCATAGACAGCATGACAATTCTACGAGAAAAAGAAGTTTTCATATTTGCAGGATGACTGTATTTCACTATTTCGCTATGTGAAATTTGGTATGCTATTTGACCACCTAGCATCCCCCAAAACCAAGAAGGAATTTTAATTTCTCTGTTTCCACCTTAAACTCGGAAAAAAATATTTCTAAATTAGACTCGTAAATGAAAGTAAAATTCATCCTTTATACTCTTAAGGACAGAATATCCATAGCATTGGCTACAGAAAAAGTGGTCTACTTGTGGGTGAATTATGTCCTTTTTGAAAACAATGAAACAGAATTACTGGGTTTTTTTTCTATATATGGCCAAAGCTCAGATACCCTGCAGTCCCTCAAAAGCATAGGCACTTGAAAATAAATCCTTAGATAACCCATAATTTCAGTTAACCCACAAAAAGAGACAGGGAGGCTGTGGGAGAAGGAAAGCAGGCTTTGTGGGAATCATGGCAGGGGACTATTAAGATACAGAAGGCTAGATTTTGCCTTGTATATACCCATTTACTGACAAAATGTACAATCAGCTAATAAATTTTAATGCCATTTGATCAACTGCAGTTCCCTGACCATTTCACCCCAATTCCGGTTATTGATTACATGTGCACTGAACCACTTCAAACCTTGCCATTCAAACTAGGATTGCTGGGTACAGCACCCTTACGGAACGAACAGTCACTATGTTTTAGAAGAGGACCCAATTCTGGGCAGTCCCAGTTTCCCTGAAAATGACCCCAAATTGGCTTCTGCACATTTGAGATGAAGCTAAAGATAATGTCCGTCACACAACAGACATTGCTCAGCTTGGAGGTTGTGAACACCAGGTTGTAAACACCAGTCAGACTTAACCTGACACAGCTTTTTTTATGCTAGAAAGTGCTATGATATTTTCTGAATCTCAGGAAAGTCAAACCCCATTTTCTCAGCAAAGGAGGACAGGCAGAACAGTCCAAGATTACCCAAAGAGATGCGGAGCAGCTTGGGTGTATTGGCAGCATAGCATTTGGTGCCATCTTTGCTAGATTTTTCTCATCTTCCTCCTAATTTCTATGCGGTTTGGGTCCGTTGTGCAGCCTGGGCACGCTAAATGCTTCTGGAAGTGTGAAGGGGCAGTGCTGACCGAAGGGTAAGGGGCCTTGTCAAGCTCTGCCTGCTCCTTTCTCTCCCTTGTAAGTCTGTCCTGCTCCGTTTCCGCCACAGTATTTATACACTGAAATACTTGTAGATGTTTCTGCTCTCTCACCAGCTCTTTCTTCATAAAGCGACTACCTGAAGGTGGTTTGCTTATCGCGGGATGCCCTCCCACTTGTCGTGCCCATGTGGAGAGCGTCAGGATGGAAGGAGGCTCCTCCATTGCTGTTTATACTCATTTCCATGTGAGAGTCCCTCCCTTCATTTTCTCTTATCCCAGTCCCGTGAAAATCATGTGTGGTAACCGCTGTGCTACAGGGTGTAAGTAGTATTTTCACTATGTTCTGTGCTTAATGATGTTACGTTATGTTAAAATATGTTTTGTATTTATAAAATACATTTATATTTTACTACAACATACAACCTAATCCAGTGCACTGAAAAGCTTATCCCAATGTACGATAGGCAGCAAAGAAGGCAGGTTTAAAACTGCAAGTATGAAGTAGGTGGAAATCATGATATGGAGACCACTAGCTTACAATAATCATAACATCATTTTGCCTTATTTGGCAAACTGTATCACAGACTAAAGTTTAATTTAAGCAAAGGATAAAATTGCCAAGTCCATCTATATTACCTATGTCAAACAATTGAGCAAGACTCATTTAAACTGATTTGAGACAGTACAAACATTCCCCTGTAACAAGCTCAGGCATATCCACGTGTAGCGGCACATGCATGGGGAGTGCTGAGGAGCTCGGCGCTTACGCTGCTGTTCCCCTCTGAAGGCAACGCAAAGTCCGCGTTCAGGCTTTGAGCGAGTAAAAGCTAAAACTGACTTAGGTGATGACTTCAGATGTGTAACTCCAAGTGCACTTTTCCCACCCCTCCTCTGCCCATGGCTAATTACCCAACTCAAGAAAGCTTCCCGCCATTGTCCAAAAAGTTTTTTAAAAGCTGTCCAGGTATTTCACCCAAAGTGTTCTTGACAAAATTTGAATTTTTCCTCTTGGCTCTCAAACAAGGCTGTTCCCTTGCCAGCAAAGGGACCCTGCCTTCTCAGTTTACCCCACCGACAAAATGCGCCAGGAGTTACCCCAATCTGCTTACTCCTCCCTTTGCTCCAACAAACTGAATCCAGACCAGCCCTGGCACTTCCCAGTTGCCACCATCATGCCAGGCCTCAGCGCTGAGAGGCAGGGTTGGAGGAGGAGGTGACCAGCGGTAGGTGAGGACCGAGTCGGAGATTTCAAGAGAACTCAGACCGTAGGTGTCCATGGGACCTGACGGGCTGCATCCAAGGCTGCTCACAGCGCTGGCTGCTGCCTTTGTGAGGCCACTCTGTCACCTTTGAAAGGTCTTGGGGAGCAGGAGAGGTCCCCAGGAACTGGAAGAAGGCAAATCTCGCACCTGTCTTTGGAAGAGGCCAAAAGCACAACATGGGGAACGCAAGCCAGTCAGCCTAACTTTGGTCCCTGGGACCTGTCTGGTTTAACACCTTTATCAATGACACCATGAGTGCGCTCTCATCAAGTTCATGGATGACACCAAACCGGGGGGACCAGTCAGTACACTGGAGGGCAGGTCTGCCATCCAGAGAGACCTGGGCAGGCTGGAGGAATGGGCCAGCAGGCATCTCCTGAAATTCAACAAGGACAAATGCCACATCCTGCGCTTGGGAAGGAAGAGTCCCCTGGAAGGACTCAACTGGGGCCGATCTGGGCTTGAGCCGGCTGTGTGCCCTAGAAGCGACAGCGGCCAAGAGCACCCAGGGATGTGCTAAGAGGAGCACGGCCAGGAGGTCCGAGAGAGTAACTAAACCCCTTCACGCAGCGGTAGTGAGGCCACATCTGCAGTCCTGTGTCCTTTTGCTCCCCTCATATAGAAGAAAGAGGATGATCAGCTGGGGTGAGTTCAGTAGAGGGTCCCCAGGCTGGCCAGGGGCTGGAGCACTTCCCTGGGAGGAGAGGCTGAGGGAGCTGCGCTTGTCCAGCCTGGGGAAGAGACGGCTTTAGGGGCATCTAACAGCAGCTCCCCAGCATCTACAGGGACGTCATCGAGGAGGCAGGGCCAGGCTCTTCGCTCACAGAGATGCAAGGTAGGAGAATGAGAGAGAACAGATGATGAAGATGATGAAAGAGGAGAGTTTCAGACTGGATCTATGGAAAAAGTTTTTCCCCAGGAGGACAATCAGACAGCGGGACAGCTGCCCTGGGAGGCTGTGCAGTCTCCGTCCTTGGGGGTTTCAAGAAACAACTGCCTCAAGCCCTGAGCAATCTGGTCTGACCTCAGAGCTGTCCCTGCTCTGAGCAGATGTTAGACTAGCGACCTCCTGAGGTTTCTTCCAACCTGAATCACCCTGCGATCGCATGAACCTGTGGTAATGGAGCCTTGTTTATAGACTCCATAAACAAGGAGCCTGGATGTAGGCGGCGTCACTGAGAATAAGAAATGCAACTCTGAATTTTTTTGCCTTCCCTATATTTAAATTCTCATTAAAAATGATGGATTATTTCACGTTTTTTCTTTTTACATCACCCAGATATATTTATATACACGCACGTCCTTATATATAGAAACAGAGAGTGCCTGTGCATTTTCCTCTGTGTATTTATCCACTAAATGCATGTTTTATAATCCTCGGTGTTTTGCAAGGCTACAGGGTAATCTGCTTCATTCAGTAGTTACTCTTGCTCAGGAAATGCACAACAGTCACAAATGCTCCGCAGCTTGGTTTCTGGGTAAACGGTAGCTCATTTGTATTCAGCACCCTGTGTAAAAGTGATAAGAAGCCAAATACTCCTAGGAAACAGCACAAATGAAATACAGCACGCAGGAGGCGAAGTATTTATAGAAACAAAATATCAGCATTTTCCACACATTTACACAAAGCAATTTCAGTCTTTTCATAGGAAAAAAAGAACATCTCTGGCACTCATTTACTCATTTCCCTGCAGTCATATATTTTGGCCAAAAAGCACTGACTACATAGAAAACCTTTGGGTCACAGCAAATTAAAGATCAATGACAACCTAAAATAGACGCTGTCATATTTTAACTCCTAACGTGTCTTTGTAATAAAAGCATTGTTTTAGTAAGTAAATAACGTGACATTTCTGCTTGAATGGGATTTTAGCCTCTTGGCTGAACCCTGCCCGCAGATCCCCAGCCTGCTATGAGAGGAAGAACTACATCCGCGTTTAACTCCTTGGGACTTCTGGATTGATTAGCTGAAGTCCGTTAAGCGCAAGACAGAGGCTTGCTGGTCGGAAAAGCAGCTGGCCACGTCTTCCCTCGCGTGCGCCCCTCAGCCGTGTCTCTGTTCAGGACGGCGAAGCCTTGCTGCGTTCGGGTGCGATGCCCACCTGCACCCCCGGGGACAAGCCCCCTGCCCCACAGCAGGCGCTGGACCGGCTCCGGCTAAGGGCGCTCCCAGCAATTGGGCCAAAATGCTTCAGCCTAGCTCGAGGAAAGCGAGGAGAGGACCGTGACAGCCTTCTAAAGGACTAAACATTTGCATCCCACGTGTGTCGAACCGGCTACGCTGGCAGAGGGAGAAGCGGGCCAGGCCAAGCCCCCGCCGCCTGCCCGTGCCCGGCGGTGCCGCTGGCACTTGCCCACCCATCCCCTCCCCAAGGCACCGAGCACAGCACCCGCGCCCCTGCCTCTGTCGCCCAGCTGGCAGAGCAGCCTGCCCTCTGTCTTTAAACGAATAGGTAGGAAGAGAGAACAATTTTTTTAAAGCCTAGGTGGTTGATTCTTAAATCTAACGGTGATATTTGAAGACTCCGATTTTGTTACGTGTCCTCGGCCCTCCTTGTGCGTGTGGCTCGTACAGTCTTATGAGTAGCATTAAGCCTATGCCATAACAGGGACCGGAGCAAAAATACGGTTGTTTAGTCATTCCACAGTAAAGTAATAGAATAGATAACAATTTTTGCAGGAAGCTTACAAAATAAGCACCTATGCAGCTAAGTCCAAGTATTATTCCCATTTGGCTAATAATGTGAGTAAAGGTTGCGAGACACCATCAGCTGTACCTTCTGCTATGATCCCTAAACTTAAATCACTACTTCCTGTTTGTGGATTTTGGGGGTGGGGATTTACAAATGCATGAAAAATATATGATAAAATCCCAGCTGAAGAGTGAATTTATCTTTTATTGCTGTAGTTTTTATTAGGAACATTGAGAAATAGGGAAAACAAGACAAAATGTTCAAACCTTCTAATACAAAGCAAAGAAATAGAACAGTGACTAAAAGAAAGCACCTGAACTAGGAAACAGCAGAAAGACATAAAAATGGCTTTTCTTGCCGCCATAGCCTACAACTCAGACAAAAATATGTTAGACAGAAATTGTCTTATCTATTAGTAGAAAAGACATGAAATTCAATGGTACTAAGTAATCTTTTGCACACCTCTATTTTAACCTTTCTCTTCAATCTCTTGACAGGCTTAAATAAGTGACTAAACACGTAGCGGTCAGAACATGCCAGTGATAGACAAACAGCGAAAGGAAGGCTCGGTCACCAGTGGAGGCTGTGCGGCAGGAGCCATGTGGTGCTGGTGGCTGCACGTAGTTCAACAAGGTATTTTCTTGAATCTGTTTTCTGTCTGTATCTACACACACAGTGTGTGCAGGTAAAGCAAATAAATAAATAAAAAAAATCATTCCTGCAGCACAGGTTTCTTGCTCAACAGGACAGCAACCTGCAAAGCTTCAAATCTGTTCCTACCTGGCAGAGGAGTGACAATATGTACCAGCCATAGACAAGCCTGCTAAAATGGAATAAACTGGGGGAAAAAAGGATGCAGTTATAAAATGTTTAAAAACCTGATCCTAAGGCAGCTGCAAAACAGCAAATCAAAGACTCTTTCTGGCCAAAAATGTGGAGGCCTTGCAAGTTACTATGCTTAGGAGAAATTGATGCAATGCTGTTTCTCACAAAATTTCTGAGCACTGTTCCTTCAGGCATTGGAGGGATTAAGAAAACAGAGGCAGTTTCTTGTGCTTCTACCAAGTCTCTTCCAGACAGCGTATTTCCAAACCTGCCCCTCTGGGCTTTTTCTCAGGGTCACGCTTATTTAGGTTGGGTCTGACTTTCTGCTCAGTTCTGTGTTTTTCTCTTCCCTTGCATCTATAGTCAAGCATCAGAAAAGTTCCTCTTCCCTGACGATTCAGTTTCTTCAGTGAATTTACATATGTCTTATACTGTGCCTGGTGCAGATACTAAGTGAAAGTTGGTTGCTTCACCAACTTATAGAACTTCAGTAACACAGCTGGATTAGTATAAAACCTACTGGAGACAAAGATGAATATTCAAGCTTAGGACATCTGTTTCACCCTTCAAGACACTTACTGATTTACTGAGGTCTTTAAAATTAATGCGACGCTCCATTATATTTTCGATCATATGGTTAACCTGATCCGCTTTCTCCAGAGCTGTAACAAGGACATTAGTGTTTCCAATTTGTGTACCCAAACAGCATCTCTTTTCCTCATCTCAGTTTTCTATCTCCCTTCCTAGGATCCTTGTCTACATTTCAATACTCATAAATCATACTGATGCAACAAAATAATTTCTTTTATTGTGAAGTGTCTTACAGGGTCAGCAAGATCTTATCTAGAGCACTGCACACATGTCAGAAGCTGCAGTTTAGGAGTTGTACCTTTCAGTTAAAGAAAAAGACAGGCTAGGAAGGTAAGCCAATAGCTTTCTGTACAAGGTCTAGGTGCAGAACACTGAAACCTCAGCAAAGTATCAGATGGACCTTGAAGGCCACATGAGGGAGGGCACAAGACTCTTCCCTCCCACTGGCAGGAGGATGGATCACTAACAGCAGCTAACTCAGGGTAGGCTGGAGGGGAAAAAAAGGAAAACTTGATGTAGAGGTGCTAGATTAAATGATTGAGGCATCCCTTCTTGTGCCTTGACCTTTCAGAGAAGAATGATTACATCTGAAGTCAAGCAGGCTGCATAGCTTGGGAATTTGAGCATCACCTACAGAACACGGTTTTCAGTAGTGAGGTGGCACCTCTCAAACAGCTTGGTTGTTGCCTCACTCTGGTGGGTCCTAAGTTCAAAAGGTGGCCATGCCCAAAACTGCCCAAGACTTAGGGCTCCAGTTCAGGCATACTTAAATTCAAAGGAGATGCAGAAACAGGGAATTTCTTTGCCTCTGTCCCCATGAAAGCCTCGAGCCACTGTTTTCTTAGAGCACCTTAACATCCCATGGGATCAAGGCCTTCATGAAATACAGTTCCAGCCACCACTTTTAAAATATTATTATAAGTGCCACCTTCCCTGAACAGCTTTCTGATCACCATTTGTCAAGAAAATGACAAACCTATTCTCAGTTTTGCACCAGGTGATTCTCTAAGCCTGGAAGGAAGAGTCTTAGCCTGAGGCTTACAGTCTCCTCTGGAGGAAGAGGAGGGATGTACTTCATCCTTCCAGGTGTGCCAAGGAGGGAAAAAAAAAATCCCCTCAATGTTCATTAAACTGAGCAGGAGGAACAAATAAGTTGGTGACCTGTAGCCCCACGACTCGGGAAGGAGGGGGCAGCGCTCCAAGGGTGCCACTGCTCTTCGAGTGGTGTAGGTGCCCCAGCTGAGGTCTGTCCGGGGAGCTCCCGGGGCTGCCCGCCCCTCCGGGTGAGGCACCCCGGTCCTTCAGACATATCATAGGGCTCAGGGTGTCTATATTTTCAGGTCAAAAAGACTTCTGGCAGCTTCTTTATAAACACTCTGGGGGCTGTGGATGCCATTCAAAGGGGTTAGGGAGCGCAGCATCGAACTTCAAGGTACCCATGTCTTTTTTTGTTTCTGACTGTTAGGAAATAAGCCCCCAGGGAGGCAGTCTCTTACCAAAAGCGTTCTGGCCTAGACATACCCTCCAGCAGGAATCAAGAGGCAGCTGAGGGATGTGGCCTGGCCATACTGTACCTCAGAGGCGCCGGAGATGGCAGCTTTCCTCCGCTCACAGGTTACGCCCTACTCCAGACCCGGGCTCGTAGACACAAGCCAGAAGTACCCCAGTTAGCACATTCTCAGTGTTAAGTCTATTGCTTTTTATAGACAGCACCGGAAAAAAGAGGCTTAGCAAAGCCATTACAAATGCAAACACGTACCCTGAGTGTCACAGCTACAAAAGGAGGTATGCCGGTCTCCGGTGTGGAGGCTTGGCTCGTGCAGTCCCTCTCCGGTCCAGCAGTCCCTGGCACTTCTTGGCTCCTGCACAGGGTTTAGGACCATGTAATCTGCAATGCTGACAGCTGAATAGTGACGAGCCTGGTTCTCCCCATCAGTGCAAATTTAACTTCATGACTTGCATCGGGAGAATTAGCACTACAATACCTGCTAGCTGGAGTACCGGGATATTGCTCTGAACCAGACAGTCACTGAAAACAGAAAACATCTATCAGTTTGAATTCTGAATCAATGAGCTAAAAGAATATCCTTGCTTGAGATAAAAGACTGAAGTCGTCAGAGTTATTCTATACCGTTCGACTGACTTTGCTTTCTATTTGTATGACCTTTTCCTTTCTTTACATTTTCCCTTTTGCTTTCAAAAGCAGAATTTTAAAAAAGTTGTATTAAAGATGAGTTCGAGTGAAAATGATTTATTTGTTTTGGAGCAATGTTAAGACCCATTTCCAGAAAGAATGGAAAAATACAGTCAAGATCAAAGAGTTTGAACAAAGACAAAGGTAAGCTCTTCGGCACTGCAGACAAAGCTCTGGGTGCAGGAATCACCGTTCCCAGAAGTCCCTGCTTGACAGTGGAGCATCGGGAAAACCCAAAGACCAGCATGCAAGAGCAACTAAAGGTCATAGCAGCAAAGAAGGAGTATGAAAAGATGAGATTAATCTGTCGGGAACTGCATACATATCAAGAAAAGGCTTTGACGAAGATCTGCCAGGAAGTTGAGGCAGGCAGGAGAACTTGCTTGAGGAATAAATGGGAAGAACCTCGTATTGAATTTGGAAATAGCTAGCACGACCTATCGGTGACCATTTTAGGTGAGAAAATGCTGGCATATTCCCAAGTACGCTTGTGCAGATAAAAGAGAAAAGCCTTTGCTACTATGATGTTTGCTTTTAGAACAGACACTTGAAATATTTATAAACATGGGATTTTTAGTTGCAGTTCTTGTGACATACTTTAGGTTGATTCTCAATAATGCCCTAAGTACTTGGAAAATACATAGGTTTAAGCTTAACAAGTTATGATAAGGCTAGCATTATATCTGACCTCATTTCAGTTAAAATAAGAGAAAATCCACTGAAAAGCCTTTCCCATGTCTCTCACACCTATTAGTATTTAAAAATACATGCAAAAAACTCCATATGCACTAACAAGCGGGAGAGTGGAAAAGACTACAAGATAAATATCTGTAATAAGGAACTTGGTGCCTTCTCTCCAAAGCTGGTCTAATCAATCAAAATGTATTGTGCTCTGCATATTTGCCTATTATATTTGCTGACCTGTGTGAGTAAAGCTTACAAATATTGGCAGTCTTGTGCTTTTCCGGAAAGGAGATTTCAAGTAAGGCACCATCCATCATAGCATCAGCACTCTTAGGAGTTGTTTAGAAATAAGCTAGGACTTCTTGGGTTGTTGTGGGGCTTTTAGTTAAAAATTGTCACTGTTATAGGAGTGGTTACCAACAAGCAAGCTATCACTATAACGGCACATGTAACTTGGAGATGGAGTGACACAGTTGCTGCCCTAGTAAGCCTACAACTTAAATGCATTAATTTGTCTATTTCCTGCGCTCATCTTCTTTTATTTGCCTTTTTTTGCTTGTTTATTTGGGTTTGTTGTTAGTTTGTTTGTTTGTTTTCTTTTATTGCTAGCCTATTAGCTAGAAACCTCCACTCGGAGGAATCAGACTTGTCTGCAGTTTAGACAGGTTAAACATTATTGGGAAAAGCCTATGTGGAGGGAGTTGATGAAGTTCCACCAGGAGCGGCGGTCATTGCCCAGGATGGTGCCAAGTGCCAGCGAGAGCCTCAGCTTTCCCTGAATTTCATTTGCCGGTTGTCAACAGCCGGTAGGATCAGGCCCCACTCCTGCAAGCTCTATTAACATATAATTGGATTTGTTCAAAGGCTTCCCAAACAGCGCTGTTTTATCTCATGCCTTGGTTATCTTTCTCGCATTTAACAATCGGTTAAATAAAGGGCACAGGCAAGAGCGAACAATTCTGCTGGGACCTGCCTGCGCTTGGCCCAGCTGCGTGGTAGCGATCAATAACCTACTGATGTTCCAGCCCTCGCATGAACACAAGTTGGCTTGAAACGCAGAGTGCACAGTTTATGTCTCTGTCTACTGCCCGTGCATGTTACTTAGAAGGAAAAGCAACTTAATTTCTTTATGTTTGACATTTCTGAATGCAGTTGTTACTTCTAGCAACTATTAAAATCATCTGGATTTCACAAAAATCTTGGAAAGGTATTTGTGTACTGAAAGCATTCATGTAAAATGTGAAATCATAAGGGAAATTTTGTGTAGGTATGGATTAAGTGTGGCTTAAGTGAACAGGATTTATGGCAGCTATTTTTTACTAAGAGAATAAAGTAAATTATTACAATTTTAAAAAAAAGTCTCAGAAATGATCGGTTTTGTTAATTTTTGCCTTTAATTTCAGGTATTTTTCTATGCCTTCTATTTATTTTATTATTGAGACTTTGCAGTAAAATTGAAAGCAGACCTCAGCAATGCCCTAAGTTTGGACAGAAATTATAACCTCATTGGAAAACAAACCAAATCTCTGTGTAGATGCAGGGTATGCTGCTGCTGTTCTGCACTCTCTATCTGTTAAAATTCAAAGAAAAAGATCTACTCTGAGATAGAACCAGAAAGAGAATGTTTCCAACTAACTGATAGTCCTGAATTTTTGCTGCCAAAACCTTATTTTAGGCACATTGTTTTCTGGAAAGCTACAAGTAACAGCTTAAAAAAAAAAAAAAAAGTTTTATAATATGACCAGGCTTCCATTGCATGTGGATAAGTTATTTACTTAACTTTAAGTACACTGTATTAAACTTACCTAAAGCCATAGACTTCAAAGGTAGGATTGGCAGTGTGCAAGAGGCTATGTAACTATCATTGTTGAGGTACTTCAAATACTTAAGAAAAATATCTGTTGACAGGCCTGAAAACCGGCATTTTCTGGCAGTGCATATTCAGTGCACTGAGAGCTATAGAAACGGTGATGGCTCAGTGTCATTTCCTTGCTCCTCCACTGTACCTCTGGAAGGAAATCGGAGGTCTTTGTATTTTCTAAGCTCCTTTTATCTTAGGCCCTTTGAAATTATCAAAGGAGCTAGCTAGTCAAAACCAGCCTGGAAAGCGGAGCTGCTGATTTTACCCCCATACATGCCATAATGTGGTATTTAGTTTCATGAATCTTATAGCAAACCTTATTCAGGCAAAAATGTATTTACCCTTGTTTAAGTAGAAAACAGTTAAAAATGGAGGAGTTGAAGTCATCTGCACCTTAAAGAGAGACACGCAAGGACAGGGACAGCATGTGTCCTGAGCTACCTGTCTCAGGCATCAGACTTTGACCTGCTACTTCACGCTTCCCGAGACAGAACCTAAGGGCATAAGCAGCATCAAACAGCACAGCTACACAAAACGCAATCGGCGCTCTGAGGTGATCCTTCTGCCTTTACTTTCTTACCTATAAATGGGAAGGATACTTACTTAGCTCCATCTCACAGAACGATGGAGAAATCCATGCTTTCCATTTCAGGCTTTGTAGACCTCTGGCAAAACTAAAAACACACACAAGTGTTGTACAACCAAGGTCATAAAATAAAGAATGAAACTGAATTTTCAAATGAAAAGATTTAGGGGGGTTTTGAATGTGTAACGGTTTCTTGAGATCAGCTTTTTTCCCCTTTTTATGCCAGCTGCTAGTTTCTACTGGTCTTTTTGGAAGGCCTTGAAGCAAGTCTTTCGTGACGTATGTGCTCTTAGCCTGAACCAGTGACACAATCAATCTTCTGAGCCACCGTCATCCCCTGCACTTTCATGACACAGTGCTTACACTGCTATATTTTACTGAGGAAATGAGGTCACCCAAGACTCACAGACTCCTAAATACAAGTGCCTGTTACTGTAGAGCGAGGCAGAAAAACAGGAGCAACCTCAACCCCGGCGTGACTGGAGAGCAAGGCAGCCTGAACAGCCCTGTCACGCAGGACATACCATCAGGATATACTTGTGCATGGGGCCACATAGCAAGACCCATAGCACAGGATTTCTGCCAAGGAAATCCGCTTCTCTCCATCCAGCATAGGGATGAGGAAGAGCGAGAAGAGCTGCAGGACTGCCCCGTACATGCAAATAATGTCAGCACTGCTGTGGAGGAACAACAAAACTGGAGCAAAGAGTGGGGAGGGGAAAGCTGAAGCCACCTTATCATTTAATAAACTCATGCCTAATCAATAAAGAAGCAAAAGCAAATACAAAAACCCTGGAGTCCCGCCTGCACAAAGGACTGGGGCTTGAAGTAGGGCTAGCCCCTTCGCAAGCTCTGGAGCTCTACCCCACACCGAGTTTCAGACCCATTTAAACTTCCGAGCAATTCCCATCGGCACTTTATGGACACCAGCTGCAGCCGTGGTCACTCCAGCCGGGGAGGCAGCGCTGCCTGCGCCTCCTCCGTGGACGGGCCCCACCTCGACGGAAGGTAGGTGGGATGCAGCAGAAGGTGGGATGCAGAAGGTGGGTGCAGCCACAGAAATACAAAGCAGCAGCATGCAGAAAAATAAACCCGTAAGGTAAAAGTCAGAAGAAGAACACACAGCCACTGTAAGAAAAAAGGCAGGGGGTGACAGCAACCTGGTAAGCTAACAAAGGAGGAGGAAGGAGGAACTGTTAGAAGGGCAAGAAGGTTTATCATTAAAAAAATACCCTCCTCTTCCCGATGTGTTTATTTTGGGAACACATTCATTGTGCATGTGCAGCTTATCTCTGTAGCTCAGAGAAAAGTATAGATCAGCTCTCCGCTGTCACCTCAACTGACAGACAGCTGCTGCTGCAGCGGAGTGACAGCTGAAAAGCTGCACGATTGATTCCAATACCGTCTTGCTCCATTGCAGCTAACGAGAGGCTTGTGTTCATTCTGCTTTTATTGAAGTGATTTCTTCTAATTGCCTATTTAACACGTTAAAAAATACCGGGAGATACAGGTCAGTGGTCCAGTCTGATGCTCGGGCAATGTTTTCCAGGTACAAATGAAGATTTGCTTATGCTCAACACAAAGGCTGCAGAGAAAAAAATTAATGATCTTATCAGGTAAAGCAGGTGTTGTGGTCACACCGCCAAGGTCACTAGCATTAACAAAACACTCTGAAAACAGAATTGTGGCATGTTCCCAGCAAGGTGCTGGAGTGTTGTAGAGATAATGTGCTCAGCCTCGAGGGGAAAAAAATATGATGCGCTAACACTCGCTAACAGCTGTTAATGGCAGAGTATTGTGGACAGGAGAAGGATGTTTGACCTACCAGTCCTTTGGAGGAAGATGTAAACAACTGGCTTGATTCCCTGCTGCCTTGCCCCTGCTCTGGCCTTCTATGCTTGTGCCAAGTAAATGTGGCATATATGCTAAATGCTCTCACATCAAAAGAGCTGAGTTTTACCACCACTTGCACAGATGTAAAAATCTACGGAAAGTGCAAGGTAGGGGAAAATTAGGGCCTGGAAATGCAGGAAGAGGAGCTTATGCAAGTACAAAGTGAACAGGGAGACTCAGAAATGCAGTTATATAGCGACTAAATGAAAACAGCATCTTTTAACTCCGCTAAGTGGTGCCCCAGGAGCCTTGTGAGTCACAGCTACTTGCTTCCATGACAAAAATACATTGTTATTGCCTCTCTTTCCTGAGCCCGCTGCAGAGCCATTGCATCTAGAAAAGAGACAACACAACTCCCTTCTGGATCAGCAGACCGAATAACCCAAGGCCAGCTGCACAGTTCACTTCTGCCGAGCTTACACCTGCAGAAGGGCCGCCGCAGCCCCTGCCTCACTTGGCAGTGCAATGGCATTTCGTTACGCGGAGCACAAGGCATACCGTCGCTGGAGCTGGGACACCCTTAGCCCTGCTCCACTCCGTTAACAAATCCATACGTGCCTTACAGCCTTGCTGAAGGCGGCAGTAGCGTTTCACCCACCACAACTTTTAATATGGATAAGGGCGTACAAGCAATAGAGACGCGTTTGTCCTGGCCATCTCGGTGTGAAAAGAGATCAAAAACTATTTACCTGTAAATGAGCACATGGATCCAGAGGTCACTGCATGAAGTCACCACAAGGTGTTATCAATTAATATGTATAATATGACTGAAATAACCAAGGAGCTGCTAAAGTCCTATGTACAGCCCCCATCAGTTAATATGTAAAATAGGGAGAGCTTAGGAACTAACTGCTAGACAGTGGGACTTTGTAAATAAGTAGGGTGTTTAAATCAGAAAAGGTAAAGGATTGTGGTCTGGTTAATACATCTTGAAGAACCGCCCGGAACTGCCAAGATTAGGGAAGAAGTAGGTAAAAGGTAATTCCTACAGGGGGAGATCACGACCGCTGACTCATTGACCACCTACTCAAAAGAAGACAATGAAGGAAGAAGACAGAGTCTGCGCACTAATTTACATGAGGGGCGAAGAAGAACGAACCAATCATTAAGGAAAATAACAATGAATATGTATTAGTTAAGTGTATAATTATGAGGATTTTTGAAACAAGGGTCTGCTGTCTTGAGACAGGCACCCATTCATATGCATCAATGAAATTAGTTTGAAAATACCTCCACACTGTGTGTTATTGGCTTGCACATTGGGTAAACAAACCCTGTTTGTGGGACAACAAAGGCACTGTGAAGAATGTATGTAGCCTACAAAGACCTCCACCAGCCACAACAGATTCTTTCTGAAGACACAGAGTCACTGAGAAATATCTCACTTCAAAAGGCCTTGGAGCCAATGAGGCTGAAATTCCTAAGCATGACTTCAGAGAGAGGAACTGTGTGGGGCCTGACAAAACCATCTACTGCTAGAAGATCAACATGGTGTGCATCTTTTCTGAAACCCAAAGTGCTGCCCTGACACAGATTTAACATTCAGCTGAAATTTTTAGAAACAAAACCAAAGAGAAAACCAGAGCGTGACAGTTTGTGCCATCTGCATGGAATACGAGCTTGAGTTTTAATAGCATCAGTTATATCATTATTAAAAAAATATTTTTATATTCAAATCCACTTACTGATTATAAACCCTTGAACAAAAAAAGCTAGCGGCATGTGCATTTGCACCTGCTGCCTTTGTGTGCTCCAGCTGACTTCTTGCATATGAAATTCTGCATCAGTGGGGATGGCAATACCCTGGTAGGCATCCTTCCCCCTTTCCCCATCCTTTTTCTGATGCACTAGTACAGCAGAGTCTGCTAAAAAAACCACCCAGAAATACTCATTGGAGTGAGGGGAGAATAGAGTACTAGAAATTAATACTAGTAGAGGGCAGGCTACTATTGTGATGCAATGAGAGCTGTATTTTGACAGTATCCTCTGGTGCTTGCACTGTGCAGCCAGTCAAGACTTTACTACACATACTCAGATCTTGCTGGAGACTCACTACCCCCTCAGCTGCACAGCCAGTATTTCAGGCTCTTTCTATTTTTATAAACTTCCTAGGCACTTTCCTCATCTTGCATTTAAAAATGTTATCTTTAACTGTATCCCAAGCCCCTCCACCTACTAAGCCATTTGCAATTCCTCTACCAGTATTGAAATAAATGCTATATAGAATCAGAAGCCAGAATCTGCATTACAGCTTCATTACAGAGAGAACCAGAAGGACTAGAGTAGTAAGACAACTTGTATTTAATCAAGAGTTTATACAATATGTTGCAGGTTTTTTTCCTTTAGTTACATTTGATAGATTCTTCTTCCCTCAATAGCTACATTCCCGGTTGGACATATTACAGACCAAGCTAAGCACTCTTTCCATCTGCAGTTCCTCAGGCTCCAGAAAGACTAGTTACAGGATTAACTAACTGCTCAACAGTATTTGCATCTGCAAACTAGTTCTACTTGTCACATCTGCTTGGCAGCCCAACATCAAAGCAAAGAGGGAACGCTTTCCCCTGCTTGGGCACCAAATTCTCCTCCCACAGCCAGACCTTGCGGCTGCATTAGAGAGCGATGGGTCCAGCACCGTGCCCTGCCCCACCGCCTATGGAGGTGTCACTGCACTGAATTCAGTGCAGAAACAATTTAGGTAAGGGGTGAGAATGGCTGCAAATATTTTTTCAAGAGTTTAGACAGCAATAGGAACTTTACACATAGCAAAAGCCAAACACGCATAACCAATCTATAAACCTTCCAAAACGTTGGAGACCTTGTTCCTTTTTCCTGTATTTTGGCCATGTGCTCCTCCAGTACCCTTCAATCACAAGAAATGCACCTGAGAAACAGCTTTTTGAGAGAACGGATCAATAGAAGCACTACGTGTTGCTCTTGAATTCGAAATGAAGTGATGTGTTCCTACTTGGGATGCCTAGAGAAAGATTAATAATGCACACACCTCTGTTGCTGTCACGTTATTTGTACAAGACCAGTTTCCCTGCTTTCCCCCGCAACCAGCAGTAAGATGGTAGCCTAATGTTTGCAGCTCTCTGAGAACAAGTAATAGGAAAGGTAGCACCCAGCTGAAACCACTGTATTCTTTCTATTCACATTAGGTTAAAATAAAGCAGTTTTGCAATAGCTGACTCAGCCTGGATTTGAATCCAGGATCTAAAGGCAAATTAAATTTCACCATCCACGTTAAGAAAGCAATTCAGCTTCTGAACTGGATCAGCTTTGATGCCGCACTAAAGAATTTAGTTGAAATATGGTATGATGAAAGACTCCTGTTCAGCAGCAGATATAATTATCACACTGATCTTAATTAGATCATGAACTTGACTTTAGGATTCCCAAAGGAGTACTGAAAGCTTGGTCCAGTTACAATGAACTTGGTCCAGAACACTGAAGCTTATCCATCAAGATAAATATATTACTAGTTCTTTGATATGACAGATGCTTGATGAGTGACAGAGCAAATGCCTTTTTAACTATGATTTTTAAAAAGAATTCTTAAACTGCACTAAAGTGTATGCTGTTATCTTTGAGGGAAAAAAGTACAATACATGAAAAGATTATTACAGAGCACATAGAGCACAGTTTTTCAAGCACTGGTTTCAGAATTAAAAACATTTGAACACAGGTTCTCTCTGTGGAGAGTCACTTTGTAACCAATTCAAGCCTTTAAATAGCTATTGTTTTAAAAAATTGTCAGCTACAGAAATTGTTTTTCCTTCAAATTCCAAATGCTGTCAGGCCAGGTTGATTAAAAAGTTGCATTTAAAAAAAAAAGGGGGGGGGGGGGAAGGCAATCTAATCACCCCTTATAAAAGTGAAAACAGCAACTCAATTTTTAAAGCATCATGAACAAAAGGCTATAGCCCATCTATCATTCACATATGGATTCATGTAATGATTCTTCAATTAGAATTATTATCTATACAGCAGCTGAAGACTGAGAACTGCTGATACACTGCAGATGAGAACATTTGCTAGTCTCTGGGCTCCAGCCTTTCTTAAAAAATGATGATCGCACAATATAGATTGCTCGGTTTATATGTGTATTAAGCTGCAATGCCAGCATTTACATTTGCAACATTACAATTTTGCTTTCTTAGGCTCAAGAGAATTTGCTGCATCTGGTAGATTTTATTTGCTTTGTATCTTAGGCAATCGTTATGAACAAAGTGTGAAAAGACAGGATTATTGCTCAAGCAGTCCTTTGTTTTGTTCATTATCTCAGCTACTACAAAAGAAGTAAACTAAGAGTGGGCCTGTGAGATGGGTCATTCAGTGTCAGTTTGCTTGCACTATATTATCCCAGTGCTATTTTTATAAGGCAAGTCCATCTGCTCCTTCATTCCTTTCACCTATATAGATCCACATAGTGTAAGTTGTAATATCAGAGGGAAAGAAAAGCATCTTGCAGAACAGTTACAGGCACCATAAGGGAGGAAAGTCACTTTGGCAATTCAAACTTCAGCAATCTGAGAGGTCTTTGCCTAACCACATACCCTGCCCCATTGCCAAATGCTATTGTCTTCAGAAGCAGGTATCGATAGAATATATGTTCTGCAGAAGCAGAACGGGAAGTGTGCTAGCTCTACAGCCACCATTTTTCATACCTGCAATGCTCAAACACACCTCACTTTCAGTATTTGTTAATACACTGTATGAACTGTGGCAGCTTCCGAGCAGACAGATCACTTTGCTACCTCTGCTACAGGGCAGTAACTTTTGACAGAGCAGCAGACTAGGTAGCAAGAATGGTAACCTCCTGAATTTCTCTTTCTGAATCCTCAGCTCTTCTGGAATATTTCAAGTGCTTGCCCATTCCTGTTTCACAGCTGGTAACCACATGCTGTGACCTAGAAGATGACAGAGATAGGTAGCTACATAAATAGTAGCTGTGAGATAGCTGTACTAAATGGGCATGTGTTCTTGGTGCTTCTACGGATTCTTGCTGTCTGAACCCCAAGTATGTTCTGAAGCCCAGGGAGCCTTCCTATATGTCTTACTAGTAACATGGATGCTGGAGACAGCAAGTTGGCTTTTGCAGATTTTTGAGGTATGTGGAAACCTTTAGTGACATGTGCCTATGCAGAGATTAGGAAAAGGACTGCAGTTAATTAAGAAGCTTCTTACTTCACTGTACAATCTTAGAAAAATCTTCACAGAAGGCAAATATTGTTAATATATTTGTTTTACTCTGCATAGTTTGACAAACCTATGCCCATGCTATTACCATCTTTCACAGTACTACTTTTAGTGGGCGAGACGTGCCATAGCCATGAAAGCTCCCCATATCTCTTATACAAAGGAAATGAAAGCTCTGCTAATGGCTGTATGTTCCAATATTATTTCACTACTTTATTATAGATATTAGTGAATAGATAATAAGTGATTTATACTCTTCCTTGGAAAATACTTTTTATCTACTGAACCTCCTAAATAACCAATTCTTCTCCATTTACTTGAAAGTATATTGCCATTTGAATTACTTAAAATTTCATTATATTTATAGTGACATTATATAATGCTTCCATCTCTAAAAAAATACTAACTGAAGACATTTAAGGGTCAAAGCAAGCAAACAAAACTGAAAACTGGTACATGAGCTTACCAAACTTAACATAACACAAATATTTAATTCAAGAGTTTATACACATGATGGGGCACATTTCTCAAAGTATTTTACATTTCCTGACTTCAGGTGGCACCACTAAGATTTGCAAAGAGATGTAATGACACACAAATTAAAAACACGGGGGTTTTTTGGTTTGGGTTTTTTTTTTTTTTTTTCAATTAAAGCTATCATCTTAAAAATTTTTTTTAAAGTAAAAAAAGGTTTAAAAAGTCAAAATCAGAACAAACCTTAATTCTTTCCCTGGATACTTGTTTATAGAGCTTTGTTGAAATTTTCAGCTTGATTTCAAATGGGAAACATTTCAAAGACAGGAGAAACACTACCTGAGAAAGCAGTTCCATCTATAGTAGAAGCGAGTGAATTATTTGCAGCAGACAATTTATTATGAGAACATAAAAAGTAGAGGTTTCTTCCTCTCAGAGAAGGCAACTGTTGTTTTCTTTATTCAGTTTCAGGATATTATTCATCAAATGCTTATTTTAGCTGCCACCATAACCATAGACCTCCCTAAACTCTCGTAACAATAGTTCTAATGTTTGCATTATGTGACTAGTCACTTAAGTAATTTACACTCATTCAGGCACTGAACAACAACATCAAAAACCAGGAAGAAAGGTATCACTAAGGCCTTGTGGTTTTCACTGGCTGCTCCAATATACTGAATATTGAGGCAGTGAGCTGCAGAGTTTTGGCTCCCAAGCTTGTGGATGAGCTTTACTGACTGGAAAAACTGACATATAGCATACTCTCGATTAAAAAAACAAGGGGGGGGGGCAGGGAGGAAGAGAGAGAGGGAGACAAAGAAAAGAAATTTACATGTCCTTATAGCCACAAGGACTCGGTGGCCAAGTTATATTACATTTCTCCTAGGATGTGTTTGTACAGCAAATAACAACTGTGACAGTAGTCGGGGGAGCCATACCTTCACAAGCTTTAATCAATCTAACATGTAACTGTAGCAATAACAATGTAGAAGCAGCAGTCCAATTTAAGCTTAAGATACAATGGACCTCACTAAATGAGAGCACCTTCATGATGATTAGCATACTAATAACTTCAGCATATTAACACCACCTCTTGTATCAATTCATTTGAACATGCTGGATAGACAATCCTTTCAAAAACACCACTATTTTGATTAAGCAATTTACACAGGGCTCTGAAGGATACATGTCTCAGATCCCACCAAACAAAGTAACTAGAGTATTTCCTAACATTTAGAACTCATTAATTGTGGTATCCCCAGTATTACTACATTACAGACAGACAAAGAAAACTTCTTTGAACGTTAAGCTCACTTTGAACAGTAAATGACATAAAAACTACATACAATGTAGTAATTGCATTTAAGAATAACTAAAAGTTTTGCAACCTACAGGACTGTCACTGTAGTGATATGGAACCTTTGTTTCATGAACAGACTCTGAATCTATTGTTTGCTTAATGAATTCAAATCAGCAACTGCACACAGCTACAGAAGCAACAGTGCCAATGGCAAGAGACACTTCAGAAATGGAGTCTATAAATTTTAACAACAATGGACTAAAAATGCCAAAATACCCTCAGGTCTCACTGGCTCTTGAAACTGCTGCATTAATCCCACAAGGCATTTCTCCTTTTCAGTGGGTCTCTGACCTGATAGCCCTATCAAAGAAAAGATGAAATGGAAAAAAAAGACGAAGAAAAAAGACAACTGTACCTCTCGACTCCACAACCTCTTGCTTTCATTATTAAGATTCCTTTGGGTTGCTGAACTATGCAAATAGTTTCCAAGAGCCGAGTACTGACAGGATATGAAGTATTCTAGGTTTTCCTTTGCCACTGAGGGCTGCTTTGCTCTAGGCAGTTCATGAGAGACAAGAACACCTGAAAAACACTACTATTCCAACTATCATTTCCTCATGCAAGTTTCAACATTGTATTTAGTAAGGGCTATCCCAGCACTTATATAAATCTTTAAAAAGAAATGAGAATTGGCAAGTATGCTGATGAGAAATGAGATATTTTGAGAGCACTGAAACATTTCTTGCTGGATGGTCCATACCTAGGAAGGAATTCAATCACTGCCACAGAAAATCTTCTTAATCAAAAACATGTGAATACGCATTCTGTGATTTGCTGAACACTGGTCCAAATAGTCACCCAGAGACTGAAAGGACAGCTCAAGGTCTTTATGAATGTAAAGCTTTACTTTGGCAGATATTAAGCACATTTATATGCTGCAAAAAACTTGTGTCTGGGCCTCTGTCTTGGAAAGAGTATCACCTACTTTCTCTAAATCTGAATTTTGCCCAACTTTTTTTTGTTGTTTTCAGATCAGGAACAAATTTTCTGCACTGCAGATTCACAATGCTAACCCAATACAAACCTGACATACTTCAACCAAAACCGTATCTCCCTGGGTTACTAAATCTGTATCTTCTAGTCCTCAAGTCGTTCTGTGCCTGTATTAGAATTACTTATTTCATTTACACTTTTTTCTTTCTTTGCTTCTTTTCTAGAAGTCTTCAAACACTTGTCGAGTCTTTTCAGGAATACATCTACATCTTGCTTTTTAATTCCAATTGCTGAGGCAGCATTGAGGTAAGCACAGGGATAGTCATTTGCATGTGACATAAAGCCTTTAAAAGTGTAGTTATTCACTGTTTGTACAGACCCACAGGGAACAACCCTGAAACAAACAAACAAACAAAATTGTGATTCAGTTAAAGATGCCTTGGATATTTTATGTGATTCCCTACGATTAACGCAGTTACACAAGTTCCTATATAGTGTAGTATCTGCTTACTCTAAACAAATTAATGTAAGGCAGCTTAGATCAGGCGTTCTCCAAGTTAGTGCCTAGGCATCACTATGAGTGACAGTAGTAGCAGATCCTGAATTAGCTCAAGTCTGTGTGCATATGCATATGTCCCTCCCCCTCTTCAGTTAAATTATTAAGGTCTTTACCACTGGTATTTATGAACTCCCCAGTGTGGGGGGACAAGTCACCTGCAGCAAACTTTCTGATTCTATAACAAGTCCTAACTATCTGACCTGCTCTGTCTCTGACCTGGGTCAGTTCACCCCTCCCTAGGCAACCTGATGACCCTGATCTCCCCGGGATCACCGTATTGACAGCAGCCTTAGTGCAGACATTTGCTTGGCATAGTGTACTGCAGTCCAAAATGTCTGGGTTCAAGTGACTCAGAGGGCTCAGGATCCCAACTTCCCCCACCCTGCCCCTTCCTCTCTACTGTATCTTCCTTTTCCTCCCATCCTATGATGTTAACTTCATATTTATTCCCTCCTTGTAGTGGATACTTTTTGCCACCGCTTTTACCTCTTTCTCATACTAACAGCCTCTACCTATTACACCCTATTTCTCAACACTTTCAGTACATACCCATTCCCTGATAAATCAAGACCCTAATCCACATCCTTACTTGTTAAAGGAACAACTCGCCTTGTGGCTATAGTTAAAGCCTACATGAGCAGTTGACACCAATCAATTGATAAGAATTTACTACCTCTATAGAGACATTCCCTGCAGTTCGTAAAAGAAACTGCATTCAAATACCACTGGGATTAGCAGATCCTTCCACTGTCCAAGTGCTCTGACCACAGGTTATGCAAAAGGCAGTAGGCTACTGAAGTAGGGAGTTGCTATTCCTACCACTGACGTTCAGCACAAGCATAACATTTAAAATCTGTTGAAATGCCGGGTCAAACAGTGTATATGCTAAAAATTAATTACTCGCTTATGTAAAAAAAGGAAAAACCCGATACCTTTATATCAGGCAAAGAATTGGAGAATTTTAACTTCAAAAATTGAACCTCTTGAATCATTTCAGCCAAAGATGGCTGAAATTGCAGGACAGGCCAAGGTTAGGACAGGGAAATTAAAAAGAACATCTAACTACAGTACATACAGATTTACTGTCATTCATCTGTGCAGGAAGTGGAATAATCCAAGCTAATGAAGCATACCTTCTGATGTGGAAACATTCAACTCTGCTACAAAAAAATGACATTAAGTCTATGGCAGAAGTTAGCATGGCAGCAGTAATATTCAGATTAAGGAATCCTGCCAAAACAAATTTTAAATCATTTTCTTCTTCTAAATGGTTTAAACCAAAATCATTAAAAATTATTTGGCTTGCATTTCCATGTACCAGTGTCTCTAAGAATAAATTCAGCTCAGACTGGCTCAGGTTGTAGATTTAAATTTTTTTTTTTTTTTTTTTTTTTTTTTTGTAAACACAGTTAGTTCCGGGAAGCAGGATTTTCTTCCATGTGACAAAAGGCTACATAGGGTATTAAAAGCTTATTCCTCTGACATCCAGCACAACCATATTTGTGCTGCAATAAACAAAACAAAGATCTGTCCTAAGTAGCTTACAACTTAAGATCAGACAACAGCTGGAAACTAAAATGAAACCAAGGGATACTAGGGAATAATGACACTAAATTAAATGGGCATAGATTATCTACTTAGCCTACCAAAGCTAACAAAGGGGGCCTCATTGCTAACTCAGGCAGGTTGACATTATTAGCACATAACAGCGAAGAAGGCAGCTCTATTACTCTCTGACTCGTTATTGTCAGACTGTAATCTGTAATCATGAAACAATTGGTACAAAACAAATATTATAGGATTTCATAAAATATATGCTAATACAACCCCCCAAATTTTTCAACTTCATATAATCCTCACCTCGCTCCGGAAACTTGTCTTGTGAAAAGCATAGATCCAAGCTGTGTAACAGCAGCATCATTATTTTCATCTAAATTCTTCAGTGACATGGCTAAAGTAACAAAAGGTTAAGTTAAAACTACTACAAAGCTTCTTTTTCTCCAGAGAAGACCACAGAGGACAAGCTGTTTCCCAACAATAAAAATCTAGCCAAATGTTTGTGTTCAGATACAAAGAAAAAAAGAAATACAAATACTACATTTCATAATTTCTAATTTTCCCACAAGCTGTCATAGATTACTTCTTTGGTTAGACTGTATGTAAGGCAGATTCTGCACAGGTAGGCAATATTACTTTGGTCTTCAGCAGAATTTTTGGTTAGAACAAATACCTTGAGTAGGAATTCCATTATCTCTTCTACAGCACTATAAGATGATGGGCAAAATAATTATAACCTAATTGATTTTTAAATCTACTTTTTTATAAAGTATTACTGCATGCTAACACTTTCTGCCTGTCTTGATTACAATAAATGAGTATGTTGGACAGGAGCAGTTCTGTAAAAAAATAAAGGGCCCAAGTCACTACTCTTACTTTTATAGTAGGTTATCTTATTGGGTTCAATGGTTTCATATCAGCCTAAGAACAATTTAATGGAGTGTAGTGAACAATGTTTAATATATAGGAACTGTATGTGAAAGTGCACTATGAATGCACAGTATATTGGAATTTTTTTTAAAAAGATAAAAAACAACAATTACCTAAGGAAATGGGATTATGTGGTGTGTCTAACAGTCTCTCATTGTGGTTATCTGCCAGCTTCTTCAGCTCACTTGAAAGATAGGAAAACATCTCCTGGAAAAAAAGATGCAATATTTTTGTTATTAGCCATCAAACAGAGAAAATAGTACCTATTTCACAAAACTGTTAAGCCTCCATTACAACCTACAGGTGCCCAGCTGATCCTCTTTTCATGTGTACCAAGTAAGTGGACCAGGCAATTCTCTGAAATCATTCTATAAAGAAACAGCTCCATTTCCTGAACACTGTTCTTCCCCCTCAAGCTGGTACAAAGCTCTCTATCTGCTCTACTTGGGATGTCAGTCATTCTCTCCGTAGCCCTGAAACCTAGGAACCTTGAAGAGATTCCCACTGCACAGCAGGTCTTACCCCACCCCACTCCCGCAGGAGCTTTCCCCCACCCTAGCCCCCTGAGCCACAAACTGTTACCATCACAGATGGCCACGTTATGGCAAATTGCTCCTTACTTTGTTTTCTCTCTATTAATACATTCCAGACTAAGTAGTGCATTTTGTTACCATGTATCACACAATCATAATTACTACTAGTGCATAGACTTTTTCTGTATGAGAAGGGCAAGACAGTCTCTTAAGGAGATGGATATGAGTACACATTTGAATGTATTTTGTTTCACACAATATATACTCTCCCGAATATTCAGCTCTATTGTGTAGCCAGTCCTCTTCCTGGGACCAACCCCTCCTGTTCAAGCCTACTAAAAGAATTGAGATATCTGAATTTCTACTATCACTTAATTATATTGCAACTTTATTGTGAAAGTATCATAAAACTGAGATTTATAAATCACTTGGCTCAGACACAAGTCACACTGCACATAAAAGGCTGCTTCTCTTACTTTATCCATATTTTATTTCCTCCTTTTTCCCCAGTAGTAATCTATGATAATTGCTCATGCTCTTCCTCAGTTTAATATCTTCCTCTTCACCTATCAGCTCAAAATACTTCTGGACAGAGTGAGAATAAACACCATTCTTCTTACTATATTCTTTGGCTTCTTTTCCATTCTTTTTAATGCTTAGTCTCTCATAAAAACTAGCAGAAAGATACAGACACTGGGTGGTCTTTTTGAAAGATACTAAACACCAGATTTTTTCCTCTTTCTGGCCATAAAGATTGTGCTGCTCATCTGCTTCAATGTGACTGCCTGTTTAAGCATCCTCATCAATTTCTGGACCAGACAAGTGATTTTTCATTCTTTAAATAGTGTTGCCTCTTCTGTTTGTAGACCAGTATCCTGTTCTGACCTGTGGACTCTGACAGATACAAATTACAGCTCGTAATCAAAATTATGTTTTTGAGCAGAACCTCCCAAAGGTCTTATGAAACCAAATGAGCTTTGTGGTAGCTAAGTTAAAAGAATGTTACAGCTGCTTTTCTTGAGCCACTGCAGTGAACCCAGTCTCACTTCATAAGTGACCAAATGAACACAGCTCTTCACCTGTTCTTCCTAATACCACAGAATGAATTCAGCCAGAGAGGAAAAAGTACCATCTTACTGTCTAAACAAATTAGGCTATTGATTCAACAAGAGAATAAAGCTTCTGCAATACTTGGAACAACAACAAAAATTTTGGGAGGCATCTATGGTTAATTATCAGAAGTTGAAATTTGTGAAAAATCATTCTTATTTTTCAGAGGCATTTGTAAATCAAGTGATTTTATGGTTTCAATTCAGAGTTTATTTACAGTTCACCCCGTGAAGCTGAAAAACATTTATGTTTCAAATGTTCAGGCATTTTTGCCTTCCTTCTGGTCCCTCACTGAATATAAACATATTACTCATTTCTTATTTGCTTTCCACAATAAACATCACCAATGTGTTAGCCATTTTATTAGTATTTTTTTGGAATCCAAATCATAAATTAATTTGTGCTCCCTCTGCTGGCTATTTACTTCTACAACTGAAGCAAAGTATTACAGAAATACACATAAATTGTGTCTACTATGGAGATATTGGTGAAATTAGTACTGAGAAAAACCTGTACTGGAACAGGAAAAAACTCCCAAGTAATTAATTTTTGTGTGGTACCTGGGGAATTCTCTGATGCATCTCTTACAGTATTTATTACTGAAAGGACTGCAAGTTGGTATAACCAGTTACCCACTGTATACATGTATTAAATTAAGATTAAATACCTGGGTTATGAGGTGAGCCTTTACATACATAGGAATTTGTTAAAACAAGGGAGAATGGAGAGACAGCAAAAAAAAAAAAACCCAAAGTATGTATTTTCATCAGTTTGACTGAAGCCACCTGAAGACAAATCCAGAACTTCCTATTTTTATGAATGACACTATTTTTCATCTTTTCATTGGAAGCCCTCTAGATATTTTATAGTTTCAGAAGTTAAGCAGTTTGTTGCAAAACAGATTAACGGCCCTTCCAAAAAAAGGAAAAAAGCAGTATTTTTGTGAGGTCAAATCTATAACCAACCTCTATTATAAAATATTTCTGTTACATGGAAAATTTATAAGCACCCTAAGCAATTATATAAAAATGAGCTCTTACATAATTGATTTTCTGTGGTAGGCACTCAAGTTTTCTCCAATGAAGCTATTATGGTAAAGTTGCATTGAACAACCCAACCACTAAATGTCAGTTAAGTTTCATTATTTAACTCACTCTTTCCCCTTAGAAACTTATCACAAAACATAACCAGGCTAGTGAAATGAATGTTAAACTACGTGAGAACATCTTGCACTTATTCTGGTCTTTCTAGCACCTAAAACAATATAATACCTCAAAGAGTATGAAGAACAAGTCAACAATGGTGTATGTATCAAATGTGCCAAATGACTCAATTATTTGGACAAAATGGCCTACTTCCACATACATATACAAAAATGTTTTCAAGTTTTGTAACAGTTATTAAAAATATTTGAATCATACTGTATTTACATTATAAAACTATTTTTTAATAGAACCTACACTAATATGGGTGACCCTTCATTTGTTGTTCCATGGTGATAGGCACTGTTCTTCTTCCAAATGGAAATAACTAGAGGGAAACAAGTAAGGAAAAAGCCAGTAACTCCAGACAAAAAGCAGAAGATGGGGGTACTAAATATGCCATTAGTCCCATATCAGTGACAGACAGACAACTAATGAAGGTCAGAAAACCTTCTGTGTAACCCCCCAGCTTGCTTATGCTCAGAGTCTATAACACTCTGCCTTCCTCCCTACTTCATTCTTATCTGAAAAGATGAGTTGTCCTCAGAGAAGAGCCATATAGCTGTTCATAGCACTGAAGAAGACAAAGCAGAAGAGTAATTTTATAGCCTCTTTGTACTAGATACAGACTGCCAACTCTCATATGCCATACCTGAGACTGATCTGGTCCCATCTTAAATTACTTTTCAGCAGCAGCTGTTTATAATGCAACCATCACAGCCTCTCTTCTGCTTTGCATATTAGACGGACCAGCTGTATCTGACCTGTGAACTGATCAGACCACTTGGCACACCACTTCATGCAGACAAAGAGAGGCTGCAGTGCTGAGCATGGAGACCTGTTAATACATGCCCCAGAGAGCCCCAGTAGAAGGCTTACTTTCTTGAAATGCAGCCAAACATGACAGAAACTGTTCATGTACATGTGTGATACCTACATATACCACATACCCTCATATATAGATTCTTCTGCATTGCAAGATCAAGAATTTTGTTCTGAATTTATAATATACTGGAAAGTTTTAAAAATGTGAAATTAGTTATGAAACTTTTAAATCTTTGTATCATATAAAAGTAATCCAACAGAAACTGCCCAGCAAGTCTTGCCAACCCAATACGGTAACACTAATGCTGACAACCACCACACTCATTTTTTTAAAAGGTCTTTCTTAACAACACCAATCAACATATTTTTTTCTTCAGCACTTGTAAGACCTTGCGATCAGGCTCCTTGTGGACCATACCTCTCCAATACATGCTTTAAGTATGTAGGCCTCTGTGAAGCTTCCTTGCATAGTTGGCATTTGTTTAACTACACAACACCATTTAAGATAATGAATACATTCAGTTAAACTATCTTGCCTCCAGCCACTCTAAAATTTGAATATGATTCCACATATTTCACATGAGGAAAATCCTGCAATATTCCCACGTTTGACAAACTACAGTGTAGCAAACTGACTAGACAAAAAAAAAAAAGAGTAACATATGTCTGTCTTGTTGTAAGAATATTTGATTTTTTGCAATTTTAATATCCAGCATTAAATGGCTTTCCTCTTCTTCTTAAATTCAATCACAAGTAGAGCAGCAATATAAACTCACACTGAACTGTACAAATAATTTATTCCTATCAGAATAATTACATCAATGATAAACCATGAAACGTAAACCCAGTATTTTACTGAATTGTAAAACCCAAACAATGTCCTCCCACTCAGGGTGATTTTAAATATTTTAGATACATACTCCATAAGGACATAAAAATTACTCCAGTTAATCACTCTTAGAAAGTATAGACAGATGGATACAGATATAAAAAGCTCCATCACATCCCAAGTAACACAGAAATACATTTAAGAAAATCAGAATTATCTTGATCATTAGATTGTTAAGGAAAGTCTAATGAGGAAATTTGTAACTGCTGAAAACAAAATGAAGCCATCATGTCTTCAGTAATATCAGTATAATAATGACTTAAATGGATTAAATGGACCACACTGGAAAATAGTTAACAGGTATTAAACCTGGTATGTAGGCTCCTGAATGTAAACCCTGAATGTAGGGTCCTTGCTCTCCACCAGTTCTAAGGTGTCAATTGAAGTCTACTGTTTATGCTACTGCACAGTGTAACCACTGTATCTGCTTGAGGGTAGGAAGGCTCTACAGAGGGATCTGGACAGGCTGGATTGATGGGCTGAGGCCAACTGTATGAGGTTCAACAAGGCCAAGTGCCAGGTCCTGCACTTCAGTCACAACAACCCCATGCAGTGCTACAGGCTTGGGGAAGAGTGCCTGGAAAAATGCCTGGAAGAAGACGACTGGGGGTATTGGTCAACAGCCAGCTGAATATGAGCCTGCAGCGTGCCCAGGTGGGCAAGAAGGCCAATGGCATCCTGGCTTTTATCAGAAATAGTGTGGCCAGCAGGAGCAGGGAAGTGATTGTCCCCTGTGCTCGGCACTGGTGCTCGAATGCTGTGTTGAGTTTTGGGCCCCTCACTACAAGACAGACATTGAGGTGCTGGACCATGTCCAGAGAAGGGCAACGAAGCTGGTGAGGGGCCTGGAGCACAAGTCTTATGAGGAGCGGCTGAGGGAACTGGGGTTGTTTATTCTGGAGAAGAGGAGCCTGAGGGGAGACCTTATCGCTCTCTACAACTACCTGAAAGGAGGTTGTAGTGAGGTGGGTGCTGGTCTCTTCTCCCAAGTAACAAGCAATAGGACAGGAAGAAATGCCCTCAAGCTGCACCAGGGGAGGTTTAGGTTGGATATTAGGAAAAGTTTCTTTACTGAAAGGGTTGTCAGGCATTGGAACAGGCTGCCCAGGGAAGTGGTTGAGTCACAATCCCTGGAGGTATTAAAAAAAGTGTGTAGACAAGGCACTTCAGGACATGGTTTAGTGGGCATGGTTGATGGTTGGACTCAATGATCTTAAAGGTCTTTTCCAACCTAAACGATTCTATGATTCTGTATTTGCTACATGTGGCCTGGTTCAGACACACAAATACATACATGAAAATAGAGAATTTTAAGACCTGACAATGCAGAATATGGGACACAACATAAACTGTACTGAGGAAGTCAAAGGAGTTGCTACAAAATCATAACCTTTAGATAAAATGAGTTCTTTAAAAGCAAAGATATTAACAAATTTGACTACTGATCAGATGTCATTATCTGCATTACAAAACGACCTAGAACCCTCTACTCAGATCAGAAAACCACTGTTCTAAACTCCATATAAACATATAAAGAGGACTACTGAAAATTTAGAACAAGTGAGAAAACATTACTGTTGGTGGTGGTCTTCCATCCTTTCTCTGGAAACATCAAGGCTAAATACGACTATTGAAAACATTCCTTATTAAGCTTTCCTATATGGCAACCTTTATTCAGACACTTGGACAGCATGTGTGTTACTCCCTTGCTCTTCTGTCCTCAGATACATCGCCCCATTTTACTCCTTCATAGCATAACACAATCTTATACTCTTGGACAATTGCACACCCTGCGACTGCCAGCTTGTCAGAAAATCCCACTCCATGTACATGCTCCTCTCCCTCATACAATCTCTTACCTTCCTATGTTAAATAGTTCATCTGTGTAAAAGAAAAACTGAGTGGACTATTTCTTTCCTTGGTTGTGGGAGATTAATCTCTTCTCAGTAATATTCTGGTCTTTCTGGCTTGATCTCAAATAACCTGAAGTAACACTCATGTGAATAAGGATAAGGTAAAAAGAGAAAGAAAAAAAAAATACTTGAAGTTTTTTATAGCTGACTTTTTGTGTGAGTAGGTGTAGCTGCACCGATATAGAAAGGAGTACTCAATGTCAAGCTATAAATAGCTCCTGCTGGGAGCCTAATAGCTCTGCCTCTGCTTTCACAGAGCACAGGCAATAAACTACCACTATTACATTTTTACAATTCAGGAACAAACAGATTTAAGCAAAAAAAGGTTTCTATTTCTACAGAAAATCCAATAAAAGAAACATATTTACACCATATATAAGGCTGTGTTTATAGAGTATACTCACACTTGAAATAAAAAGACCTGAAGTTGTAAAAATATAATGCTTTATTCACTTTAGAAATCTACTTCCAAGAAAATGACATGATGCAAAATATACAGCTATTCATTAAGACATTTTATTTATGAAAGAATTATTATTTATGACTTGGAGAATATTTATACTGCCCATTATGTACCTGCTACCAGTGTAAATCTAACATAAAAATCAGCTTTGCAGGAGACAGAGATAAATTCACCTGAGATTCTTTTGGAGATGAGAGTGAAGGGGGAAAAATACAATTTGCTTTTAATGAAGACACAAACCGTACCTGGCAATACATACAACAGTCCAGAATAAAATGTTAGAAACTGTATCGTAATAGTGGCAGAAGTGGTAACTGCTTTCAGTGTTTCAGAAGCCATGTTTTCACTTTAGTTGCACAGATTGCTTCTTAGTCATTGTAAAGACACTAAACTGGTTTGGTTTTCTATAGTCTAGCTATTCCTATGGGATCTCAATTGCAGTACAGAATTTCTGGATGCCTCTACAAGGAGCTAGAAACAAGTCACAGCATCCAGCACTATTGCCCTGCCTTGTAATCAGAGGCATCAGCAAGCTGTCAGCAGCAAACAATTGTAACGTAGTTTCTAAATAAGATAATGGAACAGATCATGCATGATTTAAAACTATTAACTTAATTGTACTTAATTCACAGCATTTCCTTACATAAAACTCTCTACAAAAAGAATCCTTTGTGTTTATATATAAAGATAGTAAAATCAGGCCTGTATTATGTCCAGATTTAAGGACAACTCAAGAGGTACAGGTAACCTTAGACCACTTGAATGTTTGTGCAATGCAGTTATACCCAACATAAAACATATAGTCTGTGAGAGGCAGAGAAGAAACCTAGCTCTGTATCTAGGTGAATACCTTAAATGACAGTATTTTTCTCTTTTTGTGGCCATGCGTAGTATTTATAACCTAACCAGAAGCTGTTATTCTCCAGAGAATGTGGTACACAAACACTTAATTAAACACTACCATAGCACAAAGGCACAATAGGGCCAAACGAAGAAGAGCAGAGACCCCCGGGTTACCTCTGACTGTCTGATCTGATGCCTTAGTCCTGGGAGCAGCATGACCATGATGACACAGCACAGTAATTCTCAGATTAAGCTTTTGTGGGCAAAATTCCACTGTATTAGTCACACTTTAGAACAACAAATATGAATACTGTACAAGATAGTACAGGACCTCAGTTTAGCTTTCTGGATTGGAAAACAACATGGAAACCAAGCTTACTCATGAGCACCATTTAGCCAAGAAGTAATTATATCATATTGCCTTTCCAGATTCAGAGCTGTGAGCTCAGAAGTTCAATGGCTTTCTAGACAGAAACAGGCTTTATCACACAACGCAGTTTTGACCAAGACTTTGTGTATTGGGTCTGGCTGAGATGGAGTTAATAGTCCCCATAGCAGCCCTCATAGAACTGTGCTCTGCATTAGTAGCTAGAGAGGTGTTGATAACACACCAGTGTTTTGGCTACTGCTGAGCAGCGCTGACACAGCATCAAAGCTGTCTCCCCAACATTTTTGCCCCCCTCCCTCAATGGCAGGTTGGGGCAGGGCAAGATCTTGGGAGGGGACATAACCAGGACAGCTGACCTAAACTAACCAAACAGATATTCCATACCATATGACGTCAGCTCAGATATAAAAGCTAAGTAAAGGGAGGCGGAAGGGAAGGCATTTTTTGTCTTCCGGAGCAACCACCACGCGTACTGAAGCCCTGCTTCCCAGGAAGTGGCCAGACATCGCCTGCTGATGGGAAGTAGAGAATAATATCATTTGTTTTTCTTTGCTTTCGCGCGCGACCTTTGCTTTCATTTTATTAAACTGTCCTTATCTTGACCCACGAGCCTTTGTTATATTTTCTCCCCCCTGTCCAGCTAAGAAGGGGGAGTGATAGAGCGGCTTTGGTGGGCACCTGGCACCCAGCCAGGGTCAACCCACCACACTTTGTTACCAGCTGACTTCAAGAAAGTGCTGCTTGCTAGAAAGCTTACCTTTCTTTCTTTCAGTAACTGTTTGTAGCCACTGGCACCGAGAGACAGAAGTGTAATGAGGACATCTAAGGAAGGAGACGCAGATGCTCTTCCTGAAAAAAAAAAAAAAAAAAAACAAAACACCAAAACAACAAAAAAACCACCAAACCCAATATACAGATTAAATTGGCAAAAATAAATATTATGTGAAAGCAAGCTGAAAACCAAGCTTTCTGCACTTATTTGGCAGGGATGAAATGGGCCCACGAACCAGTAGTTACCTGGGTACATTTTGCTGATCTCCTGAACGAAGGACTCGTTGAAGCCAGCAATGATAGCTCCACCTACTGGAACCATAAAATTTTTGTCCAAGCTCTGCACAAAAGCGTCTATCCTGCCTACCCGAGCACCCTTTATCAAAAAGGAACAACAACAAAAAAATAATCCACAGCATACGTTAGAAAAAAGGAAACAAGCGATAGCATGATAATTACACAGCAATGTAATGGAAATAAATATAAGTCTCAAAACTCTCTCCGATATTGCATTTGTGATGAAAAAAGAAAAAATCATAGTACTACCTTTTCTTAGCATTGTTCACTGTTACTACCATTATCTGCTTACATAGTACCTTACAAATTCCTATTTTGCTATTATTTAAAATATTGCTCTTAGCTCATGAAAGTCCAAGTGTAGCTTATTTTCAACAACAACCAAAAAGAAAACCCTTGGAATTTAATGGGAATTATACAGTTAAAACTGTACAACCCAAAACATTTCACAGATTCTCACAGTAAAAGGCTACAGGTTAATGCTTCATTAGAAAATAAGCAGCTTTTTCTTGATACATGTATAAATTTGCATTAAAACAAGAGGGCTGTGACAGCACTCCTTCTTATAAGGCTGCTTGCCTTATAACTTCCTATGGCAGATTTCCCCACTTCCCAGAAAACAAAACATCCTTATACCTAACCACTCAGATATTCTTAAAGGAAGAAATGTAGATTCTGCAGTACATCTTAAATTTGAGTAAGATGCTGCTGTGAACTGTACAATTAAAAAGTATGCAGCATAACAGAACCTGACAGGTATATTAAAGAACATACATATTAAAGTATATTCAAATACATACATATTAAAAGTACTGCAAACTAAAAGCAAGAAATAGAAACAGAGTTAATACCTATGGCAAAAAGGAGTGAAAAAAGCAGATCCAACTAAACCACAGTTATTATTTCTATGTTTTAATAGCTTAGTGCATGGGAGATAGGAAGAAGCACTCCGAGTTTGTCAGCTTTTTGATGGCAAGATGAATGCCAGCAGCTATCATTTGATTTAATTGACAGGAAACCACCAGAGGAAAAGCATGACAAATGAAATGGTCTCAAAAGCTCTTTCCCATGATACTCTTGCAAGTTCTGTTCACACTGTGCTCAGCATGTACATACTCCTAAGTATTCATTAATAACTACTTCCTCACAGACAGTACATTTTCTATTGCAGGAAATAAATTTTTGTAAATAAATGTAAAACAAATCAGAGCTCAAATGTATACATTTGCATAACCGAAGAACAAACAACCAACGCCCCCCAAACAACATATGAAGAAGCCAAGAAGAAACACAGAAACCAACACAATAACAGTTCTATTTGCAGCTTCATAGTCTGAAAAGATTATCATTAGATACATTTCATGCAGTAAAAATCAGCAATTCCACAGCCCCCTTCATGTTAGAATGTCACTAAACTTGTGCAAGTTAAATACAATAAACATATACCAAGTACATTACAAATAAAGCATATTCCATTTTCTATTTCATGTATCACTTCAAGTTTTGTCAAAATCCTTCAGTCTCTGAAGACTTAGAAATGCCAACATGACATTACTGTCATAATTATGTATCAAGTCGGTCTGTGCCCAGTTAATAACATGTCTTCTTAATAAAAAAAAAAAAAAAATACTGGCATATATTAAATTCATAACAGTTCAGGATCCCCTGAATCCTGTTAAAAAAATAGCCACCTATTCTTTTGACACGGGCAACAGAGAGAAAAGAGAAATATTGAAGAAACAGTGCACATACATTGCAATGAGCAAAAATGCAAGAATTCTAGGTTTCTTGGCTGATCTTAGATATTAAGCAACCCCCTCTTCAAACTAAACATCAATAGAAATTAAACTTTTTCAAACATAACATCGAACTTAACCCAGTTTCCTCAGCTGTTCTCTGTACCAACAGTATTTTAGCAGTGACAGCATCTATAAAGCGTTGCTGTAGAATCTTGTACCTTCAACTGAAAATCTGTAACTCACATTCTGTTGAAGGCTTAATCCCTATTCAAATATAACCCATTATTTCATTTTTAATCAACAAGTTCAGGAAATATTTTAAGAAAGCTTATTAAGGACATTTTTCCATTATGGAAGACACTTGAATATAAACAAAACCTAAATAAATTTAGGGTTATTACATAAAAAGAATGTAATAGAAATAACAAATATTATTTTTAAGTTCTATTTCCCTCTGTTCTGCTTTCTTAGAAAATTGTTCAAATATCGGACATGCGTGGGATTAGTCTCAAAGCTGTGAAACATCTGATAAAATTTGCTAGTGTTGTCTACAATCAGAGATTTACTTGCACTTGTTAAAAAAATTATTATTGGAAATACACAGCTCCTACCTGCTGGATAAGATGCATACATTTTGAAGATTGAACTCCATATGCATTGTTGACAATATGGGGAATGTCATAATTAGCACAAATCACAGCCAATTCCTCCAGCCTATGAGCATAAAATTGTAATTTAGAGAAGCATTGATAACCGTAACTAATGTTACAAATCAGACCATTAAAAGACTGAAAGGTCTACAAAGAAGTCAGAATGAGAAAAGAAACTTTTCTGATTAGTGCCTCAAGGCAGCACTTGTCATCTTAAGCTATAAAGGTTAAGAAGAAAATTCTGTTAGCTTTTACATACACTACAAATTGTTGACCTGGGCTGAAATTTTTCATGCTTCACTGAAAAGTTTTGTCTGTAAACCAGTAACTAGATCCCAAATCATTCTGCTTCAGATATAAGCATTTTTTAATACTACTTTAATGATAACTAACAGAGCTTTAGCTATTCATACTTTTTTTCCTTTTCTTCTAATATTCAACCTGAAAATAGCCTAATGGAAGTTTCAAGATGCGTCTTGGGAATCAAAAGTATCATATAGCAGGAAGTTTGTACATGCTTCTGTTTATTTCAAAGAACTAATATTTCAACCCTTTGGCTGAAATCTCACTTGCATATTTCAGATAAACTGATTAACAGAAAAGATATTCTTCAAAGGAATGGAAAGTCCTAAAATATCTGAATGTGGAGATGAACGAATTAAAACTTTGTTCAACTGTTTACTCAGAAATAAAGACAACTCTTTACTTGCCTTTAGAAACCCCTGAAATCACAGTGAGCTCAGCTTGGATTGATTTCTCAGTCAAACTAGGATTTATGTGGGTACATAGGTCATTTTGGGTAAGGGCTTTCAGCATTTTAAACACATGTACTTAGTACCCTTTTTAGAAGCACTCCAATCATGCTCTATTTTTAAAAAAAACCTCTTGATTTTCCCCAAACATGTAAATATATTTTAGAAATAAATCTATTTGAAAAAATAAGATAATATATAATAATTTAAAGTGATGATAAAGGTAATATTATTAAAAAAAAATAAATCAGGAAACTCTAAACCTCCAATGCATTTTTACTCTATCTCCTTCTGTACACCCTCTCACTGTAATTTACTGACATTCATATAAAATGTGACAGAGTATGAAAACATTTTCCAAGAGGTGACATTCCTTTGCATTCTATTTCTATTACATTGCCTAGTGTCATTTTGCAATGCAAAATTCAGCTGCAAACCTCAGATTAAATTTTCTGAACCTCAATCCTTAGGAAAACATCATCATCACTGTATTATCCCTAAAGAAATTACAAGTATTTAATGATTAGCAAACACCAGTAGTATAATGTATGTATTGATCTTCTACAGTCAAGATATTTGTCAGGAGCGGCATGTCCAATAATTTTTCACATTTATCAACATCCCAAATCCTGAACTGTGTAACATTAACAGAATACTTTGGAAACATAACACTACACAGGAAAAAGTTTTTGCCTTCTGATCTGCTGATCTTTATCAGACTCATTCCTCACCTTCGACAGACTCAAAGAAAAACAGTTCCCCTCTTACAGGCTTCTTTTCAAGTGCAGGTTGAGAATTTCACCAAACTGGAAACATAGAGGGTGTACTGCTATGTATGTTTGTCTTTCTCACCTCCTGAGACTTAAAGGAGCAATACGCTAGCTTCTACAAGTACTGAAAACAGAAAAGTCTCTTTATTTTTCCTAAAAATATTCTATTGAACAATCAGGTCCATATTACAATACAGGATGAGAGTGCTACAGTTTGAAAAGAACATGTGATTATGCAAAGGGAAGCAAACAATTATGCACAGCACTTGTCTGCTTCCAAGGCTTAAAATGAACCATTAGAAGTGCTGCTAGTCATATCAGAAAAATAAAGCATTCATGTAAGTTTGGCTACTACTCGAATTCTTAAAAGTTACAAATAGGACTTACAGAAATATTTTCCAATTTATTCTTTCTTTCTCTCCTGTTTGTGAAAGTTCATAAAAAGAAAGCTTTGCTCTTTCTTCTAATAGTAATGAAAGTAACAAGATACAGAGTTCTGCTAAGTACATTAACTAAAAAAACCACTTTTTTTTCCTTTAGTTCTCTTTTAAATACAGTAGTTTTAGACACAACTCACAGCAACAGCAGGTAAAAGGCTGTCTGAGAACTGATGTCTTTCCAAGGAAGGGGGTTTATACACTAGTGAATTATTCCCATAAAGTTAAATAATACTTCAAAGGAAAGCTATAGGTATGCAGGCATAAAAACTCTTACCCTGACCTTTTAATGATCCTAAGCCACTTAAAATTTTAAAACACCACCACCACAACTACACAAAGCCTTACAAATGCAAGATATTTAAAAATAGACTTTTAAAATGGTACACTCCAGAAATGCTGTAAGGGATTTTCCTTCCTGCAGGAAGATGGATCTTATGGCCTTCAACAGTTGACAGTACCCTTTAAATAGAAAGTGCGTTCAAATCCTCCTATATCTGTGGTATATCATAACACAGTGCCACTACCTAATAATTCATCTCTTAGTTGCAGAGGACAAAACAATTGCATGTCAAAAAGAGGAAGCAGATAAGGAAAGATTCATTTACCCAAGCTATAAAATAGACCATTCAATTTTGATAGCTGTGATTTAAGTTAGCCAATAAATCTGCAAGTCAACTTCAAGCAATGTTCATAGTATTCTGACAGAATTATATGGTTTTTAACTTCCCTCTAGCAAGTGGGTTAACCTATGATAAATACTGGGGGTTTTTAAAGGTAGGAAAACAGTGAAACATATCTTTACTTGCCATGTTTCAGAGTCAATAATGTTTCTTTCCTACATTTGCAAATATTCAACTAAATTTTCCAGATAACAAAGTAATTAACAAAAAAGCATGCACTGCAGAGGAACTCTAAACATAAGTCATTTCAATTTTGTTATAAATTAAAAACAGTTGAAGTGGAACAGCTGAGACACTACATTTAAAACCACATTAAAAAAAGACATCTTACTAATACCACATCCTTCAGTGTACCACATACAGGCCCATAAAAATATACCTGTTCAATTGTAAAACCTAAGGAATTTGCTTCTTGATACTTATATTTGTAAGCAATAGAGAAAGCAGTTTTGCAAGTAACAACGGTGCTCATTTTGAACAAATGACTCAATATACCAAGTACTTTAGGCACCTCTACTCCAACATGTCATCTTCAGATTGAGAAGTTTTTCAAGTATTTCATAACCAAGCTACACATTGAAATAATGTCTCAGATGCTCTATTTCCCATCCATAACTGTAATGTTCATCTCAGCTTCAGCTAGTGCTTGAATGACATCTTCATAGCAACTATGCAAGTTATGTACATGGACACATAATATCAGGAAAGAATGAAATGTATTTTAAGTTTCTTTTAATGATGATTTAACAGCTGGAAATTATAAGAAGTAGTACCATGCAATCAGGCAGCAAATGTTCAAACCAAGATAAGTTACAGCAGGGGAAATCATATGTTATATAGCACATCTGCCCTAGATACTTCCAAGAGTTTTCTTATATCAGTATATCTTAACTAGCCCTATAAACATCAATATAATACAGAAAAGGGTATCTCAAGCAAAGATTTTAAAATTAGCTGTAGGGCTTGCTTTTTTTTTTAAACTGTATTAACAGCCTAGGAAAATTCAGAATTGGCTAGAGGAGAAGAGTAGAAAAGGCAACAGTAATATTAAAATGTGGCATTAGCTATGGAACTACATTTCCCGGACTACGTTTCTATGAAAGTCTACTTCTACTACTTTGGTGAAATCATAAGAAAACCACTGCCAAAATGACATTCATTTCACCATGAGAGATCATCATTAACCTCAGTTATATGACAGAATGAAAACCACCTGCATTATTCTCATTTTTTAAATAGACTTTTCTGAAAGTACAACATTGTTTCAACCTGCCATTTTCCTTAAGCAAGGGGATCAAAGTATCTTTACTAATTGTTGGTAGTAATTAAGCAATTTTAGGAAGATGGACATTCAAAACATGGAAGTTTTGTTTGTTTGTTTTACAGTAACAAATAACACATTTCTTAAAAGACAACTTACCTATCAGGTACCCTTGGAGCAAAGCAAGACGTTGTAGAATGCACACAAAGAATATTTTCAGCTCCAAGAGCCTTGATTTTAGCCTCCACTGCTTCAATGTCTGTCCGTAGCTCATCGCCTTCTAACACATTTTCTATCACCACAGGCTCAAAACCTGACCAAAAAAAGCAAGACCTGAATGTATATCATCAAATCTCTGACTAATTGTGGGGTTTTAGTTCCAGTATATATCTGAAAAATCTTCTTGCTTCTCTTGTTTCAACAGATTCTTTCAGACTTGGATTAAGAACACAGATACATAAACTGTTTTATTGTACAATGTCCATATAGCTAAAAACTACAATAATATTCTTGTTAAATACTGGACTCCAGACAAAAGCTTACCTTACATTCTTTCCATGCAACAGCAACAGGTTTGAAGATTGTTTTAAAAACGTAATAATTTCTTCCCTTCCAATTAAAAAAAAAAAATGTTTGAGTGGCATTCTTGTAAAACAGTAGCATACTAAAACAGCGTCTCTAAAAAAGGATGCCATTAGATGTAGCAATGCTATAATGATCATTATGAATTGGCTTTCATCATAAGCCTCTGCCTTATTCAATTCATAAACTTCCAAATTACTTCTTAAAAGATAAAAATGTCCACATTTGACCTCACTTTGAAAGTGAACTTTGTCATATGAAAATCCAAGCTATTTCCCTAGTATTATTTTTTTTTTTTTTTTTTTTTAAGTTTCCAGTTTAAGTTTGTATTTAAGATGTACAACAGCTGAACCTTGTAAGGTTGTTTCTCAAGGACACATATGAGAAACATTTGAAAAAAGGAATCTATCCCCTTCCTCTAAATGCTGGAATGTTTCCAGTTTTGGAATGGGCTGCTGTATTGGTTTTGCTGGCAAGGTTTTGGTAGCGGGGGGGGTTACAGGGGTGGCTTCTGTAAGAAGTTGCTGGAAGTTTCCCCTGTGTTCGAGAGAGAGCCAATACCAGCCGGCTCTAAGACGGACCTGCTGCCGGCCAAGGCCGAGCCAATCAGCGATAGCAGTAACGCCTCTGTGATAACATTTTTAAGAAGGAAAAAAAGTTGGGACAGGCAGATTCGGCAGCTGGAGAGAGGAGTGAGAACATGTAAGAGAAACAACTCTGCGGACACCAAGGTCAGTGAAGAAGGAGGGGGAGGAGATGCTCCAGGCGCCGGAGCAGAGATTCCCCTGCGGCCCGTGGTGAAGACCATGGTGAGGCAGGCTGTCCCCCTGCAGTCCATGGAGGTCCACGGTGGAGCAGATATCCACCTGTAGCCCGTGGAGGACCCCACGCCGGAGCAGGTGGGTTTCCCGAAGGAGGCTGTGACCCCGTGGGAACCCTGCGCTGGAGCAGGTTCCTGGCAGGACCTGCGGATCTGTGGAGAGAGGAGCCCACGGAGCAGGTTTTCTGGCAGGACTTGTGACCCCGTGGGGGACCCATGCTGGAGCAGTGTGCTCCTGAAGGACTGCACACCGTGGAAAGGACCCATGCTGGAGCAGTTCGTGAAGAACTGCAGCCCGTGGGAAGGGCCCACGTTGGAGAAGTTCGTGGAGGACTGTCTCCCGTGGGTGGGACCCCACGTTGGAGCAGGGAAGAGTGTGATGAGTCCTCCCGCTGAGGAGGATGAAGCGGCAGAAAACAACGTGTGATGAACTGACCGTAAACCCCATCCCCGTTCCCCCTGTGCCGCTGGGGGGGGGTTGGTAGAGAAGCCGGGAGTGAAGTTGTGCCCGGGAAGAAGGGAGGGTGGAGGGAAGGTGTTCTGAGATTCGGTTTTTTTCTCATTACCCTACTCTGGTTGATTTGTAATAAAGTGAGTTAATTTCCCCAAGTTGAGTCTGTTTTGCCCGTGACGGTAAGTGATGAGTGATCCCTCTCCTGTCCTTATCTCGACCCACAAGCTCTTTGTTATATTTTCTCTCCCCTGTCCAGCTGAGGAGGGGGAGTGATAGAACGGCTTTGGTGGGCACCTGGCAACCAGCCAGGGTCAACCCATCACAGCTGCTCAGGAGGAATGTTGAAAAACCAGAGAGGGTCCATCAGAGTGCTACCAAGATGGGTGTGGTACAGCGCACACAGCTTAGAAAGAAAGGCTGTTAAGAGCTAGACTTTTCAAGTCTGAAGAGGCTAAGGAGAACATCCAATAACAGCCCCCAACCATCTGAAAGGGAATTACAAAGACAAGAGAGCCAAGTCTCCCTGGTAAGATATAATAAGAGGCAACGGCAACAGATTTTGGCTTGAAAGATTCGAAATAAACAGCAAGAAACCCCTTTTTTTTTCATTCACAGGATAGCACAGCACTGGAACTGCTATCCAGACAGGTTGTGCAATCTCCATCTTCAAAGATTTTCAAGATTCAGATAGACAAAGGCATGGTTGACCTGACCTAGCGCTTAAAGAGTTTTCTTTCTTAAAGAGGGAAGCCTGTCATGCTAGTTGCTCAAATTTCTAGCTTATAGATAAATAAATCAGAAAGGTTTTGTTTACACATAAAACACTGGAAACCATATATTCCCTTCCCCAAACAGGTGTGACATGGCAGCAACATCGTGCCAGCTGAAGAGGCTATTACTTTCTTAAAAACAGAGATGTTCAGGTTACTGAATGAATGTAAAGGAGAAGAGGGCAGCGGAAAGCCAAAGAGTGATTTCCAAAGCAGTGTAACACGGCAACAGCTATGTGAATTTTTCCTTCATGGCTCAACACCATGCCTTAACACTGACTAAATAAGGCTCAAACTCTACAGAAGAACTCGGACTAGAATGATTTATTGACATCGTTAGCCCTAATCTGGTTTTCAATTAGTGATCTAGAAGACAGAGATTACATTTAATAGATAGTTGTTAGATACCTGATACCTGCTTCTCACTTATTTTTAGTTGATAATTCCTTTAATTAATTTTGTGATAGCTGTCTTAACTATTCAAAAAATTAATAGATCAATTATATTTCCTCACAACTGTCTCCACTACAAACATAATTTCCTTAGCTTGATGTTCTAAACTGAGCATAATATTCCAAAAACACTCCCACTTTTCTTATATACACATTCTATTTGTTCTGATCTGATTCCTTTTAAACACCTCTGCATCTTACCTGGACAAAATCCTGTCCCTGCTTCCAATTGTTTAGTCATTTTTATGTAATGATTCTTTTATGCAAAATATAAATGTGTCCTAGGAACTAGGACCAGAATCTATGCCACCACCTGCAGGTATGTGCACTGAGCTGGAAAATTATGGTCTCCCCCACTTGCCATTTCCTTGATCCCATGCATCTGTCTGCAAGAGGGGACAGCTTCAGTGCAGGGATAGACTTCTACCCTTAGCTTACTTATAGACTGATAAACAAGGAACTCCATTTGAGAGAAATTAAGGTTTGAACTAAGAAAGACAGCAAACTCATTTCCCGAGTGAGCTGAGTGACACTGCAAGATTAAAAACAAATAGGGCAGCAAACATTTCCCATGTTCTAAAAGAAAAGAATGTGCAAATCAGACAGCTTGTCACCTTCTGATAACAATTCCTAGGATATATATGCTTTTTGCATAAATCTAAGAGAGAGATTTGAACCGTGAGCCTTGGTTTTACATAATTCTCACGACAGCAAATTAGGCATCTAACTCCGAGAGCGAACTGTAACTTCCTTAGCATTGTGTTCTCTATTGACTACTTTAGACACCTCTGTACCTCAGCATACACCTACATTTTACAAGGCATTAGGAAGATAACTCATACATGTGATTGCATGTTAGAAATCAGGAGTGTAGAAATAAAGCAGTTAGAGCTACTATGCATTACGCCTTTTCTGGATCTGACTGCAAGCATATGAATTGATCACTCTGCTAGATGAAGTTTTATATCTGTTAGAATAACACACCGCATAATCAGTCAGTTCCTTCTTACCTGCAGTTATCATTGACTTAAAGCAAGATTTCTGGTCTATACGTGGCCAGATAATGTATTTTGCCTTTGGTCTCTTGTGCCGCAACGTTAAAAAACACAGAGTTAGACTCATGCCAGTTGCCATAGGAACCACAAAGCAATTGGTCACTGTCCGGACACCTGCCCATAAAAAGCAAGTCAGAAATTTATATGAAGAACCCATGACATGCCCCCACAAACGAGAGATATTTTCAGATTTACACCTACCAGCCAGCTTTATAATATCCAGAACTACTGAATTAGTAAGTTTGTTCAAAAGGCTAGACCCTGCAGCTTTAGGCTGGACTGCAGAAATATCACCTGACCTTCCAATTCCATGGATCAACCTAAACAAAAAAGGTTGAAAACATACATCAAGGTTTTTCACATCCCAAAGCAATAATTCTTGCCAACTGAAAAGAACTTAATTTGATAAACAATTTTGGAAAATGCTATATCCAATGCAACATCAATATCTGCCATAATGAGTTCCATTGTAACAAACTACATGTATTTGTATGATTTTTTTAATTTTTTTTTTTTTTTTTTTTTTTTTTTTTAAACAGTAGATCAACAATGTCCCAGTATGCAAGTAAAAACTTTGAGAAGACCTATAGCAGCAACATCTTTAGCATCTGGCAGGCTTCCTTTTAGGTGCGCCTCAGCATTTCTTGATGTCTGTTGGATTAGCATTATAAATGCTGACATGTTCAGACACAGAATTCCAAGGAAAACAAAAATCAGTTACCTATAGTGTAGCATACCACAGGCATAGTGGTATTATACAGAAACTCCCCCTGATAAATGCTTCACCTCCATTGGGCAAAGAAATAACATATACTGTGAGAAAATGTTCTGAAAGACAGTTAGGTTAACGTATCACTTTGCCAATCTTTTTCTACATCTTCACTTCATCTACCTCATTCTACTATTCAATATTACGTATCATGCAATACCATCTCTCTCTGCATTCTGTTTATAAATTATGTTTATAAACTGCATTTATAAATGTTGGATATTATTTAGCACCTTTCAGGAGTGCAGGATTCTGAAATCGTTTATAAAACATAAGCTTACAGAACTAACTTTACCCATGGCTGAAATGGAGCAGCTGCTCAAGTCAGATAGTAACAATACACATCTATTTATGGCTTTAATTCTGTTTTTGTCTTGGGAATAGAGTAAAATGCAGTCTGATGAGTGTATGGAATTCGAACTTCTTGGAGCATAGTTTTACAGCTTAATTTTTTTTCCCCCATTTCAAGCTATAGGTTGAAATCAACAATAGCTTGATAATTAATTGAAACTTGCACATAATCCTCACTCCATCAAAAATATTTTCTTCCCTCGTTCCTGCTGCTACGTTCTTAATAGCTTTCTCATGTTACTACTTTCTTTTCTGCACACATGTAATCCTTCCTAAGGAGCAATCCTCCCTAAGACTGGCCTTAGAATTTATTAAGCTAAAAGAAAAGACAGCTTGAGAACCACCTCCTGCTACCTCCACCACTCCCAAAGTTACCTGTAAAACTTACTGCAAAAATAACCGGTGTGAAGGATGTCTCTAAGCTTTTCCTTGCTATTGCCGACACTCATAGGTGAAGGTGAGATGGCAGGTGACAGAGCTGCATCAGACCAACAGTAGCTAAGTACCAGCCCAGGCTCTCTCTGGCCAGAAGCTGGGCATGCTTTGTCCAGCATTGTCAGAAAACAATACTTCCTCGGATACTCTCCCCAGTGCGACCCTCTACCTCCCTCACCACACATATCCTAGACTAGAGAGCAGTACAGAAAACAAACAAAAAAAAGCCAAACTGATGTATTACTGGCTTTGTTCATTAATTTTTCATGGTACTGCAGGGCTTATGAAAGCCATTAAGCCTAAGTAATTCAACTACCATATGGTAAAGCTTACTGAACTTCTGGTCTCTAACATGCTTTTGTGTTAATCTTTCAAGGAGAAACATTCCAGGAAATTTCACTTTGTTTCATTCCTGTTAGATAAAACATCACAGTAAGGTACTCAGCACAGAACTCTATGAAAAAAAAAAAAAAGTATATTCATAAAGAAATTAACACAGAGCCCCCAGAACTATAGCATCCAACATACCCATCAAGTGTCAGAAGGGCTACTAGCTTTTAAAAGCTCTTCTTGTCTTTACAGATCTCCTCACTTCATATAAAATCTATTACAGATGGACTGGGTTTTCATGTGCATTATCAACTAATTACATTATAAATATATTAATGAATATAACAAAATACAAATAGCTGTTCACTAGGAACATTCGATAATTTACAACTACAATATACAGTAGTTTTTAACAATATGCAGATGAAAAAGATGTGCACTATTAAAAAAGGCAAGTAATGCATAGATTATTTTAAAACAGGAAGACCTCTACTTCCCTTGCATGCAATTAAGTCAACATCTTAAGCTTCTACCAGTTCAGCATACAGGACATAACCCTGACAAAACATTTTTGTTTCATTCAAGACTTTCCAATGAGTTATTAACAAAAATTCAATACAGAAAGTTGTGTCAATTCAATAGCGCATTATATTGTTTTTCTCAAATGCTGTCAAGGTCTCAGATAACAAAACACAATAAAATATGCCATCTGAAAGCTTTAGTAATAAATCTGAGTAATTCAAATTGCCAATAATTTGTACCTGTAATGCCTTCGGGCAACAAGTGCTGATGCCACTCTTCCTTCTCTCTCACCCACACCACAGTTGCCCAGGAAGTTATTGCTATCCATTATAGCAAGTTCATGAAGAAAGAGCTCAATGGTGCTTTCATCCCATCCATCTTCAGGGCATTTTCCCTTAATAATAATAATATAAAGGTAACTATGAAACTTGGAAATTAAAAATGAACAAAACTTTACGCAACTTGTTTGATTAATGTTACCCTTCTTTCCCACTCTGAACAGCAGTTTGTATTTTAATTATACTGTTTTATATGATCTAATGTTATGAACCTGTATTCAGAGAAAAGTTAAATAAAGATTTTTCCATATATTAAGTGCAATTACATTAGCATATCCTGATATTAAAATAGTCAGGATATTTTTCACTTTCAAGTATTCTTTAAGGTACACACAAAACTACTGCAGCACATACACGTTAATTACTCCCTAGAAGACTATAGGTTATTTGATGTATTCTCTAGACAAGAATCTACTGCTACAGGAATTCAACAGAGAAAACTGGATAAAAGGGAGAAAAGTGTGTATTATAGAACCAAAAACATTAATTATGTGCAGAAGGGAAAGAGTTTCACTTGTAACACATCTTCCTATCTGCATATTTTCCTTTCTAGTTATTATCTAACAGGTAAGGAAACCACTTACAGAATATAATGTGTCCAAACCTTCAACCAGAGACATGCTCTTTCTTATGCCCTTTACTGCATTAAGAACTGCACTCATCTTTGCAAATTGCAGAAAAGATCCTCAGAGGAAAGGTACCCATGAACCCATGAAGCATTACTATAGCAGCTCAATAGTTCAGAGGCTTTTTTTACACGTCCCAGTAACAGTAAAATTTATTCAGTAAAACTAATTCACTTCTGAAGTGTGGTATGAAAGTTAAGTTTGAAACAGGGGATGACGTGACTAAGGACTGTCAAGAACTGAAACACCTGAGAATTCATCCATACTGATTTCTGTACACTGGAGACAAAGAAATGCATCGTCTTGGCACCTTACAAGTATCATTTTTTACCTCATGTAATACGCTAGTATCCTATTTTTTTAAAAAAAGTTTCTTTAACTGTTTGCTGAGCCCTTCTCGGCAAACGCACAACCTCAGGCAATCTTTTTTTTTTTTTTTTTTTATTCCCAAGCGCGGCCTCTCATGTTGGGGCTCCGTAAGGTCTCTGCCACGACGGCAGACCGAGCCGAGCCCTCCCCTGCCATCTCGCCCGGGCCGTGCCCCTGCCCACCGGCAGGGGGGCTGCCACAGGGCCGCGACACCGCCGGGGGAGCTGCGGGGGCAGAACGGCCCGGGTGTCCGCGGGGCCCGGCCGGCCTGCGCGCTCCCGGGGCTGTGCGGGGACGCTCCGGCCGGGGCCGGCTGCCCCGCGGCGGGCGGCTCCGTGCTGCTTTCCCCGACCGCAGGGCCGCGGTGCCGGGCGGGGGGCGGCCCCGGTTACCTGCTCCAGCAGGGCCCGCAGGCGCAGCTCGTGCGCGCGGCGGCCCTGCGCCCCCTGGCGCACATAGGCCGCCGTCACCAGCCGCTCGCTGGAGCCGAAGTTCTCCGCGTTCATGGCCCAGGAGCGGGCGGCGGGGCGGCTCCGGGCGGCTCCCGGCGGCACCGGCTCCTGCCGCCGCTCCCCCTCAGCGCCGGCGCGGCACTACCTGCGGGACCCGGTCGGTTCCCGCCGGAGAGAGACGAGGAGCGGTGTTGCGCAGGCGCCGCCGATGGAGCGCCGGGGCCCCTCCCCTGACGGGGGCTGACCCGCGCCCGCCGCGCCCCGCCGCCGGCTCCCGTGCCCAGGGCGGTCCCCTCCGGGGCGACCTCCGACCGGTGCAGGCAACGGGAGGCCTCGGCCTCTGGGCGGAGCTCTGGGCCGCCCCCTGCTAGGGGTACAGAGGCCGCACGGGGCCGCGGAGGCCTTTGCCCGGAGCCGCCGTGGGGGGAGGCTCCCTTTTCCGCGCTCGGGGTGGGCCCGCCACAGGCAGCGCGGGCTCCCGCAGCCGGCGGCGTCCCTGCCTGAGGGGCAGTGGGGGGGGTAAGCCCACCAGAAACTAGACTTCTTGGCTGTGAAGAACCCGTTGGTGAGGTGTGTGTGTGTCCCAGCCCAAGTTTAGTATTAGACTGTTGAGAACAGCAATGTCCCTTCCCTTAAGGTTCCTGTCAGGCTAGGAGCCTTTCCTGCTCCTCACAACGCTTTGGTGAGCAAAGGCGGTAGCGTGACTGTCCGCAGCAAATACGCCAATCTGCTCCCTTGGTGCAGCTGCAGCCCGGCCTACCTGCCCGGGCTGTGGGGGCAACGCAAAAATTGCATTACAGGGAGAAGGACATGCTACTAGGAGAGAGCTAATTTGCTTTCTTTTTTTAAGTTACTTGGGAAAAGACAGTTACGCTAGCAGGAAATCTGGGACAGGCATTGCACCTTTGCTAGGAACTGCCAGCGAAGCCTCAGCGGGTGGAAGCTGACCTGGGGCGCAGGGGCTCCTCGGGGCACTTGAGTGGCCGTCTGCCTCTGCTGTCCTTTGCACTCGGGCAGCCATGGGGGCTGGCAGATTGCCATTTGCCTTCCTATTTTAGGAACCAGCAGCAAGCGAGACTGCAAAAACTGAAGAGGTGTGTTAAGTACACGGTGTGTTTGTTCCAATGTTTTGTTTTAACCAGTCTGTACCTGGTCAACTGAATTTGTTTATGAAGTCTTACCTGATCCTTCTGTTTTACAGATCTAACCTCAGGAGGCTAATTAACATGTGAAAAGTACATAGTGACCATCCTGCTTCTGTAGGTTTATTTAGCCTGATTAGGATCTTTCAGGTGTTCTAACAGAGTGGTCTTACACACCTGTTTGGCTTGTTGGCTCAGGCTGTAATTAACACAATTTCTTAGTCCTTTTGAACATAAAGGCTTTGCAAGTTGAGTTGTCCCACTTCTTAGTCTCCATAGTCATCCTGCATCTGGATTGTTACGATGTGTCGTGTTGTGTTAATTTGGAAATAGTGAGCAGCTCTTCATCTTGTTCTATATTTTAAAATATCACAAGAGGGCGCCCACCTAAAGCTAAAAGTGCACGATTGTCCCTGTATTCCCTTTTTTTTTTTTGGTCTGTTTTTCCCACTCCAATGTTTTGACATAGTGCTTGGATATACATTATAAACAGATGACAAAGTATGCTCTATGGATTAGAAGGACTGAGACAAAAGTGTTAGCATGAGGAAAATGATCCAACTTACTTGCATGATGTAATTGTTAGCAATTTTTAACCAGGTGGCTAATTGAGAGTATTAGCTACTCAGAATTAAAATTAATAGTTTGTTAATAACTGTGATGGTGATGTGTATTTTGTTTAATTATGAGCTGTTATAGCGTTTGAACTCTGCACTACTGAAGATTGAGGCAATGTAAAGTCTTTGTTAGATTAAGACCTGTGAGCAAGTTACAGAATTCCCATTGCAGTAGAAGATGAAAACTAACAGTTCACTGCATTTAGACATATGCTAGCATGTGTAGTTGAATCCCTAAACCAGAAGAAATAACTAATGAGTTATTTCTTGGTTAGTTTATTCAAAAGAAAGAACTTTCAAATGTTTAGAAACCCATGGATGAACTGTTTAACAAGAACGTTATTGAAACAGCCACAACTCACTTGTAACTAATGCAGCTGAAGGGAGATGCAGCCTTCCTTAATGGTCTGCTGGGCAAAATGTCAGACTTCTTCCATTTTAGTCTGATCTTTTTGTTTGCTTCACACAGGAATTAACTTTGGTATAATTTTCTGTATAGAAAAATTACATCCAGTCGCTGTAACCTTCATATACTTGTTTACTAGGCATAAAATGGCTATTCATCTGGACTCGCAGTTGACCGAATATGTTCACTTTTAACAGAAAGGACTGGAAACAGAAATGCAAGTGTGAACAGATTTTATCAAATGTTACAGATATTAATAGTTACGTAAGTAAATGACACTCAACTTAGTTCCAAAGTCCACTGGCTGACAGGTAACCTGAGACAAAACAAACACAAGTCAAGCATTTCAGTGCGGTTTTATTTTGTCAGTAACCAAGCAAAGTAATTTTCTTTCCGTGATCCAGGTTATGTACAGAATGAATCCTTATATAATGCATAATTATGAGAATAATGAATAATAAATATGTGCAATTACTATTTCAGCTGAGAACTGACTTGGTCCCAGTACAATCCAGAATCCCAGTTCTATACAAGTACTTCATGCGTGTATCTTTCTCCCATATTTCACCAAAATCTTTGAGTACTGCACCAAGGAAAACCCCTCTTCTATGGAGAGGTGTGGGAGAAGGCATCTACGTCAAACTCTGATGCGGTGTGCTGGGGTTATAGTTGTATTCTCTTTCTTCCAGTTAGTAACACAAGGATGGTTGTGGGAGCATGGAAATAATGACAATATTGTTTTCACTTGTATTATTTTTAGGCTTCCTTTTGGAAATTACCGCGATGGTGTAGAACAATGTCTTTTAAAGTATGGGGAGGGAGAGCAGCTGGGTAGTGGAAAGTAGTGGCCAGGAGACGAGCCTGTTTCAGATGTAAGAAATAAAGCAAGTTTGGGGGACGTTTTTGGTAAATCCCTGGTAGTGAAAATACTGCAAGCGTGGGGGCCTGTGGCTGTGATTTCCGGGAGGAACGTCGAGCAGGTCCTGCCGCTCTTAGCCTGTATTAAACTACCTGCAGACTGACACCAGCCGCCCACAGCACCCGATGCGGCCCCAGCGCTGGCAGCAGCAGCAGCAGCAGCAGGACCTCCCTCCCTCCCCCGGCCGACCAGCTGCGGGGACTTCGTTGGACGGGCTCTGCGATTCCCCGAGTACGATTTTGCCGCGGGGCGTAAGTTCCTTGCAAACTGAGGTGCTAGCCCCGCGACTGGCAGCTGGCCTGGAGAAGACTTTGGAGCCCTTACCCACCCCTCCCGTGCCCGATGCCGGCTGCCACGCAAGCACACGGGCTGGTTTGGGGACGGCTGCGCAGCCCGGGGGCGCGGGGACGCCCCGCAGGAGCCGCTCGGGACCGCGGCCCCTTTAAGGCAGGTAGTGGCGGCGGGGGCGGGGTGCCGGTGCCGCGCGCATGCGCAGGGCCGTGACAGGAGCCGCGGCCGCGGAGCGGGCTGTGGCGGCCGGCAGCGCCATGGGCTGCGGCGGAGGGGCCTGAGCCGGCCTGGCGGCGTCCGCCTGCCTGCCTCCCTCCGCGCTCGGCCCCCGGCCGCCCATGGCGGAGCCGGGTGCCGAGGAGCCCGACGAGCGGCTGCTGCTCCTGGCGGAGCCGGCGCCTCAGGCGGGACCACCCTGGCGGGGGCCGCAAAGGGTGAAAGCCGCCCCCGGCGGGGCTGTGAGGCTGTGTGGGGAGCTGGGGCTCGAGGAGGAGGAGGAGGAGGGTGAGGAGGACTCGGGGCCCGAAGGGGATGGAGAGGACGAGCCTCTCCTGCGGGCGTCGGGCCGCGGCCGCCGAGCGGGCGCCGCCTGGGACAAGGAGCCCCGCGCCGCCGCAGGTACGGCCCGGGGCCGCCGCCGGGCTCGGCTGAAGGCGGAGGGGAGCTGCGGGGGGAGCGCCAGCGCCGCTCGGGGCAGGGTGGCTTTGCTCGGGGAGGGCTGACGGGGTTAGGCTGCCCGGGTGTCTCCGGCGGGAGAGGTAGCGCCTGCCCGGTCCTGCCCTGCCCTGCCCTGCCCTGCCCTGCCCTGCCAGCGAGGCTCGAAAAATACCTGTAGGGACTAAAGTACGCTCGATGTGCCGTGCCCGATGCCTCCTTGGGGTGTCCCTGTCTCGTAGGGAGCTGATGGCGAGCTTTTATGGCAAGGCAGGGTTATCAGCGAGGGGCAGAGGTGCGTTGCCCTTGCTCGGCTTGCGGGCTCGCTGACGAACAGTCTTTGAAGGGAAAGTGCTGTGAATGGCTCGAAATTCAAATGCTTTATCTTTATGTGCAGGGCTGCACGAACTCATTTACGTCTTCGTGAGTGTCTCCACTGTTACTTGTCCTTGTTCTCTGTCTTCTGTTTTGCTGGGCTTTGCTTTGTTTGTTTCTGTCATGTTTTTTGAAACTTCTGGCTTTGCATGTTTTGCAGACTGTTCTGTAATGAGACTGGCTGCTGCTTCCTGAACACTTGGTGAACTCTGTCAAGTTTTCTATTTGTCAGGCCTATTCCAGCAATTACTTGCTGGTGACCCCCATCTTTTCATCCTGTAAAGAAAACTTTACTCTGTTTCTGTTCTTTGCTCCAGTCATCTCTTCGCTTCTTTGTACCATCACGTGTTAAGAGTTTTAGATGTGGACTCTTCTGTCATGTTTTTGGTTTTCATCAAAATTTATCTGCTTTCCATGTTTTGAAATCCAGTCTTGAAGAGAGAAAGTAATGTGATGTGAAAATTCAGAAATGCAGGAACTTAGTTATCAATTTGAAAAGAAGCATAAGCGTGGCTGTTACCTAATTCTAAATATAGGGGCAAGATGACAAACTTAACAATATTTATTGCTTACTTTTTTTCCTTTAAACTTTCAAGTTTTCTGATTCTGTGCGACTTTGTAAATAGATGTACATCTAGGAAAGGTTGGCTGACGGAAATCTGTGGACTTCTATCACTTAATAGTGTTGGCTGTTGTAATTATACCATAGGATTTCTTGCTAGAGACTGGTAAAAATTGTTCCTTTTGCAACAATAGGGTATTAAATAAAAAAAACCCAAACAAAACAAAAATAAAAATCCCATCAATTTGAGCAAAATAAGTTATGCTAGTAACTTTTTTTTTTGGTAGCCACAGAGAGCTTTTGCTGGTGTACTGTGTTTAACTATAAGAAAAAAAAAAAAAATCTCGTCTTTTGACCAATGGCCCCAAGTGCAGACCAGCCCTGTAATGCAAATATGCTATTAAAATGTTAGAGTTCTCATGTCTTGTTCCCACAAGACTTAAGATGTGTTAATGAGACAGTGCCTCTAGCAAAACATATTAGTTAATGCTTCAGAGTGGAGACCAGAGCCGTGGGTCTGGCACCACTGGGGCAATTAGGATGGTGAATGCAGAGATCCCTACTTGGGATCTGCCCCAAGAGTATGTAAGAAAATCTCAGAACTGTGATTGATTGCCGCATCTCATCTCTTGCTCTTGTTTCCTTGTCCTTACCTTTTCTGTGTGTCTAACACTTGAAGGTACAGGATTGTTTCACATGTCAGGTGGAACAAACGTGCAGCGGATGTTATTCATGCGTGTTATTGCAACACGGAGAGTGTTTTTATAATGGAATTATGGTCAGAATATGAGACTGTATAGAAGAAGATGGAATTGGTTGACGGGACTACGTTTAATCACATTAGTGTTAAAGTAGTATAAAGCTAGTTTAGTATTGAAGGAGTTCATACATATTACTCTTGTAAAGTGTATTAGTTTAGCTTATGTTAACTTGACGGAAGAACAGGTTGAGGAGTATACGTGGATGATGGTATTCGTACCTTCTTTGGCATATCCTCATCATTCCAGTATAGCAGCTTCACAGCCTTAGGCCTTGTCCAAATTAATTTGAAAAAAGTTATTGAGCTTGGTGGTTAGACTGTGTGTGTGTGTGTGTGAGCCCTGGTCTACTGAGTGGGAGTTTAATGAGAAGAGTAGTTTCAAGAGCGGTTGCAAGAAAAACCTTGATTAGTTATAATTGTAAGTTTAGAGACTGTACTGGGAGTAAGTTGTGACCATAACATGCTTTCACAGTGGAGAACTTGATTAAAATAATTTTTGAAGAAGAAACCAACACAGAAAACCCTGCCATATTCAGCAAATACTAGCTTCAATGAAAATGGCTTATTTTCACATGGATAGTGTTGATAAAATGAAAGAAAGCTTCTTAAAACTGCCAGTTTCCTTGTTTTCAGCCTATATATTTTTTGTACAGCCACATCACTGTGGTAACAAAGGCTTTCCAGTAGCACAGTAGCAATACTGAACAAATCGTAAGTTTCAAAAATTATTTTTTGTTTTTAATTTGATTTTTAATTGAATATATTTTTCCTGCAGTTATCTTTTATGTTAGAAAAGTCATGGTTGAAGAATTTCCTCGAGGCAGTGAGACTTCTTATGGTTTCAGCTTCTGGAATGAATGTACAGAAAGTAAAAACTGACCTCTGAGAAAGTTGTCTTCCACATATACAACTTCAATCCCTGTGATATAAAGTTCATCTGTAGGTCCTCTTCATCTGGAAGATTAATGTGCAGAGCAACTTAATATGGATGTTGTATTTTGTTTGGTAACAGTATAATGCACAACCTTGATTTTGCTTTCACTTGAAATTTCACAGAAATATGTAGTAGTTGCAGCTCGGCAGTGTGATGTGATGTTTCTCATGTAGAGATAGTTGAGGCTTGAATATGGAGTAAGAACCACTGCTTTAAAGTGACTTTTCCCATAAATGTATTGTGGGTTTTTTGGTTTATTTCCCTAACTCACTTAAGTACTTTGTGACAGGGAAGTCTTAGAACCGTTTCCCTCTCTCTTGGTGGCTGACTCTGAAATGCGATTTATTGATTGTCCCTGGCAGTCCTAATGAAAGCCTTAAAATTAAACTGTAGTTTATTGCAGAAGTATTGGCCAAGTATTGGCCTAACAGATTCTGATCCAATGGGCTACAGTTGTTGATCCTTAAGAATGAGCTGTTACTAGTTTTAAGGCTTCTCTTCTTGTTGCCAACTTGTATTAAGGTTTTCTGATGTTTTATGCTTTTCAGTTGTTTTTGTCTGGAAGCCATGTTATTATTTGTGAGTGGTTCATGCAAGCAAGTGGTAATGCCCTAGAAAACTTCAAAGAATGTGCTGTGCTACAGAAAGGTGTTCCAAAACATCAAGAGTGATTTTTATTATTTATTTTTTTATTTGGCTGTCCACATACTGTTTAGGAGTACCTTTTCTGAATGGATTCTGTGTCAGTTGTCAGTTCAGAATAATGTATGTGTTTTGTTTTATCTTGCATTTCTTCCAAGTGCTGAAATGGGAACACAGTGACTTCATCTATGAATGTTTAATTTAGAATAATATAGCTGTTTCTTAATGCAGAAATGAGCCCTAATGCACAGACCCATGGAAATGCACTCTGTAAGAATGTGGATTATTTCTAGCCTTAAGTAAGATACAAAAATCTACAGTTTCAACACTTGCAAAGAAATAATTTGAAAAAGTTTAAAGAGCAACAGAAGTATTAAATCCTGGCAACTTCTTTTCTAGTAATCTTTCTAAATGTTTGCATAGAGTCACAGAGTTTGCATAAATGCCTGCATAGAGCTGATCTTTTGGTCGGTATGTAAAGAAATTCTGCAAGTAATTGATAGTGTTTTAATGTTGGAATGGTGGTGGCATGCAGTACTTCACTGGGATGTTGGTGCCGCTTGTCGGTGCTACATGTAACGGATTGTTTTGTGAATAACATTATTGTGTCTTAGCAGATAATGAACGTTAGCCAAGCTGTTAAATGAATGGTATGATACCATTGTAACAGTTAGTGGGTGATGGACAGTTTATGTTCAGGTAGCTTTCTCTACAAAAGGATACAAAAATCTTAATAAAAATGTTATTTAAAATCTTCAGCTTTTTTTTTTTTACAAATATGATTTTGAAGGGATTTTTCTCTTACAGTTTTCCTTATGTAAATAAAATAAAAAAAAAAAATCCTTGAAAAGTATAAACACTTTGCAGGGGTAGTCTCAAATTAGTTGTTGCTGATTCAGCTGATTTACTTTAAACAAAAGGTTGATTAGATGTGGGTAGGTCAGTGGGAAAACTTGCACTGATTTAATGGACCAGATTTTTTAGCCTGCTATTGAATGGGCATTAACAGGAAAGGCTGTTAGCTTTTCAGTGTGTTCACTCATGTTGTTAATTCGTAGTAAAAATTACACTTAAGATTGCTTGTTTTCTTATTTTTCAGGGCATACAGGACATACTGCTGATATGAATATATTTTTAGATGATCCAGAATTTGCAGAAATTATTCTGAGAGCAGAACAAGCTATAGAGTGTGGAGTTTTTCCAGAAAGAATTTCTCAAGGATCCAGTGGGAGTTACTTTGCCAAGGATCCAAAAGGGGTGAGCATGTTACTGCAAAATCAGAGACACTATCAGCAACGAGTTTACAATGGAAATTTTAAAATTCTATTTAAATGGAAATTCACTTAAATAAGTTGTTCAATAATTTATGGTATGCCAAAATCTATGTTGGAAAAATCAATGCAAATAATATTTAGATTTCTGATTATGTCTTGTAGCATAAGCTAAGCCCAAGTAACTATTATTTATCTGTTGCAGTTTTATGATGTTTTGAATGTTCTGCATTGAAGAAATATGGAAGAAATAAAAGGGCCTCTTTAACGTCTGAAAACAATTCAGAAATTCTGTTGTTCAGAAGCTAATATTTTGGGTTTTGTACGTTTTAATTGATTCTTGACACAACTGAGGTTCTGATTTGGGTACTGTTTAGGTTTCTATATAAAAAAAATCTACCTTTTTACTTGTACTTGTCTGCTGAATCTTAACTTGAAGATTTGGTTTCCCTTCCCTTAGTGGTAAATGGTACCTTGAATAGTGATCATCAAAGAGGTGTCGTAAGGTTACTTTGAGACAGAGAAGTAACAGTTACCTGAATATCTTGCTTGAAAAGTTACATTTGGTTAGCATTATTTAGTAAGAGAAAATGATGTCTCTGACATCCTTTCACATTGTTTTCTTTAAATCAGATATACTTTGTCTGCTTACTGACCTGTTCCAAAAAAGAAGACTCCCAACCCCCACACCTTTGTTAATATGTCATATCTGATTTTATTTTAAGCTCAGTCAGCAGTCTTCTGGTCTTAGGTAGATGTAGGTGTTCATTAATCCTGAAGATCCCAGCTGTGTTTGACGTGGAAGGTGTAACACTTTTAAGTGCCTAGGTTTTCAGAACATATTCAGGTGGTTGTACTTACCTGCATCCCCAAAACTGTCATTTCCCATTTGTTTAGGAAGTATTATTTCTTTGTTTAGCTTTTATTCATATTATTGGTCATTACATACATTCCTGTTTTGCCACTTAATTTTCATAGATGTTTGGTTTGTTTTAATGCCACTTTTCTGGTGGTAAGTTTTTACACTTTATTGAATGAGTGATTTTTAGAGTAGTTACCTGACTTAGAAATAAATTCATAAATTCACATATTTATTTGTGTTAAGATGGAAAGTGGCAGAACTACCCCTTCAAAATCTTCTGCACATTGCAGTTCATACTCCTGTGTTCCAGGAACATTTGTTAGTAATGACCCCCTTCATTCTGGTGGAGGAGAGCCAAAGTAGGTTGGGAAGGAAGGTCTCTTTTTTGAAACTGGAAAAAAAAAAAATTCTTTCTCTAATGGCTTTGTGGGATTCTTGCTGTCGCGTACAATGCTGTTAATATGAAAACCTGTTCAAAGTTTCAGCAGACCTTTTAAACTTCAGGTCACTTCCCTACTTCAGTAGGTTTTCAGGTTGTATGGTTATATATACATATTCAAAATTTATACTGTTTTTGAAGAGGTATTTTAAATTAGGATTGTATCTTATTTCATACGCAATAGGAAGAAATCTTAGTAAGTAACCAAATACTGGTTTAAATCAATACTTTTTCAAAAATTCAGTGCATGATGTGTCTAAAGAGTATTCTACAGTGTTATGATAAAAAAGCTTTAAAACTGGTTGTGGGTTTTTTTTGAGTTTTTCTTAATGCTGTGCAATTGAGATCTTTTAGTCTTAGAAAGTTAGTTAGTAGGGAAATTACTAAAAAAAGGATCATACTTGTTCTGGATTTCCATATGTGCAAATCTGTTTTGTCTGAAGCCTCTCCGGGCTGATTTCGCAGTTTTTCGGTGACTAGCAAATGCCTGAGAGACTCACTGTGCCCTGGGGCTAATGAGAGAGTACTTACACATTATTTTTGTAACCAACAGTATTTTTGATGGAGCAACTTATTTCCTTGTTTCTTATGTGGTGATTTTCTTGTTGGTTTTACTTCTGGTTTGCAGTGACGTGTTGTTTTTCTTCCTAGTTAAGTTCGTAGTAGTAGTGACTTGCCCTCCCCCTTCATGCAGGTCATTGATTTGAATGTAAGTATTTAGGAGAAATAAAGACTAAAAAACCACCTTTTTTTTTTTTTTATGTGGACCAGAAAAAATTCATTGCAAAATATGAATGTATTTGCCAACATGGGATTGTGAGAATAATGTTACAGAGTTCCTAGCTGACTTTCAATTTTGCTTTTATTCTTTGCGCTAAATTTAGAGTTTATCCAAATTTGTTACCCATATTTAAAGGTCTGATAAAACTTCATTTTGTCAATAGTGCAAGTGCCGTTTGTAGAATGGATTTCACATTCTGTTTGACGGAGTATTGTATCATTCTACTTCAGACCAGTTATGTGACTTGCTTTCTCCTATTCTTCTTGAGTAATCTCCTCTTCCTTACGCTGGGGAAGAGTTTACTGAAGACATGCTAAGCCTTCTTACTGGTCAGTTTCTGAAGTGTTTACCCACACTAATATCAAGTTACAGGTTATACATCTTATTCGCTGCTTTGGGTCTATCAGAAAGATAAAACTAAAATTGCCTAACTAAATTATTAACTTTTGCATTTATTGGCACAGTTGTATACTGATATGAAGCAGTTCAGTACTTAAGCAGCACGATTGCTGAAGTGTTGAATATTTCTGCATTTGTTGTTCATTGTGTAACCAATAAAGTGAAACACATTGTGTCTGTTACAAACTGTTCTGCAACATGCTTTTGACAGTTTAGCTATTGGCTAATTGGTAATGCCAATGGAGTCAGTCTAGAAATTAATTTTGACTTGCAAAATTATGACTGGCCTTGGAAGCCTGTTCTACTCTGATCCTCAACAGCAGTGGCTCTGCAAAATGTAGCAAGGTTCTAACTTCAGTGAAACCTTGAAAACCATATCTAGATTTGATAGTATAGCACAGTACAGTCCAGGCAAGTAATGGAATGAGCTAAGCTCCTTTTTAAAATGGGTAGTTTGTAGGAAGTATTATCCAAAGAGCAATTCAGAAAAGAGATAATTAATGGCTTGGCATATACTACTAAACACCCCGCTATGTTTCTGGGAAACGAAAAGCTTCTAGCTTTGTTTTGAGCAGGTAGATACCTGTGATTCAATGGGAAAAGTTTAAATAACTCTTTAACAATTCTAAACCTAACATTAGAATTTTGACTAAACTAGTATACCAAGTAAATTCAGTTTCCAAAGTGTTGTGATTTTAAAAAAAAAAAAAAGAAAAAAAAAATAGTGTGTTCAGAGAACATTGCAGTCTTTCACATTGCATAGCATATTTATTTTAAGCATAACCTTTTGTGTAGGTCTAAATTGAATTGTGTCTGTGCAGTTGCATAGAACTTGCTCTTGATTTTGAATGTGACTGTAGAATCACAGATAACAGCATACCGAAAACAGGAATTTTTGTCAATTTGTTTCCTGCCCCTGTTCATAGGAAACTTATTTTATAGGATGAATGCAAATGGTGATATTTTGTAATTTATTTCTCCTGGTAGTTGATGGGAATGAATCAAAACAGATGGACAAGACAGGTGGTGCTACTAATGCGTGGTGTCTTGTGTAATCTGTTTACAAATGGAATGAAGTTCTCTGTAGTTAGTTTGTCTTGGACAATCTTGGACTAGTTAGATTGTCTTGGACAAAGTGGGTGAGAATTCTCTAGAAGCTAGAACAACTAGTCAGGTCCTCTCCCTAATCTGGTTGAATCAGCAGTTACTGAAGCAGAATGCTAGTTTCTGACTGCCAGCAAACTTGTTCATGACTTAAGGGTGTAAATTGGCTATGAGTGTTGGTGCAACAACAGGTGGTGTTTAGCTTATTGAGATAATAACTTTTTTTATAATGATTCAGGAAAGTACTAATATGGGAAAATGCTTTTTAAACAGTTGTTCTTAAATATTTATTAGATACGAATTTGATTTACTTACCATGGTCCTATGGGAAGGAATGAAGATACAGCATTTTTACAGCATTTCACTTGAGCTATGGAAGAGTTCATGGACTTTATGCACTAGGCTAAAGTTTATCAAAGATAACTGGAAGGTTATGTATTTTAGTGTGGTAATAATCTTGTGGTTCCAGGTTAACAGATAGAGAGTCACGTGTAGGAGGCACCTTGAGAAATCATCTATTTAATGCCTGTGTTGTGGAGCAGGATCATTTTAACATGATTCCTGATGAATATCTAACCTGTTGTTGGCGGTGTCCTGTTTTGGAGACTCTACAACCTGCCAGTCTGTTCCAGTCTTGAGCTGCTCTTAAAGTTCAAAAGGGTTTTTTCTTTCCAACTTCTCTGCTGGGATTTAAGCCTATCATTTCTTGGCTCGTTAACAGTAAATGTGTTTTTCTTCTTTTCTCTATAGCAACCTATTACCGTAGTTCATTGTGCCCCATTTTCTCTTAGGCCAAACAATCATAGAGTCTTTCATTATTAACATTTTTTTGTGCTTATTCTCATTGTTTTTTTCAACTTTCTCCAGTTTAACAGATTTCTTAAAGTGTAGTGTCCAAAATTGGACACAGTACTCTGAGTAATTTTAAGCTTTACTATGCATCTCCAATGTAAATAGTAGCTGATGTGTGTGTGAACCATTGTCAGCTTTGAGTTGAGGAATCTACAGCTGTGGTAAGAGACACCACCTTTTGGAATTGCAAAGTGCAGAACATTTTGATCCATTCAAACTTAAAGCAATAAACAAAATAGATATAAAAGAGAAAAGGTAACATCTGATTATTAGCATTCTGTATGTTTGTCACTTTCCTGGAACCATTATGTCTCTGAAATATCTTGTCGATGAGTTAATTGGTGGGCTGAAAGTGATTTTTAAAACTACTTTTACAGTGTCCTTTTTAAAAAACTTAGACTATAAAAAAAAAAAATTGTATTCTAAAATGCAGCCCTCTAATTTTGAAAAACTAGTAAATGTTAGCTGGTTTGGATTTTTCTCTTATGAAGAGCTTATTTTGAATTGGTACTACTTCTAGACAAGCTTTTGATGATAAATTTATTTGGAATACCATTTTGTTTTATTATTTTGTCATCTAAAAAGAGCAACTGTAAAATGCAATGTATAGTATCTAATCAATACTTTCAAATAACTAATTTTCAAAATAATTTTAATCTTTTGCAACTCAAAGTATTTATACTTTAATTTTGTATTATTTATCCTAGAAAATTATTGGAGTGTTCAAACCAAAATCTGAAGAGCCTTATGGACATCTAAATCCAAAATGGACCAAATATTTTCACAAAGTTTGTTGTCCTTGCTGCTTTGGCAGAGGCTGCCTCGTTCCAAATCAGGGATACCTCTCTGAAGCTGGTGCCTACCTTGTGGATGACAAGCTGGGGCTAGGAGTTGTACCTAAAACTAAGGTAAAAGTTAAAATACCTAAATTATTGAATGCAAAAAAAATATATAGTGACAGATCTGTGAGTCTCTGGACTGTAGTTGTGGAGACATCCTTGTATATCATGCATTATCCCTAAGTCATTTATGAACTATTCCAAGTCCAAAGGCATAGTGGTTTGGTGTAGAAATAATGACTGTAATTTTTGTTTTAAAGGATAAGTTTGAGATCTGAATTGAATCTCTGGAACCAATTCAGTTTCTAGCATGTTCTGATACTTTCATGCCTCATGTTTTGGTGAGATGCAAAAATTGCAAAAAGCAGCATATAAAGATTCCCATTTTTGTTTGAGATAAGTAAAATAGCAAATATTCATCCTTTTATATAAAATTTGTCTTTTGGAAATGCCTGATGCTTCCTTTTTGTTTTTTTGACAACTAAGCTTAAATTTTACTGTAAACTTATAATTGAAATAATAAGGAATTCTGAGCTGTGTTCTTAACTTTCATATTTTAAGGTTGTCTGGCTTGTCAGTGAGACCTTTAATTACAGTGCAATAGATCGTGCAAAGTCAAGAGGAAAAAAATATGCTTTAGAGAAAGTGCCAAAAGTTGCTAAAAAATTTAATCGAATTGGACTACCTCCTAAGGTAAGATGAAAAATAAGTAATCTGTGCATTTCCTGATTCTTAGACAAAACTGAATTTAAAAAGAAAAATAAGATTATAGGTAACTTCAACAGTAGAAGAAAAACCTTGTTACTTGTTGAAAACTATCTCTGAATGACTGAAGTTTGATAAATATGACTGTTTCTACGCAAAATCTGTCCCACTTTGTTACATCATTCCTTCATTGGAACTATTTTAATAATCTTGCCACTTTTTGTTTCAGTTTGCAGTCTAGCTTTCTGCTGGAGGAGTAACATGTTAAGATGTTGTACATGTCTCACTGTTCTTTTCTTTCATTTTCTTGACTGCTTAGTATATTTCCCTTCAGTGTCATGTTTTTATAATGTCTAATTGTTTCTCCCCTGTAATTTATCTAGTTCTTTCATTTTTCCTAAATCTTGATTCCCCCCCCCCCTTCTATTGTTTCTTTTATTCTTTTAGGTATCCTATTGTGTGTCCATCGTACCCTCCTTTCATCTTGTGTGCAGTGCTCCACTGACTAAAACCTCACATCTATCTTGCCTAATGGGCCTTTTTGTAGTACCAAAATATCACCACAGTGTTGTACTCCTAAACTTTTAAAACACAGGTCATGTACAGCTTGGGTAATTAATTTGTGTCAGTTTCCAGCAATTTTGATCCATGTGACATATGTTATGCAAGCTTGTATTAGCATGATTATTTCACATGCTATGTGTTTATCCATGTCTCTGCATGTGTGCATCTGCATATTACTTCTTGAATATAAGTCCTTTTCTGAATTTTAATCTTGAGCACCTTTCCTGTTGCCCATACATATGGAGCCTATGCCATCTGTAGTTTTCTTCCTTGGACTCTTTTGGAAAAATATATTTCAGCCATTTTCATGCAAAAAGTGTCTGTCTTGAAAAATGTATGTTTCATTGATGAGAACAGCAGCCTTAAACAAGTTTTTCAGAGAGGAGGATTTTTCTCCTGTAAATTTTGGTGAGTTTCCTATGAACTATTGAACCAAGTGTTTCCAATGAAAAAGACAATAGATGTTATATCTTTTGCTTTATTTCAAATATTGCTCGTGATACTGAGTGTTCTTTTATGTTGAGCTGTCTGGCTACGTTTTATTCCCGGTGAACTTAGTGAGTGCTTAAACAAATAAATAAATAAAAAAAACCAACACCAAAAAAACTAGAAAAAACCCTCATGATTTGAGTCTTTTTTTTTTTTTTTTTTTTTTTTTTTAGAATTTAGGAATGAAAGAGAAACCACTTAGTAATTTTTTTTTTAATGTCATGCTTCCTGTGTTCTGAACTTTGAAAGTATATAATCAGTTTTTCTGTTAATGTTAAGATTAGTTATGTGACCTATCCAAGTGCATTTTCCAAAAGCAGTTTCTTAATGTTTCAGGTTGGCTCCTTTCAGCTGTTTGTTGAAGGATATAAGGAAGCTGACTACTGGCTCAGGAAGTTTGAAACTGATCCCTTACCTGAGAACACAAGGAAAGAATTTCAGTCACAGTTTGAAAGATTGGTTATCTTGGATTATGTCATCAGAAATACAGGTATTTGTTAGTGTCTCTCGGTATCTATCTACTTTTGTGAGGCAGAAATGGTAAGCAATGCTGGCTGAAAGTTGCTGCTGAAGGCTTTTAATGCATTTCAAATGCTTTTCTCACAATTGAAGGCCAGAATGTTGCATTTTAAACTTTAAAAAATTTACTTTGGATTCAAACATTAAATATTGCAATATGATGAAATCCAAACAACCCTTTTTGGCTGTTACTTGATACTTTAAAGCAATGTAAGAATTCAAGAAAAAATACTTTAGGCTTGAATTCTAATAGTAGGCTATTAACTGTCTGTTTCCCCTGATTAGGATAAGGAATGGTGGGGTTTCAGGAACCATAAGAAAAGCCATGACTACCATTCCTTTTATGTTAAGGTGGAGCTGATTAACAGCACAGTTTTGCATCAGTGCAAAATAGTTCATATTGTGACTAGGCACTGAAGTACAACTGTGATATATATCGCTCGGTTTTCCTGCATTCTTGTTTCTTTCACTCAGAAGCTGGGATTCTTCTGTTGACTATGTAGGTGATCTATTTCCTCAAGAATCCAAAGACAGTTTTATATTTAAAATACTTTCTTTGCTGCTTTGTCAGAGGTAGGCATCTTTACTCTTCTTCAGACATACCAGCTCTAGTTAATTTTCCTTTTCTTAAATTCACTTATTAGAAAGGAATCCATCTGAAAATAAGTCACTCTAACCTGTGGCTTTTTAGAAGCAAACTGAAAGAGTGAGTCATAAGAATGTGTCATGCTTTAACCTCAGCTGTTAACTAAGCACCATGCAGCTGCTCGCTCACTCCCCCTTCCACCCAGTGGGATGGGGGAGACAATTGGGGGGAAAAAAAAAAGAAAAGTAAAACTCATGGGTTGAGATAGAACAGTTTAATAGAACAGAAAGGAAGAAACTAATAATGATAATAATAAAAATAATAAAATGACAATAATAATAATAAAAGGATTGGAATATACAAAACAAGTGATGCACAATGCAATTGCTCACCGCTTGCCGACCGACCCCCAGTAGTTCCTGAGCGGCGATCTCCCCCACCCCAAGTCCCCCCAGTTTATATACTGGGCATGATGTCACATGGTATGGAATACCCCTTTGGCCAGTTTGGGTCAGCTGTCCTGGCTGTGTCCCCTCCCAACTTCGTGTTCCCCTCCAGCCTTCCTGCTGGCTGGGCATGAGAAGCTGAAAAATCCTTGACTTAGTCTAAACATTACTTAGCAACAAATGAAGACATCAGTGTGTTATCAACGTTCTTCTCATACTGAACTCAAAACATAACACTATACCAGCTACTAGGAAGAAAATTAACTCTATCCTAGCTGAAACCAGGACAGAACATAACACTTTCTAGCTGCTGCTATGGTCTTTCACATGTATCAAATAGATCCCAGCATTTCCAAACAAATATTGTGTCCTGGGACATTCTTAAAATTGTAAGAAAAGTACTCAAAATGCAAAACCTCATTACGTGGATGATTCTACCTTCATCTAATACATCTAGTTTTTTCATGATGGAACATGAAAATCTTCTGATGGATGTTTAACTAAGCTTAAGGGAGCACCTTAAGATGACAGAAGGACCTACAAATCCATGCAATCACCCTCTATCTAAAAGACCTTGTCAAAGCCTTCAGCGTCTCAATTTTGTCTGAATGGTGCAGATGTTTTCAGCTTCTGAAAGGCTCTTCAGTTTTTCCCCCCTCCATCTTTGAAGAGTCTGTTTTCTCCATGTAGTCAAACATCACACTATAATTTTGGAGGCCCTCTCCCTTTCCCCATCAGCATTAAAAGAAGCTTAAAAACTAAGTCATTCTGGTTGCTGCTGCTGACAGGTTTTTTTTCCCCAGGAAAATTGCACACTGCAACCAATCTTTCTGCATAAAGTGGATTAAAATATTTCTTGTAGTTTTCTTGATACTTTGCTGTATATTCAGCCAGTTGGAGAAGCTAAAGCAGTAATACGTACCTAAGAGCACTTGATAAATTTTTGGTGTTTCCAGTAAATCGGTTGCCTCATACGTTTCAGTAAAGCTAAAACACATGTATTGTGATGGGGAAAAAACTTTTTGAACAGTTTTGCCTGACTCCTTTGGTAAATTCTCAATTTACAAGATTAGTCATTGTATATCAGTTTTGGTAATGATTTCTTTATAAATGACATGTTGTGACATGCATTTTCCTGTTTAAAGACAGAGGTAACGATAACTGGTTAGTCAGGTATGAAAAACAAGATGATGGACTTGATCTGTCAGATAAGGTAAGAAAATTATACTCTGAAACTTATATTCTTTAAATTGTTTACTTTTATAACTTGGTCTTGTAGGGGATTAAGTGCATGACTTTAATCCTGGGGCATGGTCTCAGGAATTATGATAACTGCAGATTATTCTAGACGAAATGAATGGAAAAGCTATTTGGTTTAGACTCATCTGGATAGAACAGTGCTAGAAGTTATTTTTATTGTTCTGTATTTTTTTTCTTTACTAGCTTGGGCTATAATAATAATAAAACTGCCTACTGTTGCTCAAACACATTTGTTCAGCTACTTACGTGCTCTGCTTATCTTGTATTTGGGGGAAGGGCTCCTTTTTAATGGTGGTGGAGTAAGAATTATAAGTGCTGGAGTTTATTTGTATACTGCTTTATATTGTTTAAGTTGACTTTAAGCAGTGAAGCTAAAATGTATATTATTTAGTATTTTTTGATGTATTTCACTATTTTTGTAAGCACATAGGTATCACTTTTTTTTTTTTAAATATTCCTTCCGTAGGATAGCCAATGGGCAGCAGCTGAAGAATCTACTATTAAAATTGCTGCAATTGACAATGGTTTAGCATTTCCTTTTAAGCATCCTGATGAATGGAGGGCATGTAAGTATTGTATTCTTCAATAATCTTCCTTTTGGGAGTGTAACTGCCAAATAAGTATTTTTTTATTTGTGGTGTTGTAGTAAGAAACTAAGAAATCATGACTGTAGTTATATATTGAATTTTTAAATAACATACTCTTCTTCAGAAAGTTAGCAACAAATGCCATTTTTGCAATGGCATATGTGATTTAGTCCTTGTTCATGTTTTTTTACCCTTATACCTTTAAACAATGTTAACACATGGATATTCATAAACATACTACTGTATGTAAACTGATTGTGGAACTGGAACAATTTAGCAACACTTTTCTCATGTGTGTTTTCTTGAAAAACATGGTGGAAAATTACTTGAGTGCAAGGATATGCAAGTTGTCTCTCAAATGGCCAAATTTCTATTTCAAAACAAAGGGTACTGTTGTAGCTGAGCAAGTAGACAAGTTAACATGTTATTTTTACTTGTTCTCAGCTTTAGCTTCCTTTGTAGAAGTTAATCTTTGGTGTCTTCTTTAACATCTGGTAATATTAATTACTCTTACAGTATTTCTTGAAAAAGCTGTTTAATAGCAATTATGTGAAAAGTTAAGAATGTTTTGTTCAGCATGCTTAGAAGGTGGCATTTTAATAAACTAAAAATGTTATTAAAAAAAAGTAGCTACCTTTTAGTTAATTCTTCAGTATGAGTCAAACGTGAAAGATTTCTGTTTGATTGTAGCCATTATTTTACTCCAAAGGAAGCTGTATTACTAAACTAGGATAAGGCCTCTACTGTTGCTTACAGTATTTAATTTATATACCTTTTTTACTTACTGCTTCAACTAATTTTATCTTATTACTTAAAATATATTTTCACTGTTTGGAAAAAAGGCTAAGTAGCTGTAAAACTGCTTTTGTAAATGTAGCCAAAAAATGTATATGCAGTAACAATGTTGTGAAAAATGGTGTGTTACTGAGAACTTCCAGTAGGCAGCAGAGTACTGTATCAGTGGTAAGTGCTTGAGCATTTCATTTTTGCCTGTTGTTAATGATTAAGTGTACTGTTTTTCTGCATTAGATCCCTTTCACTGGGCTTGGCTTTCTCAAGCAAAAGTTCCTTTCTCTCAGGAGACCAGAGACCTAGTTCTTCCTCGCATTTCTGATATGAACTTCATACAGGATCTTTGTGAAGATCTTTACGAACTATTTAAGGTGAATCGAGTGCTTCTTTGAATCGAGCATTACTGAAATAGCTAATACCTGTAATGGAAGAGTTAGATGGTTTTTCTTTCTGTGAATTTAACTTCCGTATGTCATGATACTGTGCTATTTTAGCTTTAACGTTGGCATGGTAGAAAGGGTTTCTATAATTGAGGAAACTGTGTCACTAATGTGGCTAATTGATAGTAATCAGCTTATCTGAAAACATAATTACCTTTTATATATCTAAGGTTCACATAATCAATTAAAGCTAGTTTACTTTTATAGCACAAATCTTTGTGAAAACTCCATTTAACGTACCTGTGTGGTGTGTATACACTTAAGATAAACTGTAGCAACCTGAGGAAATCATTAATACTTAATTTTACATACATATATTGTGTGAAGTTGATGCTGAAATCTTGACCATGTCTAAAGTAAGTCAGACTTATTTTAAAGATACTGAAACTGTGCTACAGTATTGACATGTAAAGAATTGTTCTTCTCTGAAACATTCCAAAAACAATTGTGTCAGATGTTCAAGTGAAGTAATCCAAATGATCAGGATGGAAAGAAATGGAATTTTTAAACTTTTCATGAAAATGCAGCTGTAATGTCAAAACTAGATCCTGAAACACATTCGCAGTATTTGCGTCTTTGACTCAGTTGTATTCAAAGTGACTCTGGGTTTTCTGTTAAACCCAGTGGAAATTAAAGTATTTAATAAATCTGAAGGAGGAAGTATTCTTTTGCCAGAGTAAAGTGAGAGACAGAGCAGTATGACATTATGTGATTGTATTAAGCCTACCTACCAATGCCCTAAAGTGGTATCCACTGATGTATTTTACTTTTATGATGTGGAACATCCTTTGTTTTCACATATGTAAACTTGCTGCAATAAATAGACTTTTTTGTGGGTCATACTATGACTATTTGAAGCTTCCAAAGATTATTATAATGTTGGTAAATATGACTGTGTGTTATGAAATTGATGAATTTGCATGCTAAATATATAGCTAAAAATATAGGTCATTTCCTGTAATAACTGTTTGTTTTCTTTAATGAAGACTGATAAAGGATTTGACAAGGCTACTTTTGAAAACCAAATGTCTGTTATGAGGGGGCAGGTAAGACTGCTTTTTTACGTTTTTATTTATGTATTTAATTTGTCATCATTTCTCAGCTGTTTTTTTTAGAGCTACAAAAACTGACTCCTATTGAATTGAAAGACACTTGATGGTATTTTCATCTGAGAAGACTAGATTTCTCTCTAGATTTTGTTCCTATTTGCATATAGATGAGACAGCAGAACGTGTGTACTGATTTTTTTTTTTTTTTTTTTTTTTTTTAATAGAAGATGATTTTTTCAAATAATGTAATTGGGTTTCATTGCTTTTGTGGGGGATAGGGAAGGACTTCATACCTATATATTCTTAGAAGGTGTTTTAAGAATGAAACACTGGAGAAGAGTCATAAACTTGGATGGAAAATTTGGTGGGTAATTTCGTTACGTTATTGAAATAAATGTGACTTTATTTTGGAGGGTTAACTTGATTATTGAAATACCTCTCACAGGAAAGCAGTATTAGGGGTAATAAAATTTCTTCATCCTAGCAAATGTCAGAACCATACTTGGAACCAATCCAGCCATTTTCAGATTAGAAATTTGATGATAATTAAGTGTTGGGTTTTTTTAACAGTGAAACAAGAGGGAATGGTTTCTCCATCTTCTTGCTATTCTAAAATTTAAGACTGGTGTGATATACTGGAAAACAAGCTTTAGCTAAGAACAAATTATTTAGTTTGTTGTAGGCATAAAACAGTGATTTGTGAAAATGTAAGGGCATTGGACTAGATAAATTAATAGTCCCATTTGCCCTGAATTTATTGAAACTAACTTCCCTGTGTTCATAAATTCAACATGGATAGTTTAAAGCCAGACATTCACAATTCCTAGAGTGGCTTAATCCGACCTTTTCTCTGTATGATTTCCTCTATCAGGAAGTACCTTGCACAAGACTGCAGCTCTGCTTAGTCAAACATCATCCCAGTTAACATTAGTTATGTGTGGTGGCTAAAAGCCAGCAAACCTTACTTATTAAATTGAATTATAGGAGTTATTTCTGAAATAACTTTTCTGAGAAGTTTGTGCAGTCACCGGAAGGTCACTTCTGAAATATACATCCATCTTAAAACTGTCTTAAGTAGCTTTTTTGTGATGAGACAATTGGCTACAGTGAATCTATTATTTAACAGAAAGCTTAAGGAAAAAAACTGATTATATAATTGAGAGAGATCTACATAAGGTTGTCTAAATTAATTTTCCACTATAAAGGCTGCATCTGGACCCTTTCATCACACCCTTTCCCTGAGGTGGATTTCAACAGAGATTTGTTTTGGGTTTTTTTCTTATTGTTGGTTTGGGTTTTGGTTTTTTTTTTTTTGTTTTGTTTTTTTTTAAATCTCTCTCTAGCTATACAAGAATGTGTTTCACTGTGGGATATGTCAGGTTTTCAGGCATGGTTTTAGGGAAGAAATGCAGATAATGAGTTATTCTTGGATGTGATTAGAAATACATCAGCAAGTGATGCCTTTTAGCACTGATTTTAGACTCGTGTTTGGTGTAAAATCAAAGTATGTTACAAGGGCATTATAGAAGAGTTGGATATCTAGATCACATAATGGATTCATTCAGTTAAGATAAATTTGCAGGATAGCCAAAAAGTCTGTAAATACATCCTTAAAAATGAAAACTTTAAGAATTAGAAAATGAAGAATCTAGTTGATAAAGATAAGGAGGCTGAGGAGAAATAGATCTTGCACGTATGGGGGGCGGCCTTTAAATTTAAGGTACCAAAAGTAGTTAGAAGCATATTTTTGTCAAGCGGGAAAAAAAAATATTGGGAAGCGTTTCAAACCCAAGATAAACAGTTCTTTCAAGAACATAGAAACTAAGCAACCAGGTAACACAGATCTACAAAGGGTTGCCTTAGAACTTAGAAAATGTAAATGTCAAGTGGAGTTGCTGGAGGAGCCAAATTGCAGTAAACCGTGCAAAAAGACTTTATCTGTCAGGGTTCTTCAGCCATGAAAGTGCAGAATGAGCAGGGGATCAGTAAGTTACACAAGGAATGAAAGGGCATTGTGCAGGGGGAAAAAAAGGCCTGATGTTAAGGATAATGCAAGTGTGTCACCAAAACTAAATTGAATACTTGCCTCAGTTTTCAGCAGGATAACGTTGAACGTGGAGTAAATTATCAGGGTGGTTCATGAGCACTGAGGTTTTTGGAAGGAAGATAACAGACTCCTGGGAGCTGAGGGCTGAATAATATGGCTTCATATCTTCTGATATGAAAATAATTTGTAGCTAAACTCCTGGTAGATCCTGTGCTAAATACATGTTGATTGCTTTCTTGTAGGTTTTTTTCATTAAAGGTGTAATGCTCTTAAGTGATGTGCTAAATTTAAAATGCTCTTAGATTTTTGTCTCTAACGTTTTCCAAAAATTTGAAGAGGATTGCATGAAATATTCAAAAAAAGATAGAAGGGTAGTCAGCGGTAGGATGTCATAATGTTACCAAATAAATAAAATACTTCTATTTGCAATAGAGTATCTTTTAAAAATAATTTGATGGTGCAGTCCTCTACAGAATTGATTTAAGAGTGGCATCTAAATTTATAATCCTGTTAGCCACAGTTTTATTTGTGTGCTCTCACCTTACCTGCTTTTACTCTTTTAGATACTAAACCTTACTCAGGCATTAAAGGATGAAAAAAGTCCCATTCAGCTTGTTCAGATGCCACGTGTGATTGTGGAGCGAAGTAGCACTGGAAGTCAGGGCCGAATTGTTCATCTGAGTAATGCGTTCACGCAGACCTTTCATAGCAGGAAGCCTTTCTTTTCCTCCTGGTAGCAACAAAAATACATGGGAATTGTAAGTTTCTCTTAACTTTAGGAAGCTACTTCTGTGTAAAAGCTCTGCAATAACGTACTTCTGCTGTATACCAAGAGGTCTGACTGCCGACACCTCAGAACTTAAATTCTAAAGACTTAAGAAATGTATTTTGAATGTAATAAAAGTTTACAATTTTTGTGTCAAAATTGTGAAATCTTTTGTCAGGGAATGAGAAGAACTTGTCCATACTGTATTTTTATAGGCTAAATTAATGTATTCTGAATAAGGGAAGATACACAGTTTGCATATGCTGAGAAACTACTTTTGAATACAACAAGAATTCTTTTTGTTTCATATAAATGTGAGAACCTATACACTATCAATTTCTTTTTATATGGTCTTTTAAAAAAAAAAAAGTGCAGAATGTTATCTTTGATTGTGAAAATGCTTTTCTTTGGAATTTCTTCCTGATATTTTAAGCTGTTCATAGATTTTTGTAGGCTAGTTACTTGAAAAGTCATACACACAAAAAAAAAAAAAAAAAAAATCAATCTGTCCTTGACAAACAAGTGAAAGAAAGGGAGAAGGGAAAAAATGCTCCATGTAGGTTTTTTTGCATGTGGGGACCAAAATAGTTAAATAGCTGAATTACAGCAAAATTCAACCTGAGTAAGTACACACAGTTCCTACTGTGACAAAATAAACTGAGTGTACGTTTCAGAGGTTGAAATTTCACCTGTGGCTTTTAGAACTTGTGTATTTAAGCACATGTATGGAAAATTGTGATATTTCTTTATATATTCATCACAGCGAAAGAATTGCACCATGTTGTAACACGTTTGTTTTGCCATATGGGTATAAATGTGTTCATCAGTAGTCACCAAAGTGGGTCTCTACTGTTAACAACAGAAGCACTAACGTGTTCATCACAAAGCCAGTCTGCCTTCTAAATTTCTATCTAAACACGCTTATTTTTTTTGCCCAGGGAAGGGGGGGAAAGAGTAATACAGAGAGCACAGAGACTTACTATTGTGCCCTTAGCCGTGTCATGCTCATCTGCCCATTGCCATTTGCATTTATGTTTAAGTTACATGGTTTAAGACATGATGGTCATGTTTCTAGGTCTGTGGCTTATGTAACATGGTAAATATTTTTATTTTATTAATTTTCTGGACAGTTAAGACCAGGAACGGGAGAGAAACTGCTGCTGTTAGGAAACCTTCAGTATTTCAGACATTGCTGGATTTTGTAATTCTAAGCAATACTGTTGAACTCAAAAATAATAAAATGCTTGTATTTTATATAATTTGGAGTGGATGTAAATATTAATGTAGCATGTCAGCAATTCACGTGACTAACTGGAACGTTTAAGCCTTAAATGTAAAACTCACAGTGCGGTGGAGTTCAAACTACGATTGAAATGACCACCTTTATAAACTTCCCCTCATTTAGTTTTTATCTAGACAGTTTATTAAACAATTAAAGATGGTGTTTATGTGCCGGACATGCCTACTGAAGAAAATAAATGTCACAGTCTCAAAGGCACGGGTCCTGGGCTCCGCTGTGTTATTTGCCGTGCAGGAAGCAGACCCGAATTCTGGTTCATTTCGTCCGTGCTACTAACGGGAGTTTTCTCCCCGGGCGGTGGGGCCGCCGCACCGCTGGGGGGCGCCGTAGCGCCGCCTGCTCCGCTCCTGCCTTACCTATTGGGGGGGGGGAGGGGGGGCCGAGGGCTGCCGGGAAGGAGGCGGTAACATGGCGGCTAGCGGGGAGGGGGACCCGGAGGGCTTGTGCGGTGCGGAGCGGCCGGGGGCGGGCGGGCTGGCCCTGCTCGGCCTGGCGCCCAGCGCTCCCAGCTGTCCGCACGGTGAGCCGGGCGGCGAGGAGGCTGCTCGGGCGGGGTGTGGGCGCGGGCCCCGCCGAGGGGAGGAGTGAGGCCGGCCGGGGGCTCTGACGGGCCTGACTGAGGTGGCCGCCGTTCCCGGGGGGATGGGGGTTTGATACCTGCCTGAGCGTCTCTGGCGCTCGTCTGCAGCTGCTCTCTCGGCTCCCCTGCGAGGGGTTGTGCTTTACAGCGGCCTTTGGTAATGCGTTATTCTGGAAGCGTGAGACTTGCAGTGGGAGGCATTAAAACAGATCTGTTGGTGTCCCGTGTGTCATCGTGTAATTACGTTTGTCGTTTAGGCCCTGCTCTCCTGTTTGTAAAGACCAGCCAAGGAAAAGAGGAAGGAAGAAGATTTTATGCATGTTCAGCTTGTAGGGATAGAAAAGATTGTAACTTTTTCCAGTGGGAAGATGAGAAGGTAAGAGAGCGCTGCTTAAGACTATGGTAAATATTGGCGATTTTTTTCTCTATTTAACAGAAAATGGTGGGGGGGGGAGAGTATATTTTGTTCTGGAAATGCGTGGCAATTGCTGTTTTGTAAGCTTTGTCTAATAGTTTGTATTTAGCAGAGCTCTTGTTTCTCTCAGGAGAACATCTTGCAAGTATAACTTTCAAGGAAGGCTGTGTACATTTTGAGCAAAGCTGGCATTTGTTTCTGTATTGCCAAAACACTTAGGTATTTGAGTTACGAAGTTTGCGAATACTATGCAATGTTGAATAAAATAGGACAGTTCTGGTCCCAAGATGTTCTCATCTTCCATGGTTAAGACAGAGAAAATCTGGTGGATACAGGCAAACAATGGGATATACAAAATAGTGAGATGGTGGGGATCAGCATGATGCTCAGTAGTCTCAGAATATCTGCAGCAGTTCCTCTTTGTCTAAAGAACTTTGGTTAGATAATTGTAGGGTAACAAAATTGGGATTGATATGTATTCATGGAGACCTTGCTGCAGTTTTTGTCCACTACGTTTTGTGTTGCTTTTTCTGTTTCCTAAATGAGTATCTTGTGTTGCGGTCATTGTTCTCAGAGGGTTGGCAGGCTGAAATTTAATTCCATTCATAAGCGGTTCATTGCTGGGCTGGTTACTACTGAAAAGTTGCATAAAGAAAAAATGAGGTGGTTAAGCACTTGGTTGGGTAGATATACGTGGTATTCCTAGTGAAATTTCATTTTAAATTTCACTTGTGTCATGGTGTCTTTTGTTCTATTGAACTTTACTGTTTCCCCCTTTAAACGAATCAGTTCCATAAGTTTTGCGCAAGTGTCTTGAAACTCTATTGACTGTGAAACTCTAAGTATGTTTTGTGGGAACAAAGTAGAAGACTCAGAGAAGAGCATGTTATTTTAAAATAATCACACACAAAAGACTTGGGCAACATTTCTACTGTCATCAGTTGTTCAGGATCAAATCATAGTTCTTCAGAGGCGATGCAACTGCTGGCATACATTAATGGAAAGTATACCTCTTTCCATCTTCATCATAATCATGTTTTGAGTTTTTCTCTGAGTATGACGTGTAGTAGAAGAATGAAATTCTTCTATTTATTTTTTTGCACAGTTTAAATTCACGAGAGACTCTTGTTGTTTTGCAGCATGCTTCTGTGCTGCAGTCATGCTTGTTCTTAAGCAGCAATCCAAAGAATGTGATAATTTTTCTGCGCAGAGTAACTAAAGCGTAAGACCTTTGATGCACCCTTTTTGTTTAATATTGAGATTTAATGTACAATACAGAGTGATATCTGTTTGTTTTGTAACTTTTTATATACATAAATTTTACAGGTATCGGAAACTAGGCTTGCGGCACGTGAAGAATATAATAGAAATCATCAGCCACCTTTTACACACAGGCAGAATGTGGAAAGGTATTGTTAAATATATTTTCTTCACTAAAAACCAAGTAATATAAGTTTAGGTTCTCTGAATGTAGAGGTAATATCTCAGGATTCTTTAAAATACGAAAACATACCAGAGGGATTTGGAAGAATAAGAACTTGTTGACTGCAATGGGAAAATAGCATGAAACATCTAATTAGAGCATGGTATTTTCAACCCAGGAACTGTTTTGGTTTTTTTTTTTTCTGTGTGTGTATAGTTCTTGCATTAGTGCTCATTATGTGCTAACAAGAGGTCAGTACTAGTTTCAGTTCAAACAATTATTCCTGACTTCAATGTGCAAAAGTAACAGGCTTAACATTGTGAAAAGAAGCAAAGGTAATACAGCAACAAATAATGTCTAAGTTTTCTGTATAAACATACAGGACTGCTTGCTGGTAGTGAATATGGAGTTTTGACTCTGTAATCCAGTTATTTTACGGGGAATCTCAGTATATTTGGCCAGCGTATTATATGCTTTTCAAAGTGTCCTTTGAATATTTTTTCATCAGTATTCATTCACATGTATATAATGGAGTTTTGCAAGAGCAATTTAAACTACATTGCTTGTTTAAAGGCCTGAACTCTTAAAAAATATGAAACCCCTTCATAGTTCCCCTTCATATATTTTATAGAGGCTTTTTCAAAGTTTGTTCCCTATTGTCTTTTGTATTTAAAGGTACAAGAATTTTGTTCTGTTGCCATTATCGAAGAGGAGGTTTTGCCAGGAATGCCAGCAATTGCTATTTCCAGCTGAATGGGAAAAACACTTGGATCACCAGTTCCTGTGTAATATCTCCACTGCCCAGTTAAAAAGTCCCAGTCAACTTCTGTATCCACTGGAGAATAAAAAAACAAATGCACAGTATTTATTTGCAGACAGAAGTTGCCAGTTCCTACTGGATCTTATTATTGATTTAGGATTCAGACGAGTGCTCTCTGTTGGAACACCCAGGTACATCAGTGAGAATTGTTACACTTTCAAATAATATATCTCTCAACACTGTGCAGCTTACTAATATATAAATAATCAAGGATCCTCCCATAATAAGAGGTTCACCACGCTTTAGTTGGTTGGGATTATCCAAGCATCTGGTGGGGTCTTTGAGCTCGTAAGGTACGGGAGAAGACTGTAGCTAAACTGACAATAACACACATACACACTTTAAATGCCCTGCTTTGTTTCTTACAGAAGTGACAATGAGTTTCTTTGCTTATGTTTGGGTTTTTTTGTTCATGGTGATCCAGTAGGCTCCACTGACTTTTCATCTTTTAAGACTAACATATTTTTCTAACTTTGAATATTAGCTAAGTGGAATCATCCAAATTCAGATTACTCTATTTTCTCTATCTGTTTGGTTTTAGGTTTAGTAAAGTACGAGGCATTCTTGTCTTGCAAGATTATTTCTGAAGCCAATGATTATGTGTTAAATTTCTTTGCTCCAATTATACTTCAGGCTTCATGAAATGATCCAGTCAAAAGCATCACAAGGAGAAGATTTCAGGGTTAGAAGCCTTCTGCTAGATATTGATTTCAGGTAGGTTTTGACAAATGTTTATCTGTCTGAAGAGTATGTACAAAGATTTGTGTTCTTATTGCTTTAAAAGATAAATTGGTGGTTGTTTTCCCTTTCCTGTCTCTGCATCTCTGTTCCTGCACACATACACAAGTGACATCCAGTTTATGAGAAAAGTAATTATACTTAATAATTCTCAGTATTGGTATGTGTTGTCAGTAATCGTAACCCAAAGATGTTGTTTTTCTTAAGGTCTTGTTTTCACTGTAAATGCCCCTTAGGGCAGGCAAGAAGTTGTTTATATTTTTCTACCACTATTAAAACTTGTTTTACAGGTATTCACAGTTTTACACAGAGGATGAATTCTGCCACTACAACATGTTTAATCATTATTTTTTTGGTGGAGAGGTAAGGCCAAATATTTCTTGAGTACTTTGTAAGGAAGTACATGTTGTTGATGCAGAATTTTGTAAGAAAGTCATGGCTAGTCTAGTAGAAAACAACTATCGTGAGACAAAAACGGTCAACAGTACTGGAAATCAAAGAGTAACAGTGCCTCTTCAGGAATTCTCTCCCCACTTGATTCAAAGATAAAGTTGCCTATTAAATTTATGCTAACTAATGTTACTTACACACATTAACTGCTGCTTTTATTAAAATGACAGCTTGGTGTGAGTTGTTGCGTTATGTAAGTATTCATTAGCCCTCTTCCTGTGTTGTTACAACAGAATTAATTGTTTTATTCCCAGCCTTTAGAGACCCAGTAGATGCCATGGGACTTGTTCACTGTTACTTGAGGTGGGAAGGAAGAGGCTGTTTTTCTGCTTTGTTCCAGGCAATCAAGGTCAAAAGGTTAACCTTGTCATAAAATGAGGTTGAATTAGTGTAATTGTTAAAGAAAATGCTGATTTTCGTTTTAAATGTCACATTGAGTGCTTAATTTTGAGTTTATTAGGTAACCTGCAGCTGTAGTTGGACATTTATTGTAGCTTTGTACAGAGAATCACAGTGTAATTCAATTTCAAACATTTATCCCAATAGTATACTCACTCTTTGCTCTTCTACTGCCATTATTAGTAAGCCACCACTGATTTGGATAAACATGTTTATTGCAATACCTTTCATACTATGTAGGTAATTTTCAGATTTTTTCCATTCTAAAGGCTAATTTTGAATGGTATCTGGAAAGTAAAAAGAATTGTCTAGAATGAAATGGGAGGCTGGTCTGAAAGCCTTACCTTTGAATTTTTTTTAATCCATTACTGTATTCAAGTTTTGTATTTTTCAATTAAAACAAAAGACTCTGTTAATCTGCATTATAAACACTGTAGTGTTCTTTTCAAGGTGTGAAAAGGTGACATCTGTAATGACACTATTGCAGCGTATTCAAGGACTGAATTGCAGCACTTTTGAATGTGTATTTGTGTTAAAAATCTGGTTTTGGAATGCAGTTGAATCTAAGTAATAGATGAGAGAACACTGCAAGATGGCAGTGAATACATAACTTTTTACATTTCCTTCAATAATATTGAGTCCAGGTTAGATTGCTAAAATTTGAACACGATGTATTTTTATAACCAGTATGGATTCCACTGGTTTGCAGTGGACTGAATTTTTTTGCATTACTTTGATAGTGCTTTACAGAATAAAACTAAAGTTAAAGGGCATGAATAAAATGTATTCTGAGCCTGAACTTTGCTTTCTTGCTATGAATAACATCTTTTTTCCAAGTAAAATTTAGTACCCTTAGGTAGAAGACTATCTTAGGAAGCTTGAACTGCATCTGCCCTTGATACATTATCTCTAACTGAGCAGGGCACTTGTTTTCAGTGCTTCAAATCTAGTTGGTTTTTTTGAATGCTACACAAGAGGAAATTCACCTCCACAAGAGGAAGTAACTTCCATCTTCAAAGTTGAAACTTCTAAAATAATAATTTACAAGGACAATATTTTTACAGTTCCAGTTCTTGAATCTATATTTCTGAAATTAACCTCTGTTTCTTACAGGCTGCACGTGAAGCTTGTAGGAAATTCTTACATCAAGACAATGGTGGAAGAGTCATTCTGGTAACTGATCCCCCATTTGGAGGTTTAGTGGGAGCACTGGCTGCTAGTTTTAAAAAACTGATGGCAATGTGGAAGGAGACAGGAAAAGAAGGTATGTATTACAACTGTGATTCTTGCTACTTGGGTGAATGTGAACACATATTATAATTTCTAAAGATGAACTACTATATATCTAATTTACTCTCCTGATACTTTTAGTTTAATAATACCGAATTCTCTAAGTTTCTGTCAAAAACTTTGCAATTAAAATGGACTTTAAAGGTAGAGAAGAATAAGCTGTCAAACCAGTACCATTTCTTACCAACCTAGGCAGGTGACAAGAGCTGTTAGTTAAGTGGAGCTTACAGCTCCGCATATATAAAATATGCCAAAACTTTGTCGCCTAAAGGAACTAGTTCTTACGCCCAGCATGACGTACATATACATGTATTCAGAATGTTTACTGTAAATTTTTCATGCTTCATGTACCTTGTTTTTCTTTAATGTACATCTTTTCATTACTAGATCATAACAACCAAGAGATGCCCATGTTCTGGATATTTCCATACTTCTTTGAGTCTCGTATTCTTGAATTTTTCCCAAGCTTCAGTATGATGGATTACCAGGTAAGACTGAACCCAGTGAATCTGCTAAATTTCAGTCATGTGCAATGTGAACAGGAATATGAATGAAAGCAGATATAATGGTAGCACTAGTCTGTAGATGGGCTGCCTTCTTGAACTTCAATTTTGACTTGGAGGTACTGCAAACCCTGTGGTGCTCATCATGTGAAGCCCAGATTCTGTATTTGTATTAGTCACACCTTTGACAACTTTGTCACGCTCCTACAGTTTATACGTATCTCTTAACTTACTGCCATCTGTCCATTAACTCATATCTTCTGCCAGGTTTTCAGTGTGACAAAACTTGCAGGTGCAAAATTTCGACAGGTGCATATTGCAGAGGTGAGAGGTAACTCGAAGAAGAGTGTTTCATTCTTCCCAGATGTTGAAATGTCAGTAGCGTGGTGGGTAATGCCCAGCCCTGGTCCAAAAAAAATTTAAGGTCTTTCATCTCCAAAACTGCTGGGACCAGAGTAGAATTACATCAATGGAGAATTTTGGAATTATGTAATAAATGAAGTTGTCAGTGATAAAGCAGTAATCTGTCATCAACTTCTCCAGTATTGTATCCATTCTGTAAGTTGTTTAAGAATGCGTACATCAGTGACTTTTGAGAGCTCAATCATGGGTATTCATGGTGTTAAAGTTTTATTTTCTCATATAACAACTCTGCATAAAGTTTGATGTGGGCGTTCTGAACAACGTATTTGTATCTTGTAGAATGGAAATTTCTGCTAGGCTAGACTCTGCATTCCTGCTGGTGCTCAGAGATGAGAATTTTTGTGGCAAGTCTCTGAAGGCAGTGCTGGAAACAGCAGCGATGATTGGATTTGCAACTTCATAATTATTCTGAGATTAAGATGCATGTCAGCTCTGGTACTGCCAGATAGACCAAATGGTATAGTTCCATATTTTTTTAATGGTTTGCTCTTTTGTAGGACAACTACAATGTAATTTTAGATATCCCATGCAAAAGAGCAAAAAGGGGTAAGTAAAATAGGGTTATTGTAGTACTGGGAACTTAGTTTCTTGAGTGTAGCCTGATATTATGGTTGCACAAATTTAAAAATAAGTGAGACAGAATACTTGCTGTAGAATTTGTAATCTGATTTGGGGTTAGAGTCTTTTACATAAAAATTAAAATTTCATAAGGCACATATAAAGATGATAAATATGTAAATAGTTCTGCCTGTGCTTAGCATTCAGTTTAAGACTCTGTTTCTATGGTTTTATTTTTTTAGGTAGACTATGATAATCATGCACTTTATAAACATGGCAAGACAGGTCGTAGACAGTCTCCTGTCCGTATCTTCACGAACCTCACCCCAAGTATGATTGTACTCCCTGTAGAAGAGGGTTATAGGTAAGATGTGTTAACGCTCAAGTGGCTGAAAGAGTGCGTTTGTTCTTAATTACAGCATAATGTCTCTAAAGGACTTTGGGATGGTGCTGTTCAGTATCATCATGCCTAACTTTTGGATGCCAGGCTCAAGAGCACATTTGTCTGTCTCATTCTAAGGTTGCATGTTCTATAAACAATGCGTAGGAGAGCTGGGCACCTAAAAAGAAAGTTACATTTTCCAGTGTGGAATTATGAGATTCCTCAGCTTGTCTGTAGGAAATGTTGTGTACACCTGCGAGAGAGATTTACAGCTATGCCTGATAATCAGCTTGGTTGAGACAGTAGTTAATAAAATGAACACTAAGAGAAGCATCAAGGACAAAGGAATGGATTTGGTTTGATTTACTGCTGATAGTGTTGCTAATTTGAATTCAGGCACCTGAATTTTACTATTTGGATGTACTGTGTCTAAATGATTATGAGGCTCTGGGCCTAAGTGGTGATTTTATGCATCAAAACCAACATCTTTAATTTAGCAAAGTGATTTTGCAATCCTTGTATTTATTGTTGAGCTTGTATAAAATTAATTTATATTGCTTTGTGAGCAAATAGTGGACTAGTACATTTATAATTTTTTTTTTCCCAGGTTTTGCGCTATATGTCAGCGGTATGTTAGTTCTGGTAACCAGCACTGTGAGATATGCAATTCATGTACATCAAAAGTAAGTATTTTGACTTCTTTCTGGATGGTAGTTTTAGCAGTAGTCAGATAGTAATTTCTGTAATACTTGCTCTGGTAAAAACCTATTCTGATACCAATTTCCTTGGGAAGCCCCAAAGAGTTCAGTTTTGTAGACTCATTACTAACTTCACAGGACATCATTCATAACGCACTGGAAGTTAATTTCTCTTTCCCTGATTCCTTTGTGTTGGAAAGAAGACAGGAAGAGTTTGCTACTTGCCACTTACACCATACCTTATTCATCAGCGGTCTGTTGACACATACATTTCTTCTTATGTTTCGGAAGTTGTAGAACTTGCCAATTTCAAAATGCAGCCATTTTGCTGTGATTGTCACAGATTCTCAGGACTGCTGTTTCTAAGTTACAGTCCTTTCTACAGAGGACCTGTTTCCGTAAATAATGGGGACCATACATCAATGGTTCAGTTTTAAGATAGAATCAGTGGGGTTTTTTTAAAACAAACAAACAAACAATGCATTTATTCATCTTTTGTAGGATGGTAGACGATGGAAACATTGTGTTCTTTGCAAAAAATGTGTAAAACCCTGTAAGTACAGAAAAATACTTTTCTAAATAAAAGTACACTTATTGTTTAAGCTGTAGTCCAAAGAAACTGACATTACAAACCAGAAGAGAAAATACTCTGTAAAAGAAATAAAATGTAATCATTCAGAAGACACAGAGTAAAGGAAAAATCTCAGTTTCACACGAGTAGCCATTCGATAACTTACGTATATTTGCACTGTGTGGAAACATGATAAATTCTTGTCAAGGCATACTAAATCCCATTTGTATTTGTTATGGGAAAACTTAAATATTTTGATTTGTCATATAAGTGTTTCCTGGTTTTGTAGACCTTTTCACTAGAATTTCATAAACAAATAGGCAATTACTAAGATGTTTGAGAGGGCATGATCAAATCATGTTTCATACACAAATGAAGTTGTATTTATAGCTGTGTTTAAATAGCTGAAGCAAATCATTTTTGTTACTGATACAGAAATTGCAATTTGTAAGTCCATTTTAACATCTGGACTATTTTTCATGTTAAGATCACATAGAGGATAATAATTCTAATGGCAAAATAATTCAGTTATATTGAAATAGTTACACAGTATATCTAATGAAGAAGCACCTGGCTGCCTTACGAAATGTGGTAACGCACGAGAAACTGACTACATCCACCTCTGTAAAACTAAAACAAAATCAAAAACCTGGTAATAGAGCCTCTATTTAAAGCTTGGTGTCAGAATGATCATTCTAAACCTTCTCAAGATCATAAATCATGTTCCTTGTTTTGCAGCTTGGTTTCACTGTAATAATTGCAACTGCTGTGCTCTTCAAAACCACACTTGTGAGAAGACTGATGCTGGCTGTTTTGTTTGTGGCAAGGCAGGTCACAAGCGCAGTACCTGTCCCAGTCTCTCCAGCACCAGAACAGCTTGCCAGTAAGTGTGATATTGCATTAATATAATAAAAGATAGCATTCAGATGAGATTAGATCTTATTTCACAGAAACAATTTAGAAAGAGATGATTTTTGGCTTTGGGTGCTGATGTCAGCTTTCACTATTGCCCGCTTGCTGTATTGCTGGGGAGTATATACTGAAGGGAGGATATGGTAAAAACCAGGCAGGTCACTTACTGTGGCTCCCAATTCCTTAACTGTGGCTTTTCTTTCAAAACTGATTTATATGGATCCCAAACTTGGTGAATGGTGCATGGGGATCGCTCTGTCAAGAAGATTCAGTATTAAAGTAATGAAGCACTTTTATCCCTATCAGATTCCTCATGAAAGGGCAAAGAAAAGAGTCACAACACTTTTTATTGCTTCCTGGCTCTTTTGCTGTGTTGTGGCATCTTTTTCTTTTTTCCTTCTGGTATTTCAGGTGATCTCTGTAGTATGGTCTAAATCTCCACCATGTAAGATCTGCATTAATGAGGGTCACATTAAGTACTTCTATTCTGCCATGATTGTGCTTCTGTAACATGCACAAGCACATATTTGTATATATCAAAAGACAAAAAAAATGGTGTGTGATGGTCTTCAGATGGATCTAACTGAAAAGAGGAAAGGGGATTTGCTAAGAGATGATCCAGCAGTTGGCTCAGTCTTTCCAGTTCGGGATAGTTGACCCGCACTTTTTTAACTTCCTCTCCAGAGTGCATGGGTTTGTTTTTGATTCTTGACTTGAGTGGCTGTAGCAGTGGAGAAACAAATCTTCCCTCCTAAAAGACGTACCTCTGTTGCATAGTGAGATTCAGATAGTTAACCTCCTGGATCAGCATCAAGAGATTCATCAGATGCCTGCTGGATGGTAGAGGACTACAGCTATATTGCTTCGTGTCCTGCTGTGACATTGATCTGAGTTTTGGTTACGGAGTATTAGAGAAAAAAGGCAGCAATATTTCATTTTATATCTCTCTTAAAAATTCCCTCCATTAATGTTTTTTTTCTTTGCTTAAAAAAGTAAAAAGGATACTAAAAGAAATTCATGAAACCTCATGTTTCTTCCATCAAGTAAGATGTTATTCTGTCCATTGTAGTGGAACGGTTTAGTCCTTTCAGGCCATCAGTTATTTCTTTTGCTGATTTATTGCAGAAGATAACTTCGGTTTCTTTTTCTAATAAAAACACCTGTATGTTTTATTTGTTAAAAATTATTCCATTTTTTGTGCTATGAAATACATCCTTTCTCAGAGACAGAGAGCAATCCATTTGCTAGTTATATTTAGGTTCTGTATTATTTGCAGGAGTCTTCATAATGTTGTTAAACCTGATGTAGTTTTCTTCTAAGCCTTTCTGTTATATATTCATGCATTATATATTGAGCATGAAAGTCTGTATGTGCTTTTTTTGTACTTGGTGAGTGGCCTTTCTTAAGTTTTCCACATCCATTTAAAGGTAAACGCTGAATAAGTACATAAATGAAAATTAATGGCAGTAAAGTGGACAAACAGTTTTAGGAAGATTAAGTGTCATAACGTTGTAAGATGGAATGTTCCTTGTACTTTTTGTGACAGTACTTCTGAGTTCATACACTTACATGGACAGATTATTTAAAATACCAGCAAATGTAGAAGTACCTTCTCCATTTATTCTAATCTTTATGTTCCTTTTTTGCTTTACAGAGCTGATGAAAAGCAAAAGCAGAAAACTCTAAAGAGGGTAAAGATGGGGATCTGTAAAAGATCAGCTATGAAGCACGCCATATTCTCCAGGAAGAAAGTAAAGAATAAGAAAAAAAAGACGTGACTTTTCTTGCTGATACATAGTTGTTAATATTTTTTTGATGGCCAGCCTTTGATTCCATTTTCTAAAAATGTTAATATTGACATCCAAAATAAAACCTGATTGAATAAAAGGGACAATTCTTTTATTATACATCATTACTGGCACAAAAGACCTGCTAAGTAAACCATACACCTATCATGTATTTGTATAATTAACAGTTTTGTGTGTTTAGGATTAGCTATTTGTCTGATTTAGTGGGAGTCTGAAGTTAAGGGAGGAGTACTGCTGAGAGGTGAGGTGTTGGTGGGTGCTGTGGTTTTGCGGTAGGTATCGGGGGGCTTGGGGCAAAGGAGGAAGTGAGGTTGGGTGACGGGAAGGCACAAATTCTCAGGAATCCACTCTCTGTTAGTTCCAGTCCTCTCACAGAATGGCTTTGGGGTTTTTTTGAATATTCTCTCTAAATGGAAAAAAGCCTAAGAGCAAAAAAATAAAAGGTAGTTCAGAAGTTTAGTAAGCGGAAAAAGTGACTTTGTAAGTATGTTTAAATTTAAAGTACTTCCACGCGTTAAATGAAGAAAAACCGCATTAGTTTTAGTATTTTGGATTGGCACTGCTGACGGGTGGGTTGTGTTGTAGAAATGGTTGAACGGAGTGTCGGTGCAGCCCGTTCTTGGGTGTGAGCTTAAGAAGAACGAAGGTTTGTACTGCGGCAGGAGGGGACGAGCCTTCCGCGTCGTTCCGCTGAAGTGAAAGCGGCATCGCTTCGCGCCGCAGGTAGGCGAGGCTGGCCTTTCCCCCGCCACTGGCTGTCAGAGGCAGCCGCCCCCAGCCGGGGCCGGGCCCTGCCCTGCCGCTAGGCCCTCGCGGCCGCCGGCACTTCCCTCAGCCCCGTGGGGGAGTGAGGGGAGGGGGCCCTGGTCCCCCGCCGGGGGAGAGCCCTTGCCCCCCGCCGGGGACGCGCGGCAGGCGGGGGCCTTGTCCCTGCGGGCAGAGCCTGGCCCGCCGCCCCGCGCCGCCCGCGGCCAGCGCCCGCCGCTCCCCGGGCTCGGCGCCGAGGCGCGGGCAGCCGCGGCGGCCCCGCTCCCCTCGCGGCCCAATCCGCGCCGCGCCGCGGCGCCGAGCGCCGCCTCCGGAAGCCGGGAGCGGAGGGCGGGAGGCCGGCGGCGTTGTGCGGTCGGGGGCCGGCCGGCGGGAGGGTAGGGGCCCGGCAGCCGCCCGGAGCGCCGCCGCCATGCCCGCCTTCCGGCAGGTGGGGGAGAAGCAGCTGCCCCAGGAGGTCGTCTTCATGGCCTGGTCCCCCAAAAGGGACCTCATCGCCCTGGCCAACAGAGCGGGGGAGGTGAGTGCGGGGGGCGGCCGAGCCGCCGGGCCCGGCAGCGGGAGCCCGCGGCCGCGCTGGAGGCCGCTCCTGTGGGCTGGCAGGAAGGGCTCTGAGGAGGGAAGAGCGGCCGCTGCTCGCAGGAAAGCGCTGCCTCCTCTCTGCGGCCGCTGAGATGCCTTTGCTGTTGTCTGTGGCGAAATTCCTGTGAGCTTAGCCGTGCGTTTAGGAATAGCAAATTTTTTATCGAGCTTCTTATCGTCCTTCCTTTTTTACTTTCCAATTTCCGGGCAAATTCGCTGATGATGCTCTCATTGCCTGCGTCTGTGGGACTTTAAAGCGCATGGAATTTGCTGTTTAAATTAAATCTGTTTTCAGGTATTTTTTTCCTGGAACTGCCATATGTGATCACGCATGAAGACAGGCTGCTGTGCTTTCAGGCTGTCTCTGCTGGAGAGGCGTGGGTAACCCCCGTTGGTTAGAGGCTTCTGGGTTTATACAAGGCACAGCTTATTTCTTTGTATTGCTATATAGTTAATAGTATACTGCCCTTTAAAATAAGTTGGGGGAGCAGGTGATATTTAAGACACAGGAGTTATTAAAAAACGGTAAAAAAAGCGCATCTTGAACTGATTTACAAACTGGTATTAGTGGGAGAATGTGGTTTGTTTTTGTCTTCAATGTGTTTGCTTTGTAGGTTTTACTTCATCGGCTTGCAAACTTTCAAAGAGTGTGGAGCTTGCCTCCAAACGAAAATACAGGAAAAGAAGTGACTGCTCTTGCTTGGAGACCAGATGGCAAAAGTAATGTCAAGTATATGAGGTGATACGGTGCAATAAAAATCCCATTGGAAATCAGTGAAAGTTGTGGTGATGATATCTCTTATCTGTGAAGGAACTTTTCAAGTAAATTGTGTTTGGAGAGAAGGGTGGCTTAATTTTATGTAGGTTTATTCAAAGTAATAGAGAGATTTACACCGTTGAAAGCAATTGCAAGAAAGATTTGCAAGATGGATTCATGTCCAAAATACTGCTTTTCAAGGTATAGCAAAACTTGAAGCTCCTAACTAGGCAGAACATTTTTTTATGAACTACAAAATTTATTGGGAGAGAAAGAGGCTCTCTGATCAGGGTTGACTGAAGAGCTTAGCCTATTTAGCAGAGGCTAAAATTGCTCTAATAATACACCAGAGAAGAAGAAAAAAGCCTTTTCCTTATCAACAGAAATGTTGTTGAAATTAGTATCTTAATAAATCTAGGCTGGAAATCAGTTAATTTTTTGACTCATTAGAAGTGGGAGAATGGGAACAATCTTCTTCCGCGACATGTGGGTAAAAATACCTATATTGTTTTATGATGGAGTCTGAGGAGTTTAAGAAAATTCTTTTTAAGCTTGGTTGCCTGTGATTACAAGGAAGTAAGCACGGAAACCTATGCCTAATATATGCTTTTATGGATGAATAAAGTTAAGAAGGTGATGCAAAAGTTGCTCAGGAAGTCTTAAATTGTATTTTGTTGTAATAAACTCCAAACATTCCTGGTGGACAGTCTTTATATATAATTTTGGCCTCACATTTGCAAAAAATGAAGCCTCTTGCTTTATTAGAAGCGTTAGAAGCATATTCACTTCAATATGTAGATAAATAATTGTGAAATCACGCCTTTGACTGAAATCTATCACCTAAAATATGATAGGAGTTCATACTTTCATTCTAATAAGTAGATTTCAAATGAGAATTTGGAAGGACTCTAAATAGAAAATTCTGTCCAGTAGTTGGCTTTGAAGACACATTATTTTCTAGTTTAATATAAAGTACAAAGTTTTGCACATTGGTTATTTATACATTTTACTCATCTTTCTCTAGTTTTGGCTTTTGGCCTTACTGATACCAAGCGGATTATTCTGTGTGATGTAGAAAAACCTGAAAGTTTGCACTCCTTCTCTGTGGACTCGTCTATTACATACATGCATTGGATGGAAGTAACTGAGGAAAGCAGGTAAGTCCGAAAAACTCTAGAAGTAAATTACGGGCTATGTAGTGCCACCTTACTAATAATTTATACTTAGTATGTTACAAGCAGTCATATAAAATATAATATTCTTTAGCTGTGGCTTTTTTTTTTTTGCCACTTGGCTAAAATTTTCCTTTTTGTCAGAATAGATACTTTTCATACGCTTATTTTCAGTGCTGATATCTTAGTCTTGTGGTTCTTTAGACTATACACAAAAATTTCAGCATGATCTTGAGCGCTCACCTCTTAAGAGCTGCTAAATCTAGTGTTAGCTTGTACAGCCTGTCTTCGGATCCAGTTTACTTCAATACCAATTAATTTATTAAGCTAATTATGATAATGTTGTAATGTTCGTCTATTTTGTTAGTCAGAATAAGTATTGTATTTAAATCTTTGTTCACTTCTGTTTTCAACATCTTTAGTTTGATGCTTACATCTTTCATGATGTTCCTTTGGTGTTACATCCAACGCTACTGGCAATTCTGTTGTGGGTGTAGTTGCTTCAGGAAGTCAGATTGCCGCTAGTGACCATGAGCTCTGTGGCATTATACAATTCTCAGCAGCACTTGTGAGCTGGAGGATATCATCATGGTTCCTATTTCTGTGGTCTTACAAAAACCTCTGATATGCACCTTATTGCAGTGCAAGACAATAATTAAATAAAACATTTATTTAAAAAAGGGAGGTGGTGTAAGCCTGACTTGGGATTTCCCCCCCCACCTCCAGAAAAAAAACGGTCTTAAAATAGCAAGAAAATAACTGCATCTTAAATGACTCTAGCATTCTTCTCCTGATGGGAATAGACTTATCTCCTTATGGGGAATCTCATCCTTCTGGCATCTTTAAGGTGTGGTATTAAGTATTGCACTTTAGTCTTCCTGTCAGTGTAACGTGTCTTTAAAGTGAAGCTTTTTGGGGTGTAGGTAGGTTGTACTGCAGGGTTGTACAGGGTTTAAACAGAAAGCTTCTGTTAGTAACTGCATTACAGATGATGAGGGATTTGGTGGCAAGCTACTGAGCCAGCAGATACAAACTTTATATTTTCCTTCAGTGGAAATAAAAAAAGATTTTCAGATTTCTTTTATTAATTTGATCATTTGATAAATTGTAAAAGGCCCTATAAAGGATTACCCTCTGATATTTGTAACTCTAGTATGTATTGATTATTGAGTATATGCTGTAACTTTGAAGTTAGAAAGAAATTCTCTTCCTCCCACCCACATTTTTACAGATTGGGTGTTAAAGACAGTCTTACTTCTTTTCCAGTGTTCTCACTTCCTTTTACAATGCTGAGGATGAATCAAATCTCCTTTTGCCTAAATTACCAGCGCTACCAAAAAAGTAAGCATTATACTAGTAAGCTTGAGAAGCTACAATTTGTCATTTGTTGTCATTGTTTTGGTTATTTGTCTTTAATGCGCTACAGGTGCTTTGGATTAGATGTCTTCTCATTGTTATTGAGAATAATTATTTTGTTTTTAGTTACAGTACCACTGCAAAAATTTTCAGGTAAGAAATTGTTGTCTTATATATCTCTATTTTTTCGTTTTATTTTGTTTTCTGGTATTGAGACAAGCTACATAAACCACAATCATATGTTTTGTATTTTCAGTGAAGAAAAGTCAGATGAGATTATGAAGCTTCTGGGTGATGTAAGGTAAATTCTGTATGTGGGTTGTTGTGGGGCTTTTTTGTTGGTTGGTTGGTTTTTTAAAGCATAAAATAATGACTAAGTGGGTTTACTTCTAAGTTATCCATAATCTGTTTTTAAGGATCCTGGAGAAAGGATATGGAATGTCTCTTTTTTTTTTCATGTACAAAGATAACGTTCAAAGAATATATTAAAAAAAAAAAAAAAAAAGTCTCCATCAGTTTACACCTTTTCTCCTCAATTTAGAGGGATTATAAGGCACTTTATCAGCAACTGTTGTTGGTGCCATATCTTCTTTTCCTTAGAAGATTTCTTGGGGTGGAGGCATTTTTTAATGCTTGTTATAGACGGGGAATTCCTGTGGGTTTGCATGAGTGTGATAAAGCTAAACTTAAAATTATCTCTGAAATCAGCTGTATTAGGGTTACTTGAAAATAAACTTCTCTTACTAGGAAACACGTGAGCAGCAGCTGGAGGACCTGTAGTTGTGACAGACTGAGACTGGCTTTGTGGAGTGCTTGTAGTGCATTTTTGAGGAGGGCGCTTAATGCCTGTGCCTTATTTTTCCATTTGCTTTCTTTCACTGTTCCTTACAGTCTCACCACTAAGAATCAGCCTCCTTATTTCAAAATCTACATCTCTGTCTATCACCAGTTATTGCTTTTTAAGACTTGATACCTCTTCTTACAGTAGGAGAGACTTGCTAGAAAGAGAGACCTTGCAGCTGTCTGTGGTGTAGGAGCTTTCTGGATTCTGTGCTCTTTCATCTATTCAATTAATCAAACCAAAAGTTTTTCAGATACTGTTTTGTTAAGTTCCATCTTGGCTTTAACAGAAATGTTGTCCTTTAACATATATTTAGGAGTATAACAGGCAGAAGTTGCAGTTAATTTTCTTCTATCAATAAGGGGATATGTAAAACATTCTCATTTTTTATGTTGGAGAGCAGTACTGCTCACTGTAATGTAAGCAAATATATGTAGTTGAAGGTGTATGGGTGTATAACAGCAATAGACAACCTTGCTGTCCAAAGTTTAAAGTTTTAAACATAGACAGAAAGGGAGGGGTCACAGAGAAGTATTTTCCCAAGTCATTGTAGCAAGTTGGTTTTAATAAGCAAGCAAAACACAGACCTGTCTGTCCCAGGCCCTATTCTTTGAACTGGGTTTCTGTTTCTGATGCTATTGTTGTTTGTGACTGTTCTTTGCTGCTGCATCCATTTCAAATGTTTATTGCCTTTGAGGTTTTGCTGAGCGCCACTGAGTGACTGCGACAAACTTACTCTGCATGTAGTTAGGATAAACTCCTGGGAATACAAAAGTAGCTTTGTAAGCTTTGCAGCCTGTATTGGTAGGTGGACTGTTGCTAGAAACTGTTACTTTTTTCTTCTGGAAGGTATAAAGTCAGTGAAGAAGGACTTCTGTGCCTAAATTGTGTTATTTATTCCGTATTCTCTCAGTTAATTTAGTAATTAATACTCCTTCTGTAAATGTTAGAGGCAGGTCTTATCAATGAAATCCAAGCTAATATTTTTTTTGTTTTTAAATTTCTTGGGTCATAGACAGTAGCACAGTGTTTCTTTTTGTTCAGTGATTCTTTAGAGGATGTTTCATAAAGGGATGGTATTTAAGAATTATATTTGTATGCTCATCAACACATTCTTCTATTTTTATAGGCTTAATGCTCTTGTCCTTGGTGGAAGTTCAGGATTTATTGAGATTTATGCTTATGGAATGTTCAAGATTGCTACAGTAACTGGGGTATGTTACGTTCCTTTCCATATTTTTTTCTTCATAATATACCAAATTATAGTTGAATTGAATGAAAAAATACATATGTATGTTTACACATAAGTGAAACTGGGTTGCTGAATTTTAAAGAAAAGAATAGTTGTTTCTCTCTATTGGGTTGTGTGGTTGTTGTTGGAAAGACATTCTAACTCTGGCAGTTTTAACATCTTGTTTCAAATGAAACAAATTTCAACATTAATCCACAGTAAAAAGAGTGGTTTTGTTCCTGAACAGTAGCTGAAAATTCTTTGGTTTGACACTTTGTTTTTACGTGTCACTGACTGCAGTTGTCTTTGTATGTGAATATGTTAGAGCAGTAAATACATCTTAGAGGAAATGCAGTATTTCATTAATTTTTAAACTGGAATCCTTCAGGTGGCAGGTTCTTGTCGTGGACTATGTTTGTCTAGTGATTTGAAATCACTATCGGTTATTACAGAGATACGAGACTCTTCAGACAGCGAAGCAGAGATAACATATTTTCAGGCAAGTAAAGTAATTTTAAAATGTTCTTAAAAAGTAAAACTGCTTTTTTAATTACTTCCTGGTAGCTTTATTGCTTTCCCATTATTTGCAGAAAAACCACAAAGTAGTATTTCCAGCCTTTCTGAAGTTGACCCCGATTTAGCTTTTGGATTTATCATGTTAACACGCAGTTTCACTGATGAGACTGACGATGACCTGAGCCATTCTTTTAAAATATTACTTTAAATATAACATTCATTTATGCAGTTACAGTTATTCAGATTTTCTTCATTCTGCACACAAAGGTATAGCAGCAATGCTGTTGATTATCCAGTCTATCCAGAACAGTCATCCTTAAAACTATTACTGTTAGAACTCCAAAGTGGGGAACCTTATCAGGAGTTTTTATAGATGTATTAAAAATATTTATTGCCCCGTTGAATTAAATGTATTTCCCTCTTAAAGTCAACTTTAAGGAAATGAGAAATTACAGTTTTTCTATGGGTCCTCCCAATCTGTCTTTTCATTTCTGTAGTCTAAAGTTTCTTAAAAGACAAATCATCTGTTAACTGTTGCTTGTTTCATTTGTTATAGCTGGACACTAGTCTATTATCCAGTTACTTGCCTGAGGTAACTCGAATGGCCCGGAAGTTTACTCACATTTCAACTCTGTTACAGGTACAGTTGTGTTACAGCATCCTTTTAATGTCACAGTTCTTAGAGGCTTTGATATTCTTAATGCAAGTAAAATAAATGTTTTCTGGTAGGAAGCTTAAGCTGGTTTTAAGTAAATGTAGAGCTCTAACTTGGAATTTGATGATAAATTTTATATAATATCTACAGTATATCTTCCCTTTGTATTGTAACATCCAGTTCTTGCACATGTTTTGAAGGGGGGAAAAGGGAATAACACTAATATCTGTATCTGTATTATAGTATATAAAGTTGTCATTGACGTGCATGTGTGAAGCATGGGAAGAAATATTGATGCAGATGGACTCAAGACTAACAAAGTTTGTACAGGTACTGTAGTATTAACCATTCTTTCGGAAAAACGTTTTTTGCAGTAGCTCTGTTGTTCATGTTAACATGCTGCATATCTTAATGTTTAAGCATAATGCCCCCACATAACAATCTCTAAGTTCAGAGGCAACCTGGAAGCCATTGTGTCTCAAGTGCTCTGATGCTGAAGATACCCGAGTACAATCAAGCAGGATTGTATTGTGATACTTCTTTATATTATTTATTCTAAGTTATTCAAAAGTGATAGTTTCCAGCTTGCACATCTATTGATCAGTTGCTTTCTATTTAAGGTTGTGCTCTTTGTGCTTTAGAGCCCGCCAGCACTTACAGCCTAGTTCAACAGAACATGTATAACAGCCATGATTAAGATGCTCTTGGATTTGCTTAAATTTTGTGTTCATTGACCATGGATAGAAGTTAATTGAATCAAATAATTTATTTATTTATTTTAGATAGATTCTTGGTGATGGGAAACTGCTTAGAATTTTTACTGGGTAATACAATTGAAAATAACTTAAAATACTAGAAAATTTCCAATGATCAGTAGTCTGATCTCAGCATTCAAGGATATGGGTAGGTTTTCCGATATACTTTAATTGAAGTGTTTGCAAGCTTATTTGGTAGCCTGGATTTAATCTCTTCACCAATCTGTTTCAATCGTTTTGACTGACAGGAAAAGAATACAACCACTTCTGTTCAGGATGAGTTTATGCAGCTGTTGTTATGGGGCAAAGCAAGGTAGTTACTGTTGTTTTATCTGAGTATGCATTTGCATTTGATATTGAAATACAAAATGAATGCATATTTGGTTCTCTCCCCCACCCCATTCAGTCTGGAACTTCAGGCGTTACTAATGAACCAACTGACAGTAAAGGTATGTTAATATTTTTTAACATATTAAAATAATCTATTTCAATATCTTTTAATCACTGTTCTGTTAAGTTAACAGAATATTATTATATGTTCATATTTCTTTTTTACCAGGGTTTAAAAAAACTTGGTCAATCCATAGAGTCTTCCTATTCCAGTATACAAAAGTTGGTCATAAGTCATTTGCAGAGGTAAGTCACAGAATGTCCAATGAATTATAGATAAAATGACACGTTATATGCTTTGCTAAAAGACAGTATGCTATACTGGTGGTTCTTTGTATGTAGGTATGCTGGTGCAGAGACCGTGATCATGGCAAAATGTACTATTTTGCTTTTGGGTAAAGGAGAACTATTGAAGTATTTTGAACGGTCTCCATGACACATCACCTGTATATCACTGCCTGGTGTGTTTATCAGATATATGCAAAATATTTAAACCAACTTTATGTGGTGGTTAAAATCATTAGGACAATATTTGGTTTTCTGTGAAGTGATACTTTAACTCTTACATGCCAGACCACCTTATAAAGCGCTCTACTTTGCATATTAAACGAGAAAAATGTAGCATGCATGAAGCAGTAAATTTCCAAAGCGTGACTAAGATTATGCTTCTTTGCTCTGCCTTCCTAGTGGTTCCGAGGCACTGTTATACCACTTGAGTGAATTGAAAGGAATGGCTTTATGGAAACAAAAATACGAGTCTCTGGGATTAGATGCATCTGGAATTGAAGGTACAGTAGCGTGTGTGTGCTACTTACCCACTCTGATTTCACTTTTGAAAGGTTGATAATAACAGTTAGCTCTTTTTGCAGAGGCTATTACTGCTGTTGGTTCTTTCATCCTGAAAGCAAATGAGCTGCTTCAGTAAGTATAAAATCTGGAGAGTTTAAAAAACATGCCTCTTGAGTTTTGTATCTAAGGGGAAGCATGTGGCTGGGAACAGAGGAGGTTGGGAGAGCAAGGCTCCTCTGTTGGTGGTGAGCTTTTATCTTGTCTCACTGCATCTCATAGACTCACAGCCCAAGAATAGTCTTACTTGGAAGTTGGCACTGGGCATTTTTTAAAAAATGGATAGTGCTTGCAGGCCTTTCTATTGTAAAGATGGGACTTAAGCCTGGAGCAACTTGTGACATTTAGATCTGGTAATTTCTTTTCTTGTTTCTTGCTCAGAGTTATCGACAGTAGTATGAAAAACTTCAAAGCATTTTTTCGATGGCTGTATGTTGGTAAGCTTGATGACATAGTAAGCGTCCAGTATCTGTTTTGTATTGTAAGCATTGAAATGTTGGCAAGTAATTAAGCCAATCTTAGTTATAACCATCCATTTATTTCTGTCATAGAAAATTTCTGGACATCTAAAAGGTTACAGTTGATGAGGCAAGAATAATTATAATATTAAACACATACGTCATAAATTTTATAGTTCTCAATTAAACTTAGTGTATGTACAGTGAGTATTGCATATACCACTGTAATGTTACTCCAAACTGTCGTCTGCTTTATGAGCAATTTGCTGGTCTTGACTTGGAGAAATTAAAGGACTTTATTTAGTTTACACCAAATTTGAGGTATAGTCTAGCTCTCCTTTACTCTGTCACTTGCTGTTTTCTCCTGTGCAGACCTAGTTAGCTGTAAGGTTATGCACAGATGTAAACAGTCTCTGAATGTCTGGATGCACTTAATAGTCACCTCCAATCGTAGCTGAGTAGTTGCAGGTAAAATGTTAGAAGGAAGTGCAGAATGCTCTATTTTAGCCTGCTTGTTTTTATAAAGTGGTTATGAATAGGTTTATAATTTTTAATTGATTTTTTTAGAACTACTTTACAAAAAACTAAGCAGTCTTACCAGGTACTGTAAAAGCACCAGAAATGCCGTGTTATCACTTACTAGCAGGAATATAATAATTTTAAAAATTACTAGCACTTACTAGCAGGAATATCGTAATTTTAATTTTAAAAATTGCAGAAAGCAGAACTATCAGAGTTCTCTGTCATAGCATTAGAACTTTCATTATTTAAATGTTCACTGTGTTTGCTTGTGTTGAAACTAAACAGAACTGTTTATCTAAGCCTCACCGATTTAAAATTACTTCTGTGCAATTCTCTTAAAACATTATTCTGGGCATGACAGTATTCATGTATTTTATATATATCCATTTTACTACTCTTAGTATGTACATGAATAAATTCTTATGAATGCTTTTTATAATAATCTTATCTCAGTCTTGTACAGGGTACAATGCAGTTGGAAAAGATTAAAGACGAAAATTCTCCAAGATTTGTATTGTAAGCTAGTGGGGCAAATGAGGCTTAATTTCAGTCTCAATTCATAATCCTTCATTCCAGACTCTTGCTTCTGACAAATTAATCTTTCCTATTTTATCAGCAGTGTCTTATTACATAGCTATGGAAAATTAAGAATATTAGGAAAGCCTATTAATATTAATGAAGTAAGAATATAATTTTTCCCTCAGCCATGTTGAGGATGTCAGAAGATCATGTGCTTCCAGAACTGAACAAGGTAGTAGTAACATTTTCTGATAAATGGTGGTATACTCTGTATTCTGCTTGACTTGAGCGCAAGATTAAAGTTTATTTTTGTTCCAAAACTTGAAGGATAGTGTCTGTGTCATTTCTTTGAGATAGTTGATGCCTGCAGATTTGCACTAATGTGCTGTCTCACGTGAATTACTTTTTCTGTTTCCTTTGTTAATACTACTCTTTTTAGTACACTGTATGTGAATGTGAGACCTCTGTGTATAGCAGCTCTTTATATGCCCTAAATGACTAAGTTAACTGGAGTGGGATTTTAACATCTTTACTAATGCCTTGGTAGAGAAGATGGAGTACATCTGCATCAGATTTGCAGACACCATCACACTGGGTTAACCAGTTAATACGCTTGAGGGCACAGGTGCCCTCCAGAGGAAAATAGATAGGCTGGAGGAGTGGACAGATAGGGACCTCCTGAAGTTCAGCAAGGACAAATGCAAGGTTCTGTCCTGGGGCAGAGTAACTGCCTGCAATTGCACAGCAGGGCCTCAGCTGGCTGGGGAAGCAGCTCTGCTGAGGTGGACTTGGGGATGTTGGTGGATGTAAGCTGGGCATGAGCCAGCAGTGTGCCCTGGCAGCAAAGGCGGCCAAGAGTAACCGGGGCTGTACTAACAGGAGCATGGCCAGGAAGTTAAGCGAAGTAGTTACCCTCCTTATTTAGCACTCACCAGATCGCATCTAGAATACTTGCTCCAGTTCGGGGCTCTCCTGTACAAAACAGACATGAATGAAATGGAGTTAGTTCAGCAGAGGGCTTGCAAGCAGGTTGGAGACTGGAGCCCTCGCCCTGTGAGGACAGGCTGAGGGAGCTGCGCTTGTTCAGCCTACAGAACATGTGTTCTGTGCTCATTGAAATGTATTTCTTAGCCTTAGCTTTTCTCACCTTTTTTTTTCCTTTTAGATGACTCAAAAAGATATCACGTTTGTTGCTGATTTTCTTACTGAACACTTCAATGAGGTAAGTTATATTGGTTTGCCAAGTACAGCATCAGTGTATTTTTGCTGCCAAGAATTGAATCTGAAAAATCTTACAATAAAATAATTCAATCATCTTTTTGTACACTACTTTTCATTAACTTCAAGTTTAAATAATGGTTTTGTTTGCATTATTTTTTCAGGCACCAGAACTTTACAATCGTAAAGGAAAATACTTCAATGTGGAGAGAGTTGGCCAGGTAAAGAACTAGGGAATAAATGGAAAAAGAATAAATGAGAAAATCCTTAATGGAGAAGGTTTTAAAGCTGTGCCCACTTTTCTTCTCTGTCCCTTTTGCTCTGTGTTGCACGCTCCAGTAATGGTAAAGGACAGTATTTTAATTACTTTCCTCTATTATTAGGAAAAGGAGCGTTTAAAAACATATCTTGTGGTTTTACCTTATACATGCTGTATTTCTAGGAAAAGGGTCAAACTTCTTTGCAGCCAGCAATAGTAATGTAAAACTGAAATGTGTTTGTTGTCTTTATGCCATTAATCACTGGATTTCAAAACATTTGTGCTCAAGCTTCATTTAAAAATTGGTTTCTTATGGAAATATCAGTATGTGATCTTAGACAATAATTGATTTTTCTTATGTTTCTAGAAGGCTTGGAATATTTAGTTTTAAGACTAGGGCATGTTAAATTAAGGAGAAATGTTTAACAGACTCGTGAGGGGCAGTGTTGCAGGTGAATTCTAATGTCCCGTATTCTTAAAATGCAATCTTACAAATGTCTGTTTCTTTTCTAGTACTTGAAAGATGAAGATGATGACCTTGTATCACCACCTAATACAGAGGGAAACCAGTGGTTTAACTTTCTTAAAAATAGTACTCATCTTAAAGGTAACATGTGCTTTAGTAAAAAGTGCAAGTGAATCAAAGATATACTTAGAATGTAACAAATACAGAAGAGTAATCTGTTTTTTCATGCTTACGAGTTATTTCTATAGTGTTAGTCATCTGAGTAGAATAAAATAAACGGGCCTTTTTATTTTACACAGTTTTTATGTAGCTGCTTACCTAGTGAATTACCATTTTCTGGGTACCAGGAGTTTCCTACCTTTTATGTACCAGTCTCGGAAATGTTGGCTTGGAAGGAATCCCAGGAGATGTCTGTTTTAGTAGATCTTAATTCCAGTTCAAGGAAGTAATAATTACGCTTAGGTCATACCTGGGGGAAGTGTCCCAACTTGTTCTCTTTCATTGGAGTCTGAGACTATTTTGTTCATTAGTGGTGAAAAAGAAGTAAGAGACTAGAACAAGCTGATGGTGAAAATGATTCTTGTTTAACTTTAGAAACATAGACTGTAAAACTTCTACAGCACAAGCTATCTTGTAATAGAATTTGCTATAGCTGCCTTTTTCTGCCTATTTAATGCCATAAAAACGGGGGAAGTGGTAGCATTTTCATTTGGAAAAGTAGTATTTAGAAAATGTACTTTTAGACATACTTTTGAAAATAAGTTTGGTACTTTAAATGTGTAGACTACTTGACTGGTCATTTCTGTTACTACCTAAGTTTTGTTTGGAGAGATGGTTTGTAGGTGGTTTTGTTGGTATTAATTTGGCTAGTATTGAGATGTTTATAGGATCATAGGACAAGTAAAGCTTCTGTCATTGACACTTTCTACCTTTCTTTGGCGTTTTATTTTGCTTTGTTGGTTGATGTAATTTTTATCATTTTTACAGCTAAAGATTGAAAAAGAAACAGGTTATGTACTTAAAATAAGTAATGAGATTTATCTCAAAAGCTAAATGTTTTATTACAAAGTAGTTCATTTCATAAGAACAAATCAGTCCTACTGAAGCCAAATCATAGCTACTATAAAAAGTACGGAAATTGTTTCCTTAAACAAGATACTTTGACAACTGTGTTTCTAGCTCGTGGGTAAATGCAATTCTGTCTTTTTGCAATTTTGAATGGGCTGTGAAGAAAAGCTGGAGGGGCAGGCAGGCAGGCCTGCATTTCTCATTCATTTATCTCATTCCATATTGTAATCCAGTTAGTTCCTTGAGTTAGAATTTATAATCAGGGAATAATCTAGGCAGTCACCTAATCCAACCAAAGCAGGGCTAATTTTGAAGCTAAGCTGGGTTGCTCAAGGCTTTGTGCAGTTGAGTCCTTTGTGTCTGCAAGGATAGAGATCCTGAAGCCTCTCTGGGCACCCTGCTCGAGTGACTAGCCAGTCCTTGTGAAAGCTTTTTTCCTTATATCTGATTGGGATTTCCCTTGCTCCTCTCCTTGTGTGCAGCTTTGAACATGATGTCTTCTGTAACTCCTGCAGGCAGCTGAAGAGACCAATGGGTTCCTCTTTGTTAGCCCTTGTTTCTCTAGCCTGAATGAACCCAGCCCCCTCAACTTCTTGTAGAGCATGTGCTCCAGCCCTACGACCAACTTATTGACCACCCCCTGGGCTCATTCCAATTTGTCACTTTAATAACAGTGTAGTATGTTTTTATAGAGATACAAGCATTTTTTAAATGAACTTTATCTGTTTACAGAAAGTCCACTTCTGTTTCCCTACTATCCTGAGAAATCACTGCATTTTGTCAAAAGGCAAATGGAGGGGGTCATTGATCAGTGTTTACAAAAGCCAGCGGTAAGTTCAATTTATATAAATGATAAATTTCTTTTAGGGGTAGCAGTCAACTGAAGATAGTAGTCATGCTTAGTAAGGCCTGAAGTTTTAATCTTTGCCTTTGAGTGCCTACAGCTTAGGTGGCAGCATGTAGCCCAGCTTCACCACTGCCAGGATGTCTCAAGCCTTTGGCTAGGGAGAGGATAATGGGGGATTTTTTGTTTCATGTCTTTTGTTCCCACATTATTGGGTTCCATTTTTAATGCTAATTAACTTGGTGTATGCGCTGTGTACTAGATAACTGTGTGTTAGTTGGCTAACTGTGCCAAGTTAGTTGGCAATATGTTAGTCTATATAGTACGAAGAAACATGAAACAAGTGTAGCAAGTGACAGTAGTGTTTGCATTAGGGATGTTTATTTCAGCATAAATATTGGTGGATTTTTCTTTCAGATGTGCGCCGGTGTTTTTGTTTTGTTGGTTGGGTTTTTTGTCTTAAAATCGTGTGTAATTATGAATAACTGCCTGCATTTTTTTGGCTTATTTTCATTATATTTGTTAGGATGTAATTGGAAAGTCAGTGCATCAAGCAGTCTCCATGTCTCTCTACAAAACTTCTCAAAGGTATTTCTTTACGTTATTTCTGAAGTTCAGTTGCACAAAATTACAGTAGCATTTTATAAACTGGTTTGGTTTTTCCTTTTCAGTGAAGATTCCACACCTCAATTATTTAAACTACCATTTCTGTAAGTATGCTGCTATTCCTTGTTTTATGTCATTTACCAGTTAATAAAACTTGATCTAAATTTTCATTTCCTCCCCCCACATTACAGGTGGAATGACAAAACATCCAATATACATTACGTTCTCTTCACCATATTAGAAAATTCTATTTCTAAAATACACATTTTGAGGAGACATACTGATACTTCCAGGTAAGACAAAAAGAAAAAAAAAAAGGAAAAAGTGGTGTGAGTATCGGCACATGTGTACAGAGACAATTATAAATTGAAGCTATTTGTAAAAAGAAGGATTGAGCAGCTCGAATACAATCTTTCTTGGATACTAGAGAAAATGAGAAGGACATTAGGAAGTGCAGTAGGTAACTGCAGCAGGAGTTTGTGTTTTATTAGACTCAGAAAATCTGATCACAAGACCCAAGATGGTTTTGTGCTTAGGAAGAAAAACAGGCTCCCTTAGTTTTGTTTCTCGCAGAATTACTTGCTTGTGCAAACTTGTGAAAAATTAAAGGGAATCATGCTTTCAGGGTTGCTTTGTCTTACTGTAAATATTACTCTTGGATTAACCCCTTGCAGCCTGTAATTTAATACTCTAAGGAAAAATGGGAGGTAGACTCATAGGTGCAACAAATAGAGTACATCTCTTTGCGGTGTAGCTTTGTGTACCTGGAGGAGTTTCTGTTTCCAAGATGCAGTTTGTCACTGCCTAGTTGTGTTGATACAACTGTTTAAGATGTATTCTGTCAGTGGGATCACTGAAATGACCTGGGTTTAGAAAACAACAAAAACTCTTCCTCTCTGTAAATTACTGATTTTTATAGTCTGTGTCATTTAACTTGAGGAGGTGATGAACTGCGATAGGTATGGGAATTTTTAAAGCAGTTTTACTGCTGAAGAAAGCACATGGTGAAACTATCATTTGTGTTTCCATTTGAGAGCTGCTGATAACAAAATTACAGACTTGTGGTGTAGTTTCTATCCTATTTCCTCCCTTATTGAAGTCTAAATCTGTTTTCTGTAGATTTGAGTAACAAGTAACTTAATGGACCTGAGACTAGGACAATTAAGCCTAGTTCAGCAAAGAAGAACTGTATCCCACAAGCCAGACACAGTTTCCCATAACTGCATTAGTCACGTTTTGCTGAGAGGCAAAAGAAATCAAAAGGTTCCCATCCACCAGTTGCATTGTATTGGGATGTAGCCATGTATTGTGCTAAGCTTAGACAGGCTTACACCATCTCTTACCACAGTTGCTATTAGAGATTTTGGATTCTCTATGAAAGGAAAAGAAATTGGTCACTGAGATAATGAACACTGTTCTTCTAGGTCTGTCAGTAATGGAATTCTTGCAGTAGAGTTTGGAAACTTCTTGAACAGCAGTGTAAATGAGAGCTCAGACTCCAGGTCAGTATATTTGATTTTTCTTCCAGAATTGCAGGTTGCTAAATTTAAGACCATGTTTTCTAGTGTTTATTTTACATGAACTTTTCAGGCACTGTAGTTTGGCTTTTATCCTGAAAGTTACTACTTCGGATGCTGGACCAGCTTGTAGTCCCTGGGTGAGTCAGGCTGTAAGAAATGGCACAGGTGCATGAAGCTGCAGGATTGTGGGAGTCTTATTTTCTACTTCATTCCAAGGTCAAGTAAATTTTAGTTTTCTAGTTGGAAACTAGAGCTTTAGCACATGTGCAAGAAACAAAGCTAGCTGGAAACAGCTATCTGTGATGTTCTTTAAGTAAGATGGAGTGAGACTTGATATGCCTGAATGAAGGCATCTTAGAAGGCATGGCAGACTAAGCTCATCCTTTTCATGTAGAAAGGCCAGATGTGATCGCCCTCAGTATCTTCAATTGTGTTTCTAAATTTTCTTTGGTGTTTGTGTTTACTGTTTCTTATATTTCACCTGAAATGGGAAAAAATAAGATTGCTAGTAAGTTCTTTTGTTTTTTTTCCTTCAGAAGCATTTTCCCTGCACAATACAGGAGTGTGCCATGGTTATGGCTGTCTTTCAGTGTCTTAGCTGCATAACTGACCTTTTCTATCGTTTATAGTAAAGCTCACTGTTAACTACTGAATACTTTTTAACATAAATGCTGTGCAACTTAAAAATATTTTAGTTCTGTATTCACTTTTATTCCTTGATGCTTTCTAAACTATTTTCCTATAGATGCTACAGTTGTTTAGATGCACACTTCTATGATGATGAAACTGTAACTGTAGTTCTGAAGGAGAGTGTGGAACAAGAGGGGAAGGAGAGAGTCTTGGCTCAGCTGCCTTTATCATCAGTATACACAGATGAGGACCAAGATAAGGAATTAATCTGGGATTCTACTAAAAGGTACTGAAAGACTTCAAGCAAGTCTGAAAATGCATAACTGAAAAGCAGATTAAGCAAATATTCTAACTGTATACAGTTACACGTTTTGTGTGTGTGTAAATATTTTAAAGACAAGAACTCTTTTTGTGCCAGGGAGAGTGGGGTGGGGAGATGGAAGCTTCATAAACAGTTTCTGTGGATTTTTGGGTGTTGGGGTGGGGTTGGGTTTGCTTTTTTGAGACTGAATACTGCCCATGCACATGGCTCTCATGAAATGGGAGGACCAATTGAAGACATCCTGTAGAATCAGAAATCTTCTTTTCTTTAGAGGATGCTAACTTTGCTGGTCAGAATACTTGAATTTAGGATGTTTTCAGCATATTTGCTCATATACCTCTGGCTTGTAATAAGGATACACAGATATTTCTTCATCTTTCCCCTGGTAGTCACACTTACAGCTATTGTCAGCTTAGCCTTGAAACATCAGAACTGGTGCCTCTATCTGTGTTAGCATAGGGAGAGGAGAGCATCTGGGGGAAGCGAACACACACACACAAAAAAGGCCAGTGTAGTTCAGGTGGTGAGTCCAGACTTAGTTGTTTTGCCTCATTTGCGTTTTCTTTTTTCTCCCTATGCCTCTCTGGTGGATTGCTTAAGATAAATTTTTACCTCAAAATAAAGAGCCATGCTGAACTGTAAATATTTTTTTTTTTTTTTTTTTTTTTTTTAATGCCACAAAGAAATTGTGTATTGCAGAATGAACAGAAAACTTTAAAAGTAAGTGAAAACTAATCCTGGCCACTGTAATAGGCAGGGAGTTCCTTCATACAGTCCCTATGAGTGGGGTGAACTGGAGTGATACATCTTTGAAAGGTCATGGAGGCCAAACTTCTGTATAAGTGGAGGCATTGCCTCCAGGACTTTGTTCAGAAACTCCTCTTCTTGCAGAGGAGAGGTTTGAAGGAAGGCCGTCCTCCTGCTGTAACTGTTACTTGTGGGAAGATGAGGCTTTACAATTCCCTTCTCACCTGCTGTAATCTTCTACCTCATTTGAAACATGGTGTGTCTCCAAAGTTGGATCCCCCGCTCTAGAATATCTGTAGCAGTGTTGTGATGGTTTCAAATGCTTATCTGCTTGTTGCATATGATACAGTAAAACTTAGACATAAAAAACTGGACTGACTGAGGTTTTTCTTAGTACTGAAATTGTCTCTGATGTACTAGCTTTGTGCTTTTCTTCTTGCTATGTGCAGGCTGGATGAGCAAAGTGGTGAGATATCCACACGTACTGTTTTCTTGGAGAATCAGTGGAGAGTGCTGGAGAATATGAAAGCTCAGTATGTTTCTGTAAATGGCATTAGAAAAGTTTCCTGTGTGGTAAGTACAGTAACTGTGAACAAGCCTGTAAATTATTAAAGAAAACATGCTATGACTGGAAAGAGTGATAACCTGTTTCTGCTAATTTAGTGAGATTTATCAAAACAACTTTTTTTTTTCTTTTTTTTAACAAATAGATTATTTTCTCATAATCTGTTATAAGTGTTTCAGGTTACAGTCATACCTCTGTCATAACACAACATGGAAAAATTTTAACAGAAGTTAATAGATCTACTTGCTTTACTTTTCAGCCTGCAGAGCAGTAAAAAAGTTGCTCATTTCCTTGATACCTCCATTTCAAAGATAAGGCTATTTTCAAAGCTATTGGCTGACATTTAAAATGGTATTGGTGCTTTTATTTATTTATTCATTAACAGAAACTTCTTAATATCTCCATAGCTAAGTTCAAATCTCCGTCATGTGAGGGTGTTTGAGATGGATGTAGAGGATGATGGGGAAGTTGAGGAAGAAGAGGAAGAAGAAACAACTCAGATTGCAGCTGGGGAACCTGATGAGCTAAATCAGTCTGCAGATAACCAGGACAATGTGTGTGGTGCATCTGCTGAAGAACTACCTGACGAAACTGAAGAACACGAATCAAGTCTGGATCCTTGACATAGGCTTTTATACTGGTAAAGGGACAAGACTGTAATCTAACTTCAGGCTGCTGAGATGGTGCATCCTGTACCTACTCAAGCAGCTCTAATAGGATGTTGTGTGTCAGAATTCTGTCTTGCTTCTCAGCTAAGACTGTGTTCTAGAGTGTGTTTATTTGACCCTTTTTTGTCTGGCACATGGTTTGGTATGAACTAAATTTCCTCGAGAGCTTTTCCATTTGCAATTCTTTTATAGGTGAGGAGAAAAAGAAATACCAGCTGATGTTTTTGTAGTTAACCTGTTCAGTCCTGAATACTGTTATTAAGATAAAATGAACTTGTATGTGAAAACAACAAAACTCGGGACTGAATTCTTTTCTTCTCAGACTTCGTGTTCTAGTAATGGGTACAGAAGCTTCCTGCAGAGCGAAAATCTAAGAGTGTATGGCCGACAACAAGCTTCCCGATCAGCATAAGACTAGTTAGACAACAAAATTTAGCAATTGTTACTTAAATACATACTTTTAAAAACTTTCGATAACATCTGTCCTCAGTAACACAGTATTTCAATCTGTGCAGTTCTTTAGTCCTTGGTGCAACATTTGTGTGTATGTGTGTATGTTTTGTCAAATGTTTGCATGTCTCAGCCTGCCTAGTTTCTGTGAGATTGTTCCTGAAAGTCTGTCTTTTCCATCTGGTATTTTTGTAATGAAAAGTTATAACAGAGAGTATATTTTTTTATTCTGATGTGGCATTGTATGTCGTGCATAGGCTTCAGCAATTTATATATTGCTGTAGGAATGATGTAATGCTAAGCAGTAGAAGCTAGAAACAGTGTTTAGGAATCTAAAATGTTTTCTTCTTCCCTACTAGCTGTCAGAGTCTTAACTGACTTAAAACTCAGCTCTTTGAATGAGCAATGCTGCTAAACGCATGATCTTTCTTCAGAACAGTGAGTGTACCTTGTATTTGTGAAGAGGACCAGATCTCATGCATGTGGTTCATTCTGTACTTCAAAAATAAATAAATCTTCTGAAATTGCTATTTGGCACTGCAAAAATCAAATAGTAGACTTACCCTCTTTTTCTTGTTTTGAAATACGCCATTTTTAAGTAACTTTTTTAAAGTGGACTTTTGAAGTGTTTGGACTGTTTGGGGGAGACCCTTGTAAACAAAGCTGTTCAGTTTTAAGAGAGACTTTTTATTTTTTCCCTTCCTTGCCAACCTTCTTGAAAGCTGCTTGCTGTTTAGCATTCTCATCTAACAGATGCTAATGGTTGAAGTCACAATGGAGCTGTAGGACAGGAGGGGCAGAAAGGCCCATTCAAAAATGCTGTGGATTTTCTGTGTAGAGCAGTTACTCTTGATGAGAAATTGCTGCTACAACAGAACCTACTCAGCTTAAGCCTGGCCTGCTGTTCTTCCGGGAAACTTTTGCTTCTGATCTAACTTTAAGAATTGCCACACTAGAGTGCTTGGAAACAATTGTTTTGCTCTGCTTTCTGCTAAGTAGTTTTAGTCCATGAGCATATGGAAATATGATCTGTCCTGCCCATAATTGTTTCTAAATTTGTGTTAATAGCAGGTGTGTCCTGTGCCACAGGGGCATGCCCTTCAGAAATCTCCCTGATGTTATTCTGTGCATCACTCTAGTCCAGTCTTGGATATACTTGAGTCAATGGGAGCTTTGTTTCTGGCTTGGATAAGTACATGTGCACTTTCTACAGTTCACAGTGACACGATATGAATGCGCCAGTTTAGGTCAGTGCTTCTGAATGCATTGCTGATTCCTTCTGTGAAACTTATTTTTATTTTGTCACCAGATTTCTGTAATAATAAATGTGTCAGGAATGTGCTTACACATCTGTTTTCAAAAGAGTGATAGGAAATACATCATCTAGAAGTTTTTCAGGATTTTGGTGGTGTCGACACAGTGATCTCACTTGACACTGATCTCTTCTTGATCATCTTTTTTTTATGCTAACTGAAAGCTCATTCAATCTTTTTCTGCAGGGAGTTCTCATTCTTTCTTGATAGTTTTGTAGTCAGAAGAACTTGTATATTCTTAGCGTGCACACAATCCACTCTTTGTAATACTGATCTTTAGGTCTCTTAAGAGTCATCCATTGCTGCCTCTTTTTTAACATCTACTTGTTTTGTATGTGGCATTTCTGGTTTTTTAAAGATATTGGGCAACTTTTATTTTCTGCTCTTCACCTTGTGTAGTCCCTTTTCCAGACCTTTTGTCCATGTATTTTCTGCCTGATCTGTGTGACTTCAAAACTTGACACATTGCCAAGTTTCTGTTTCAATCTCTCACCAGTTGGTGCTGTTTTGCTTCACAGCCTGGGCATGCCGTGGTACCATTGCCTCCCACTTACATGGATTTCATTGCACGCTCGCACCTGCCTTCATAAATGACCAATTCAGCTGCTCAGAAAGACAGGAGATGTGGATGGAGAGAAATAGTGAACAAAAGCTTGCTTTAGTTAACTGTTTCTTTTTGCAGAGCGGAGAACGGATGTGTATTTTTGTAACAATACTTACAGTTGGTCCTAATGCTGCTTTGCTTTGAAAAATGTACTTAAAAAAGCTTTAAGCCCATATGTAAACCTTGACAGAATGGGAAAGCCATCTACGTAAGTACTTAAGTTCTTCAGTAAGTTTCTGTGGCCTGTGTTTAATACTTGTAGTCAGAGTTGGCTCCTGTGTCTTGTTACACATTGCAGTAATATCTGAGAAGATCTCTCTTGCTACCTTGAACTAGCCATTGCTCTTGGAATTGTGACTCATCTAATTTCTTGCTTCACAAGCTGGTTTAGGGGAAGAGCTGGCTTAGCTTGTGCCATGGAGCAATGGTAGCAGTCTGTCTAAGAAGTACATTTTGGAGAGGGGAAGGAAGACTTCACCATGGATCACTTCATAATTAACAGTAAGAAGAATGCATTGAATGAGGAGAGAGTATGAAAGGAATTGTCACAGGGTGAGTTTCAAGGAGGGAGATGCAAAATAACATAGGGATCTCTATGGAGAATGCCACTGTGGAGGCATTCTAAGGAAAAAAAACAACCTCTGGAAGTGGAAGAGAAGAAATGCCACTTGTGGGTGAATAAAATGCATTTAACTATACCTTTAGGTTAAGTAATAGAGCTGCTAGCAAATCATTCTGGAGACCATTGGTGCCAGCAAAGTCCAATGTTGAAGTAAGTTATAATGGGATATAAATGTAGTGTGGGTGTTCCAGCATTCTTCCCCCAGGGGGTATTATATGGCTACTGCTCCTGGCTGGCAGTTTTACAGCTCTGCTGGCAGCTCTCTGCAAATTATGTAATCATGCCTGGTGCTGTGGATCAGAAGACCTTGGGTGGTTTTATGCAGTTCTCACACTTAACCTAGAGGATAAAGTAAAGAATCCTGTCATGTTTAGTTCTTGCAGTTCTCACCAGGAGCTCTACCTCCTAGAGTGAGCCTATTCTTACTAGGAGGAAAAAGAACCACGTAGGGCCTAGTATAGGAAATAAAAGACTCTATGTTCAAATCCATACTCCTATTGTCATACAAAAGGAATTCAGTCCCATGTCAGTAGAGCTGTTGAATGTTGAATTTGGTGTTGGAGTTCTCTTACTAAGTCACTGAATCTGTTCTGCTTTGAACAAACCAATTATTTGTTTGCTTGGCTGAAAAATGTTTGATTCTACAGTCTGGACATCAGGGTATGTTCTAGCCAGCTGAGAAAGTGAGGTTCACGGCCTTCTTCCAAAGTGACCAGAAAGTAGGATTTGAAGAAAACCCTCTTTTTCTCAGCCTCGTGATTCTTTCACAGATTTAGAGGTGCAATCATTTTTCCCTGTACTTTTTTTTTCTTAAATTAGTTATTAACATAAAGTCTTCAGAGATTGACTTTGCTTCTTGTAATTCTCAAGAGAATTCATATATAAATTCTGTAATGAAGATGAAGACTTGCCCTCAGGTGCACTGAAAATCATTCTCTTAAACAGCCACTACAGATAAGACCCACAGGGGCAAAGGTAAGGAGTTTGTTCATCTGGTCACGTATTTACTGTAGACTGTTGAGGTAACCTGCGGTTTCCTGAGGATAGCACAAAGACCAGTGCTTTCAAATGTTGCAATAATCTGAAGAAAATAAAGTTTATCTTTCCATGTGTTGAATTAACCGTATTCCCTTTGTAGTGGAATCCTACTAAACTAGAAGCAAACGGACAATGCTTTTTGCTTTCTCTTTTAGAAATGTGTGGTATTTGTGAGGTCCCCTCTCTTGCAGCTAATCTGTAGGAGGCTCAACGCTTCAACTACTTGGCTAAAGTTCAGAATATTGAAATGCAGAAGGAGGATGGAAGGCATCATTGGGCACTGTGGTTTCCAGACAGTGTATATTAATTTTGAGGTGATGTTATTTTGATCACTTGCATGAAAAACAACATACTGTTTGCCCTAATTTCTAGTTATTTTATTTTTCTAGGAAGTATTATTAAGGCAGGAAGATGAACTAGTGAGTAAAGCAGATGAGAGTTCTTGATTTTTTTGTGGTACCTAGAAATAAATCTCTTCTAAATTAGTTTAGTTTCTAGAACTTTTTTCAACATGTAGTAATCCCTTGGGTGAGAGAATATGGAGTGCATATGGTCTTATTAGAAGACTATTAAATAAACTAGTATTGGAAGACAAGCTGTTTATAACCGATGGCCAAACTATGGTTAGTTCACTTCTTGCCTTAAAATACTGTGCAGTTCTGCTGTGCACTGAAACAATTCCTCTGCTTTGTTCTGCAGAGGTTTATAATTTCTGTAGTTGTCTTTCATGGTTGGTGATTACTGAAATTTTGGAGAATTGTAATAGATATGTTAAGACTGGTATGAATGGGAATGTCTGGGAGTTGGAGATACCAGATGGAGCAGCAGCGGCAGAAGGGCTATAAGAATGGCATGTTTTGAAGACACTTAGATTAGCAGGTCATCAAAATTCTAGCATGTGTCTGCGTGCAGGTGGTCAGGAGGTGAAGGACCTGAGCAAATGAGAAAATCCTGATGACAGTTCCTGAAGGGTACAAAAAGGCCTATCCAAAACCAGCACACGGTTGCCAGCCTAAGAAGAGCCCGAAGTGGTAAGAACTCAATAGCTGGTGTCCCTTTTTCTCTGTGTTGTCACAAGGAGACCTAGACAGACCTCCTGGATTCAGGAGTCTTGGCACCTGAATCTTGCACAGGCTACTTGGGACACACACATCCAGGTGCTTATATGTGGATATGAGGGTGTGAGTGAATGAAATCACTTTTGTTTTAAAATGAAATCAGTTTCCCTTCTTACACTGCCTGGCTATGTGGTTTGCTATGTTGCTGCTGCAGTGTTGATTACATAAGAAATAATGGCAAAGAGGATGGATGTATGTAGCTAGGCATTTTTTTAAAGATTGAAAGGACAGACCCAGTGTAAAGAGAGCATGAAGGGAAAGTGGAGAGCAAGAACTGGATGCAAAGATTTTTAGCAGTGTATCTGATGAGATCATTTTGGAAGACTTAAAATACCATTCCAGAGTTTAGGGGTATATTGATTTCTCTGTGGTGTCTATTAATCATCCTGATGTTTGAATGCAACTTAAAAGCAAGTTGCTTTGGGCCAAATTCCACCTTTGATTGTCCCTGTAAAAGGTCACTGGAGGCTCCTGGGCACAATTGAAGGCAGAATTTTTCATTACTTTCCTACTATGTTTATGACAACAGTTAGATCAGACCTACTTCTTGGTCTGGTTTCTCATCAGAACTTGTGACAGAGATTGGACTTACTATGGTCATGCATGGTCAATGATATCATGACTTATCATAAATGGATAAAGAGTTCCATGTACTTGGTATGAATGTCCAGACTACAGTAAAAAAAGATATAAACCAGCAGAGTTGAGTGCTTCATATGAATTTAAAAAGACTCTGATGTTCCTAAAATGGTGCCCTACAAGTAAAAGGTGACCAAGGCTTTCAGTTTCCCAACTACACGTTTCGCTTCTGCCTATGTTCTAAGTTGAAGCTCCCTGCTTAGTAGATAAGTCTCAGGGTTGATCTCTGCCTTCTAATAAAAGCAGCCACAAATCTGAAATCAGAAGTGACTATGTGACTGGGCTGTCACTTTTGAGTTACTTTGCACCCAGATGACTTTCTTACAAATTTTGAGTATTATTTCAACTGCAGGGATATCTACAATGCTAGATGTGCTGTGCTCCCAAATAAGAAGACATGGTTTGTACCTGGGAGATTTGCGTTCAAGAACTTTTGCTGGTGATCCATAAATACATGGCTAATTACAATGTGTCTTGGTTTTCTCCATTTTCTGATCTATTCAATTTTAAAATACTTTTAAAAATAGAACTAATGTTTTTTTGATGTGAAGAATCACTGTAATTGGCAAAAGTATTGAAGTGATCACATGTCAAATAATGGATGTGGTATCCTCTTATAAAGATGCAGTCTGTATTTTGGAGAAGTTTAAAGTTACCAAAGGTTGAGAGAAAGTAGGGTCTGATTTAAATCAGGTGGCTCACTCAGGAAGAATGACGCTCTGAGAGTTGGTTTGAGTTGGTTTTCAGGGAGGTGATAGATTGAGATGACCAAAGTGTAAGGGATTTTAAACAAATTGCAGCTGGAGGAGAGTGAAGAGACACTCCATCCCCTCTTTCCTGTCTCTCCAGTATATTTTATCTTTGTAGATTACTGGTAATTCCTTGACCTGAAGCTTGATTGCTCAGTACTGAGTGAAGGAACAACCTTATCTGTCATGGTTGAGTATATTGACATTTTACTGGCATGATCTCCGCTCTAGCCAAAGTCCTGTGCCACCCTGTCCTTAACCCAACAAAACCGATCCAGGGTCAGCCTTTGGTTCTAAAGTCCTGGTCAAAGGAGATCTCCCAACAAGGGGGGAGTGCTTCCCTCCTCTCCTCCCTCCTAGTTTAATACTGAACAGCTACAAAAGCAAAGCTTAGAAGATGTCAGTGAACATCCTCATCTGCTTGACTTCATAACATTAACATCAGAAGAAATCTGCAAGTCTTTACAGTCAATAAGAGTCAAAGAGGAGTAGTAAACAAATACAAGAAAAATGTTTACAATTTGTTGAAATAAAGTGCATTAACAAAAGCGTCAATTATGTATTTTGTAGAACAAAATCCATCAAGAACTCCAGTTGCAAAAGCTGTCTGACAGAAGTGAAGCTGTGGCAGAGCTCCTGCAGGCATGTTGGAATTGGGTTGTCTCAAGTGAACCAAGGCAGAACTTCAAAACAAGTGCATCCCTGTTAATTATAATTTGGTGGGGGGGATGGTCCTGAACAAATGTAGGTGAAATTTACCCCTTCTGTTTTCCCACAGTGCTTACTGACTTTTTTTTCTTTTTCTGTGTTACAACTAGAAACTTTCAGATTTAAGGTTCTGTAACAGACCCAACCTTCCCTTTTAGTTTTTCTGCTTGCCGTTAGATATTGTATTATTCTTATTCCTTAACATCCCTCAGACATGCTAACATGCGTGTACTCATAACAACAGCACATGTGGCTCAGTTATTGCTGCATTGAATTTGTAATCTGAGTTGAACTTGACTTCCTAGAGTGGGATTGTCCAATCTGTAGTGAGCCACTTCCAGTAAAGCACCAGCAAGGTTAGTTCAGTTGCTGTGGTTGCGTTCCCTTTCTACTATGCAAAGTATACACAAGGAGTATTCTTCCTATATAAAGAATAGTTCTCAGTGCTGTCATCTGGCTGGAAGTGGCATTGCTTGCTTTTGGGACATAATACGACCTAACGTTGTGCAAGGTGAAGCCTGTTTTAAATGAACAGCTTGTATCCTTCAGTCGGTGTTTCTCTTGTTCATCTGGTGTTCACCATATACAGTGTGGTCCTAAGCTCTTGTTCATGGGTGGTACTTTGCTGTAGCTGTGGCTAAACTGCTGTCCTCTGCCCTGCAGCTCCAAGTTGTGCTAGCGACAGTCTGAACTCATAAGGAAGCTTTTGTATCCTCAGACTATTCCTGAGTGTAATATTTTGATTTTGTGAGAAGCTGCAGGTCACTCTTGGTGAACAAAGTAGCCCACTTGCAGACATCTGCAAATGCTTTTAACAGAAATGTGTCTTCATTGTTCTTAATTCTCTCTCAGGCTGAGATCCTTCCACAACTTGAGCCTGGACACATACTTCTCTTTACGCACACTTTGTGCCTTGGGGAGATAGCCAAAGTTTGTATTCAAGTGATGATATTTTAAAACAAGCCATTGAGTTAACATCAGAGAAAGGTTTAAATCTGGAAACTCTGCCTGCCTGCCTTCGCAAAATCAACATTTGATGGGTGTTCTGCAAGGTCCAGACTCATGCTCTGATTTGAGTATTACCAGTTATGACAATATTTTTTCTTACCTTTGGATGTCATGTGGTTTTGAACATCTTAGGATGCTTGAAGTACACAATAAGAGAAACTTAACTTTATGGAGCTGTTCTGTGAATGTTGGGGGTGGGGCGTTGGTGAGGGGATTTTTTTGGGGTGTGTGTTTTGGTGATTTTTTTTAAACTCAAATCACTTTTTGTTGTCCATTGCAGTTTTATTTGTCATCTAGGTCTATGGATTTATAGCATGTGTGTTTTATCAGGTAATGTCATGACTTCATTTTCAAATCTAATATGAAGGAGGTGAAGATGTTCAAAGCTCTGACAATCCTTAAAAAGGATTTGGGAGGCATTTCATAGCAAACTGCTGTGACTGTCTCAGGAATTAAGTATGACTGGATTGAGACGGGAGTCGAACAAGAGACTTCCAGGTGCTACACAGAACACTACTGGTGTTTTAAGGGGATAGCATTTTTCCCAGAGTCCTCACTAAGGGTTGGACATAATGTTTCCCTTGGTAACTATATTATCTTTCCAAGCTCTTCATTATTGCCCTCTTGTTTGTTATCATCACTTCTGGGATGGATTTTGTGATTGTTCTTAGCTGATCTATTGCAAAGTCAGTGTTGCTTATACCACTTTCTATCCAGGTGTCTTTGCTCACAAGAACTTTGCTGCTGCCTGTGCTTGAAGAGTTGTAGTAAGCATGCAGGGAAGACAACCTCTTTGCTCAATTTAGATTCATAAGAGGATACCAGACTTGGCAGTAAAATAAAGCTTCATCATGGCATTATGTCACTAAGGTGTCAGCACTGAGAAGTGATGTCAGTTGAGATTGTTTCCTGAAGCTCCCTCTCCCAAGAGAGAGTTTTGTTTTAAATTCAATCTCTCTGCCATATACAGTTTGAGTTAGTGGCATTGCGTGTCAGCGCTTCAGCAATATCTGAAAATAACATCACTCTGCAACACGTTGAGGTTGGGAAGTATTATCTGTTTTGCAGGATGAGAAACAACTGTGGCAGGACATGGATCATGCCATACATTACCTTCTTTGTCTTTCATTCTTCCGACTGCTGCTTTGATATAGCAGACTTCCTCGCTGAAAGTCTGCTTCTCAAGCCAGGTCTTAACATGAGGTGAGGATTTGCCTTCTCTAAGGGCCTGGGTTTTGCCCGTGGGGAAACAGCAGTGGTGGAAAACCTGTACTGGTTTCTGCAATCAGGGCAGTGGGTTGCTATTGTATGTTCTAATTTTTGGAGACTGCTTCCACTGTGTTTATCATAACCTTATTTAATCCTAATCAAGCTTCATAGTTATTTACAGTAATGTTCCTAAATACCACACATCATTATTGTTAACGCTTTAGATCATGGCCTGTGATTTGTTTGGTTTTTTGTTTTAGAGAAGGAAGACCTTTCATTCATTTAAAATCTCAGTACACTTCCTACATATCTAGAAGCCCTCTGAAAATGTGGGGCTGACACAAGGTGCTGTAGCTCCATGATAGTGGGAGGTCTGTTTTGAGATGTGAGGAAATGTATTAGTCATAGGTAGCCAGCAAAAATTTCAGGCACTGACTTTGAAAAAACATTCAGCGTTGCAGATGGCTGTGTAAGCTGCATAGGTGACACTCTTGTTTCAACTTCACTAGTTCTGTAGAAAATAGAGAAAATGTCATATGGCAAAAATAAGTAACAGTGTTTTTGTAATCTAATAGGTTCCTTAGTTAACTTAAACTTTTGGTTACAGGTAAAACTCAGCTCTGATTTTTTTCTGCGTACTCCATGCTCATGTTCTCCAATTTTAATCTATCTAATAGTAAGGCGATGCTTATATAACTGTATTCCTGACAAAATTCTTAATTTAATGCTTCATTTTAAACACTTGCAGTTCTATAACAGATGATTTTGAAGGAGCTGGTTGTTAATGTGATGGAAACTGCATTTGTGTTTTCAGAGGACTTCCTATTCAATCAGAATTGTGGGTTATTTTAAGTATTAATTATTTCCAGGATCTTGTTTTCTCAGTTTATGAAAGTGTTTTAAATAAAATGGGAAATATTTGATAGTGCCAGTTAGACTAAGCATGTGGGGAATCTTTTTCATTCTAGTAGGCTTTCCAAGTGTTATTTTAAAATATTTTTCCAGAGTCGATAAATTCTCTAAAAATAGTTTTGTTTTGTCAAAGCAGGAAATAATTTGGAAGCACTGAGAAGAATAGATAAGTGAGAACATCCATGAGAAATGAAGGTGAGTACAAAGTCCCTCTTCCTACATCGACATTATCTACATTATGGTGAAAGAGTTTTTGTTCCAAATGTTGTGATCCTCCCAGTGTCTTTAATTCTTCATTGCAATACCTGATTATGGGATTGTTTTCAGACATTTACTGAAGTAAGTATGTGAGGGAGGCACTATTTCTGTTACTCATTGCTGGAAGTTGCTTCATTGTTTGGATGGAATTTACCTAACATTTGCTCAAGTAATGTAAACATTTGGACAAATATTCATAGTTTCATCTAACTCAAAATCATTTAGCTAATAGGAGAAAAACTACTTACTAGAAGAAGTTAATTCTTTCCTAGAAGCTTGCAGCCAGGAGTGTTACAGATCTCTCAAACACAGTATTTGAGTTGCATGATCTCACTGGACTCTGGTGTTACTTGTGTTGCAGAGGCCTTCTGGAGAATGAAATTAGTAAACTAAGTCCTTTTTGTTTGTGTTCCCGCACTTTGGATAAGGAGCTGTTTAGTTTCAGGAAAAGCAGTAAATGCATGTTCCTCTCACATTATGTATTTAAATACGTTTTTGAAGTTGTCATCATTTCATAAAATATAAAACACAGGCCATCACGAAGACAAGATAGATAGAAAAACTGGTTTTTTTTCTAATCAAGAAAATTCCATTTCACTTGATACTGAGGTAGGGAAGGGAAAAGAAAAAGCCCTATGTGTGTATCAAATGTGTGCCAAATTTTCACTTTTACTGAAAAACTAAACCCGGCTTTGTCACTTGGGGTAAAAGAAAAGCAAACCAAGAAAACTATTTCAGTACTTTCCTTTAGCTAACAAAATATTTGTCTATATTGTCTGTATGTTACCAGACATATGCCAGAGAAAGGGTCAGACAGAAGGTACGGTCAGTGTCATTTCATGTTTTCTACATATCCCCATAATCTTTAACAGTGGAGTGTTTTTCAGAACAGTTTTCTGGGTGCTCTTGATGGAGGGAAAATATTTGGTAGATACTGGCTGAGAGGTTGTTTCTACTAGCATGGGTGGGATATAAGAAGGTCCACAGTTGGGAGTGGATAAAGAATCCAAAAAGGTCAGTCATCAGTAATTTGGGCAGAGCATGGAGAGTGGGAGGTGAGTGTGGGAGGAAATGGGAGAGACATAGGTGGAGACAATATTGGGCAAAGCTGATGACACGAGACCTCATGTCTTGAAAATGGGAGCCAGTGAAGACTTCTAGAGCAGCCCCAACTTGACAGATGCAGAAGGACATTTTGTGTCAGAGCAATTTGGTTCCAGTATGAAGAGTGCCCAGAGAGCTACTTCTTTTTCTGGTTTATTTCCACATACAAAAATGACAATTAAAAAAAAATATAAAAGGAAAGAAAAAAAAAAAAAAACACCTAAAGAAAAAAAAGTAATTTTCTTTAGCAGACTTCCATCAAGTAGGAGGTCCAAATGCATTGCTGTTCTTAACAATGTTGATACAATTTGTCAGCAATTCTGCAGAATTTATTTAACTAATGGAATGTATCAGCCCTTGCTAAGATGCACTATTTGCTGTATAGGAGGGGTAGGCATATGAAGGAGTATAAAGTTGCCTTGCATCTAAAAATAGAAGTTTCTGGCAGAAAGCAAATGGAAATCTGCGTCATACATTTTTATTTGAAGGAAATTAACTGTAAATCAGATCTGGACACAAGACAGGATTTGTCTTAAAAATAACACAGTGTTTCTATTTGAAGGAGTGTATCTGTAAATCATGTCTGGATGTAATGAAAGGTTTATTTTCAAAGTGTTGTAGGCAAATGCTGATAATACTAATGCAATGCCAAATATGTAATGCCTCTTTTTTAAACTCTGAAGTTTCTTACCTGTCTGGAAAAATGTGAATTAAAACAGAGCACACCTTTTTGGTGCCTTCCAATACCTGCCCAGTACTGTTTCTGCATGCTAATAAAGCTGTTATTAGCTTAACCCTGGGTAACTCAAAAGGTTCACATAGGCAGGTGGGGCTGTGCTTTAAAAAGTCCTGTGCTGCATCACTTAATTAAAAAAGAAAATCTAGACAGTTGTCCTTGTTGTAGTATATGCAGTGACTTAACATAGTCTTGCTTTGTGCCAGCCCGTTAAATGCCAAACAACCAAGTTAAATGCCTAAGTTCCTTTAAAAAACTGGACCAGTGTGTATGGATCCGCAAACAAGATACAGTATAGTGGTGGAAGTGTTTGGATTTATAAAAATAAGCTACTGGCTGGTGAGTGCCTATGCACACAACTCTTATTTGGTAGCACATGTGAGGTAGCTACCGTGCAGGGATAGTGGAGTCAGCTTAATGGCACCATGTAATAAGGGCATGCTCAAGGGCAGTTTTTGTGAAGTGCTTAGTGTGCCATAAATCCACACCCTGCCTTAGCTTACAGCAACTCATTTAGGTAGTCATGTCTTCATATCTTTCTATCAAGTAGAATTGTTTTTGGTAAAAGAACAACCTGAACCTTCTTTTTAATATAATTCTAATGAGCACACAGAGAGTATGTGCAGAAAAAATGCTCAGGTTTTCTTGGATGATGTAAATCTACATTGGTTCTAGTTATTCCTGGGTTCACCAGGATTAACTGGATGTTTTGTGTGTCTGAGAGGTTCTGCACACCAGGCAGGTACCTCTGAAAATCTGGCCTTCAGTCAGGAAAGTTTTCCTGAGAATGGGACTGAAGCATTTGGGCACATGCTGCTATTGTTATGAGCACATCTGAAATACGTGTGGACCTGATGCATGCTTACAACAGACTGGTGTAGCTTTTGGTGAAAGGCATGATTTTTACTTTTACTGCCTCTGGATAAAAAATTGCCAGCCTTCAACCTTGCAGTCATTGTGCAGACATTGTAGGGTTGGTCTGTATACGCAGAGTGGCTATTTATCAAGGATTTCTAGATACCTGATAGCCCCATTGGACCAGCAGTTACCTAACATACAGAAAACACAGAGAAATGGCCAAACAACATACCTAGAGGGGAAGAAGAGGGTCTGTGTGGGAAGAAACACTTAGAAGTTCAGTGGTCCTACTTCCTGACTGCTGGGTAATTTGCATGTTTTAGTACATACAGCACTGCAATTATTTTAAAGGTCCAGGTGTTTGGCACATTCCTTACTTTCTCAAAGCCAGACTTTGACTTTGTACCAGGGGACAGAAACTATGGAAAGCTTTTTATACTGTCCTCTTTCCTTTATGTCATTTCTGTTTCAGCTGCAGGTCATGTTTGTGACTTAAGATTTCTGATTAAACCTGTACTTTCCCATTTCTGACTACTTGTGATGTGAAGCTAAAGGAATATTACTGTGCCTTCTTGGCTGGTCCTTCAGTTGTTAGACTCAGCTAGGAGTAGATCTGGGATGGTTAAGAGTGTGAGAGCCCAACTGGAGAAGACAGACAGAAGCATTTTTTTCTTTGAGCAGATGAAGCTGTTTAAGAAGAAGCCATGAGATCCACTATTTTGTATGAAACAGGAGGTGGTGGAAAGGAGGAATTATATTGTGAAGTTTGATTTCAGAAACCTTCTGTGGGTTTACTGTGCTACTGGGGAGACTAGATGCTGGGGGAGCATGTGGCTGGAGAGAATATGGGCCTTAAGAAGCCAGCTCTACCCATTACTTTTATTACTTACATATTTTGACTACACAGAATTGCTTTTTCTTTTTTCCCTCTGCTCGTTTAGGCTACACTTGTTTAGTCTGCCTTCAGTATGTATATTTACTACCCTACATTCAAAGTGATCTCTTGGTAGTAATTGCTGAAAACTCAGTTTCTAAGAATATTCCACCTACCCAAATTGTTTGCAATAATAAGAACAGAGAGCAAATGCAGAAAATGAGAATACAGATTAGGTTGATTTGTTTTTTAAATTAAATGAGGGGAAAATATTTACAGGGTTCGTTGTTCTCTAGCTGTAAAAGCTGCTATTGACTTCCTGTTTGTCTTCATCTTAAGTAAACATCTATTTCTGGGAGCCTTCAAGCAGTGTTTTTCTTTATATCAGATGTGCACTTCAAATGCCAGTGTCTTCTGCTTAATGGCCTGTCGGAGGCCTTGTTACGCTTTCTGTATTGACCTAATCGTTATGTGTGGGAATCTTCCGATACAAAGGTGTGTAGGTCAACCAGTGTCAGCAATCTTGTCCCATGCTTTGACCAGTTGATCCTAAAAGTGCTTTGGGGAAATGTACTTTGCTTGCTAATGACTTCATTTGGCCTACTTAAATCTGTACTGTCTTCATTTGTGCAGTCTGAAATGCTGTGGCTGTATTATTGGCACTTCAGAAATACAGGTTTAATCCTCCTTCAGAGTTTGTCCTAAAATGACTCTTTGTACACTAAACTTATCATGATCAGTTGTTGTAGTGGTAGTTTTGATACATCTGTGATGTTCTGAAAGGCAATATTTATAAGGAGAGATTAATATGTTTTATCAGACCAACAGATATAGCTGGAAAAAAAGCAGAGTTGCTTTAAGGAAGAAAAATGCTTCTTCAGTCCCTGAAAGTTTGTTACAGCAACTGATTGGTTGAAAAAAACCAAAATATTACTTCTCTGTAAAATCCTATTTGGCTTGCCTTTTGAAAAAGCTTAATGACCTTCTTCTGAGGTCATTATAATCTTCTACTCTACTCAAATAATAGCTCTAACTGAAAGTGGGGTTTGTCTGAATTAACCAGATCAAGAGGGGAGAATGATTTTACCTCTATATGGATTCAGATGAAATGGCGGAGTTGTTGTGAGTTAGCATCACGTTCCCTAAGTTTGTGTCTGATTCAGTTGTTTGGTTGCTGTCTCAAGATGCTTTTCAGAAGATGTCTGAAAGAACTTGAAGAAAAGTAGTATTCTGTGTGCTGGCACAGATAAACTAGAGCTGGTGGCCTATGGGAGTCCAGAGATGAGAATAGAGACCCTACTCCGTCTTTCTTTCCTTTCACTTGCACACGGATTTGCCTTCTAAGCCATGGCATGAGGTCTGCTCTTCTTTTCCAGAGCAACTGCTATGTTTCCATAATCTGTGTGAGCAGTGCTACCTTGGAGATAAGCACTAGTGAGGTGCAAAGAAAGAAAGACAAGCCAGTTTTCCTGTTGCAGATATGCTGTGGTTCGTTCTTTCTCCTCATCTCATTCACCTTACGTTGCTGCTGTAGCTGGAAGAATAAAGCACCCTTCAGCTGCATCTCTTTGCTGCCCCAAAAAAGAAAGATTGGAAAAATAATGCTGGACTCATTCTGCCATCCTTTCCTGTCAGGATTAGTGGATAGCATGTACCGAAAAATAGTTTGGACCAAAGCAAAATAAGGTGATTAAAGAAGCTTTTTCTTCCTTTCCTGATAGAAACAATAGGGGACCTCAGCCTCGTTGTAAGGCTTGTTTTGAAAATATCTAGTAATTATAGGATGAATGAGCGATTTGTATTGCTTATTTATGATGCCTCATCTGGATTTGCCCTTGCCTGTGAAGCTTCATTTGGACCTCAATTAATTAGATGACTCTAATTAAAGGAAGGCCTTTGATTTGAGAGCAGGAAAGCATGTTTGCATGGAAGCTACACCCTCTTCTTTATCTGACAGCATCCTTGAATGTTAGCAGCATGTAATAATTAGGCGTGTCAAGTTATGAGTTGATTCATCTTCTTTAAGTGGTCCCAGAGGAAAAGGTGGAGGGTGACTGTTCTGCAGAGGAGGCTGCAGACAGTAAGATGAAAATGTTTCTTGAGTGAGTATCCTCAATTCCCGATACTGCCTTAGAATACCTAACGGCTAATATTTAAGTTCTTGAGCTCTGCAACATCCCTGAATTGCAGACACGAAGGAGGCAAACTCTGCTAAAGTAAAAGATAGGAGAGTGAGCAGAAACACAGCATACGCATCAAAGTAATGTAGCTATGTTGGGGAAGTAGACCAAAATTAGTTCATTTTATAGAGATAAAACAAAATCTTCAGCATGCCAGTCAGCACAGCACTTGCGTCCCTTCCACCTGCTTTGTGTAGTTTACTGTGCGTGTTTCAGCAAGTCCCTCTTACACTTAGTCCCTCCTGTGGCTGGTAAAAGTAATCAGTGTCCTTTTGAATATGGAGCCCCAAACACCACAAGCTTTATGAATTATTTGTTCTAGGGGTGATTTTCCAGGGTCGCTAAGCACTGTTGATCCAGTGTTGAATTCATGATTTAAGCTAACAATGTTCTTTAGCTCTGATTTTGGATGGCTGTCCACCTATGTGTGGGTGCAAGTGCATCCTGAAAAGAAGTTGTTATTAATTATAAAGCAGACTCAAAATACAAAGTCAAGTCCTTGGTTCCCTAGAGTCTGTAATAGCATCCAGAAGTGGCTAACTTTTCTAAGGATGTTTTAGCAACTTTCTGGTACATGTCAAAAGGACAGCCCAAGCACAAAACTTTGTTCAGATTCCTGTGTTTGGGCCAATGCTCCATGGTTGTTATCTTACACCTGATTTGATTTCAGCAGCTCTGGTACTAGAGAAAGAGTGGGGCCTTCAAGTACATAGGAGGGGTGATGGCAAGGTCCTACCTACAAGGTAGAAGAGCTTTGTTTCTGAAGAAGAGGGTGCTGCAAATAGGAGGAGAATGAACAAATAAGAGTGAGGTTGATTGGTTGGTTTGTTTGTTTGTTTTTTCTGGCTCTTCTGAGGAGGAAGCCACTATGCGTTATCCAATACTTTGAGGTCTCAGTCTGAAGGAACCTGACTAGAGTGAGGGATGTTGCAGGAAGGAAACTGAATTAGGAATTTATACTACTAATTTCTATTTGTTTTATTTGCTGTTACAAGGAATCTGCTCCTGGAAATACAAATCCTAACCCATGTGTTTCCCTTAAAGGAAAATTATTTTTTTAATGGTTTATTATGAAAACTTTCACAATATTGCCATAATTTAATAAATAAATAAAAAAATAAAAGCTTGAAAACGTCATCACTGGAAGAAGATAGTTAAACATGGAAAAATTCACAGATAATTTTACTAATGTTTTGAACCTGTAACTGCTGTGAGATGAGCAAATGGTGTAGGATGAAGCCATGTATCTAGAATATCAGAATTTTTGCCATTAAATGAGAAGATCAGTCCCCAGAACAGAAGCTAAGTCCAATAATATCTTCCGCATGAGGTCAGGGTTCAGTCTTCAGATAATTCAGTGTGATGATAAGGCATAGGCATTGGTTAACAGTCATCGCGATAGGGTGTCATCTATGGAGTTTCTTCCTGCTCACAAAGCAAAACTAGCAACTTGTTTATCTTATTTTTAAGATGTTAACTCCAAACACAGTCAGGGAACACTGAAAGCTGACATAGAATTAATCGTCAAGAAGCTTTATCAATATTAAGGTCACTTATACTGAGAAGAAGGTACTAAATGAAAATTACAATTGTAATGCTAATTGTAAAATTGATGGGGGGAGGGGGAAGATGGGACCCAACCTTTCGTCCTCCTCTAACTTGCCTTAGAAAATTTCAGAACTTGGCCCACGCCTGGCTGACATGTTGGTGCTGTAAAACTTGTGTTCCCAGCTCCAGCTAATGGGATATGGCTGGGAACTCTCAGGCAAGGGAGGCAAAAGCATCTTGGAAGATATCCAGCTAAATATCAGCTGGGTTGTGTTCTACACTTGCGATACTTTTGTTTTCAGTCTCCTAGCCTTATCTGAAATCTTCCTAAATAAGCTTTTGTTTGTTTTGTCTTTAAGATCATTTGGCACTGTAGGGGACAAGGACTCTCAGGGTGATATCAACAAACTTTGCAGGCTGCAGATCTGGGCAGAAAAAAAGGATGTATTCAGACACCCCTGTGAGAGGGCTATGGTCAGGTAGCATGGGGAACACAAGGCCTGAGGTGGTTTTAGATCATAGCACAAAGGACAACACTGGGGTAGACCAAAAACGAATGCCTCTCCTGCAAGGGACAGACAGGAGAGTGACTCCCCATTGCTCTGGGGGAAACCTTAAACCACCACCTGAGGGGCTTTGCACAAGAAAAGGTATTCTAAATATTGGGGTAGGTAGGGGAGGGACAGGAAAGTCCATGAAGATAAGGTAGGAAATAAAACTTGCAATTTTACAGGGCATCCTGAAATAATAAATGCCTTCTTTGAGGGGAGTGCATGATCCTCATCTGGTTTTGGCATAAATATATCAGTGTGGGTTAGTGAGTAAATACTTTTTTATGGTTGGTGTAGGTTCAGTTTGGTTTTGTCCTTCCTGAAAGATAACAATCTGGATGTGCAGCTATCAAGCTGTCTTTCGCAAAGAATACTTGCACATGTATATGTAAGCATATGCATAGCAAAAAGAATTTGATTCACACCCAAAAAAATAAATTACTTTGTTGTCAACACCGTTGCTATTTGCCTGCCAGATATAAGTTACATATCCCAAGAATAACAGGAAAACTGGGTCCTCAAATTGTCATTGTGTGTTCTTAAAAAAGTCTTTTTTTTTTTTTTCCTAAATACAAGTGAAATTATTTCTTCTGCAAGTGAAACAGTTTTATGTAATACCTGCTCTCTCAAGCACAAGAGTTATTGGAATACAGGTCTTCAGTCAGTTGATATTTTCAAAGGGGTCAGTCTTCATTGCTGATGTAAACTGATCAGAGAATAGGTTGTCACCAAGGTGAAGCCCGGTCCTTCTACCCCTGCACTGGCTGTATGTTCTTATCCTGTAGGTAAATGTTGATAGCTGCTGGTGGCCAGACCAGAAAGACCATCAACAAATTCATTAAGCTAATGTCTAATTGTCCAGTTTCAGATGATCTCTTCTGAGCTCAGCTTCATCTTTGTTGATAAACAGTGATTTAGAAGTGCCTTCCTACTCTGATAACTGTATTTAATTCATTACCGCACTAATGAAATTAATAAACAGATTTGATTAATTATACTTTTCTGTAATTGTAATATTTTACTAAGATTAAAATAATGAGAAAAAATGTTCTTTGCAGAAGCCAACTGTCTGGCATTGTCTCTCATGACAAACCAACTCCTAAAATAAACTTAATGAGCTATACAGCTTCCTTAACCAGGCTAGATGAATCATTAGATAATGTTGATGGTTTTTGTCTACAATTTTTCAAGTTCTGCATTCTCGCTTGCTATAGTAAGTGTTAGTATAATAAACAGCATTATATGTAAGTTAAAAACCATCGCTTGAACTCAAAGATCAGAAAGGGATGTACAAAACCCCTCAGGTTTCTTGTAACAGATCCGTAACAGCTTTTGGGCTAGGTGGTGGTTAATAACACGATATGAACTAACTCCTGCAGGCACTCCCATTCAAAGCAAGTGTGCTGCTGTTTAAAATAGAAAGTAGCACTGTAGCTTGGACACGCAGAAAGGCTGAAAAGGCTCCTCCTAAGCACTGGATTGCATCCCAGGGGTTGAAGAAAAGTGTGTACTTGGTGGCACAGACTCAATTGCTCCTTCATCTCCTCTCTCTCCCCAAGCTGGTCACGTCTTCTCTCCCCACCTCTCCAGTCTGAGCCTGACCTAGCTCTGACGGTTGTGCACCCTGGTTGCTTTGTCATCTCCGCTGCTCTCTTGAGGTATCTTCTGCCAGTCTCCTCCTCTAGCCAGTCCCAGGTGTCCCCCTGAGCTTACTATGGAAATCACTACCCAAGCTCTTTGAGCTTCCTGCCTGCAAATCTCGCCCCCTCCCCAGACACCACTCTCCTTTCTGGGGTGCCCTTGTCCTGTCCCCCATCAGTGCCCCAATATCTTTTTTCCATTATGCTTGCTTAGCTGGTTCCTGTTGCGCTTAAGTGCCCTTTTCCCTAATCTTTCCCTCCCTCTCGAGCATAATTTCTTTCCTTAGTCTCCCCCTCCATTCAAAGCTTTCCTGTTTCCTGGCTCTGTCTCACATTCTTTACCAGCCTTACCAGTACTCCTCCTCAGATCTGTCTCCCTTCTTGCTCACCCTAGACAATTCACTGATTTCTAAACCCTAATCCCCTTATCTAGCCAACCCCGATGACCAGCTATGACTGCAACTCCTCACTATTAGATAATCGATTCTTGCCAGACTCTAATCTGTTTCCTCTCCCAGTCTGTTGTTTCTACACACCTTTGTTCAGGTTAAACGGCACTCCCTGCCCCAGTGGTGAGCAGTGTCACCGAGGCCAGCGCAGCCGGAGGAGACCAGGCTTCGCCGCTCCTGGCTCCAGTGCTGGTTCCACTGCCGTCGCTCCTGCTGCTGTGGGCTGATGCATGCTTTGCAATGCTGGAGCACAGAGTCTAGAGCTGTGCTGAGACGGAGCCAGCTCAGTTGACTTTGTGTGCAAAAGCCATTTCTTCTTTTTATTGTTGGTATTTTTAAGAGGTTTTGTGTTGTTCTGCTCTCTTTGGGAGTGCTTAGGGTTACTATAAGCATAGCAATACTCTTATCTAGTGCAGACTGTACATATTCTATCAGGCTTCAAATATAGGCTACATTGGTTTTAAACATGACAATGAAAGGCTAGCTGGAGTTGTCAGTAGAGATTTTCATACCTGTTTCAGAAGGGCCAAGATTTGTCTCATAACGGTCACAGCTTTTCATTCCCATGCTCATAAGACTCAAAGCATGGCATGCTGCAGTTAATCTCTGTAGGTAACCTGTGGGTGCACTTCTCAAGGAATTAACTGAAAACATAAAAAGCCTGTAGCAAGTACTCAGAAGTCAAAATACAGCCATGTAAGCCTGCACGTATAAAATTTATGCTGCTTCTTGTTTACTTGTAAGTCTTTGTTATATAGCATACCATTTCTCAGATAATATGCTATCAGGTCATGTTTTTTTCCCCAGACTTTTTGGGAGCTGGACTCGATGATCCTTATGGGTCCCTTCCAGCTTGAGATATTCTATGATTCTATGAAACTGAGGTGCATCTTGTAAGACTGAACATGAATGAATTCAGCTCTGTTATAGCTCTGCCTTGATTAATTTTTTATACTGTATATAAAGTTTTAGGGAAGTCACATACAAAGCCAGTCATCAAAACATTGGAGAAGCTCTCTAACACAAGACACTATTTTTATTTTGCAAATGAGTCTAACTTTAAAAAAAAAAAAAAAAAAGACCTTCTCTACCCTTAGCACTTCAGTGGCATGGAAATTGTAGCTATAATTTGTTTGTACTTGAGATTCTAGGAGGAATTTTTGAAGGTGAAAAGAAATCAAGGTCAAAGACCCGTAGGACACTAATAGAAAGTGGAGGAGAGTGGCAGAGGACCCAGAAAGGCAGACACCTTTTATCAGAACTGTAAGAGAATTAAAAGAAAAAGCAGAAGGCTGGCAGTGAAGCAAAAAGAAGGCAACATACTAAGCAGAAGAGTGCAAGCGCCTGTGTCAAAGGAAGGTGGGAATGCAGCACCTAGGCTGAGGTCATTGCAAACTTTGGCAAGACAGGTTTCATGAAATTAAATATTGCATTACATCTGAATGTCACCTAGCATGAGATAGGGTGTAGCCCAATACCTTTTGCTTAGTAAGTATAGAAATAACAGCAACAACTTTGAAAAATCCTGCTTCTGGAGCAGCCAGCCTTTCACAAATCTGGGGCTGCGGCACTGGCAGTGTGGGACCCCCTTTACAAATTCTTTGCCTGCTCACCTGTCGCAGGGATTAAAGCGGATGGCTTCTCTGCTGTGTGTGGTGGGGATTTTTTGGTCTCTCCCACTGCAACATCTGGAGGTGCCTGGTCCTTGGCGTGCTGTGCAGGGGAGCCCAGGTACCTTCCTCGGGCTGTGCCGGTAGGTGCAGAGCTGCAGCACGCATGGGTCTCCAGCCACACCACCTTCCTGCATGGGGCGGGGGACGGACCTTTCGCACCCTTTGTCTCTTCTCGGGCATCTGTGCAGTACATCTGTGCACTCGTTATTACTAAACTCCTCTTTGTTTTTATTTATATAAATACTTTCTGTAAAGAACAAAGAATAAAAAAAGCAAATATAGTAACAAAAAAGATGCTTGGTTGTCATCTGTGGATTTACAGATGTAAATACACGACCGAGATTTATCATAATTTTACTTGACGTGGAAAAGGTCTGGCAGTAGGAAAGTGTAAGGTAAATAACGGAGGAGAAACCACAGAACAAAACAAATAGACATAGAAATTATTCTTTAATTTTTGCAATATGTTTTCTTCCACATGATAGCATAATTTGTATTTCTTATCTGTGAATGTCTATTTGCAATTTTAAACCCATTTAAATTTATTTTCTGATTATAAACATGCTAGGATGAATACAGAAAAAAATGGATTTGTGCATGGATTTGACTATAGCATTCAGTTCTGAAGTAAAAAATTATCTTGGAAAAATTACTTGCTGTGCCCTTAAAATCCCTTTTTTCAAATTCCTATGCAAATTTTTCAGTTTGGCAGGTTGGCAGATACAATTTTAAGTATGCTTAAGCTAGAATTTAAATAGTTCCAATTATTTAATTTTATTGCATCAAGAAAAATATTCAAGATCTTAAGGATGGCGAGAGAAAGGCTTGGAACACAGTTCACACTTTTAATTGTCAGGATCATTTACCCTGGAAACAGTTAATTCAGGGACGTATTGGCTTTCTCATCGTCTAGTCTCTTTAAATGAAGACTAAGTATTTTCTGTAAGCTAGATGCTTCAACTTAATCTAGAATTGTGGGTTTGATGCAAAGTCATTTGGTCAAATTCAGAAAGTACAGTTGTGCAAATCAGAGGAGATAATAAATAATTATTCCCTCTTATATCTATACAATTTTTTTTTTTTGCCAGTTGTTGCTTTTATAGAACTCTACATGTATTCTTGAATGTATTTCAAGGATATAGTGCATGTTCTCAGGTACTGGAACAATTAAAATTATCATAATTAAGCAACAAGGTATGGCAGCTGCATGGTTTGGAGGAGAAAGCAGAGCGGATAGCAGTCTCCAGTCCATTAATAAACTAATGCCGGTGCTGTTGCGTCTTTCTCTCCCAGGGACAAATTACTTAAATACGCTTTACTTGTTCTCCCTCTCTGAGTTACTAGGGGAGTCTTTCCTCTTGTCTTTCTGGAGCAAGTCCAGGTCTGTAAATGGAAAATACATCCATTAGATTCTGATATTTATGTTGAGAAAGCTTTTCTATAGGCCAAGTGATTTAAACAGGCCTACTGTAGTGAGAAAGATGCTGCTTACTGTGAGTGAGGACATGAAAATGCAGCCCTTTACTTGCTTCTCTTACCTGCAATGTGTGTTATGCAAACCAGTGTTCACTGCTTTGTACTCTCTCAACTTTCTCCATTTTCCAAAATAATAGGTCATTCTTTAGCCATTCTGAGCATGCAATGCTAAATTGGTAAGTGTTGCAGATACCTGCAGTTCTGGGTGTTATGCAGCTTTAAAACTTGGTGTTCATTTGTCATTGTTCCCCAAGTCGTTCCTTGCAAAGGCTGTTTTATCTAGAGTCTTCTCTCTGGATATTCTTTTCTTTTTGGTTGCAAAGGCAGAAGCTTCAGCTCTTGCCTGAGAAATCAGTGGGTGGTGAGCCTGCACTGCTGACGGAGAAACACGCCTTTTGATCGCTGGCCCAGGAATCAAGATAGTTGGGTCCTATTATATGCCAGCCTGTGCCTGCACATGTCGAGTCAAGGCATAGTACTTGCAAACTTCACTGGGGGTGTTATACATTTACTTGGGCTTACTGTTTCCGTAGTGCATAGTCTTCCTAGAACTAGGTTGGGGTGCTTTGTTGTCTATTTGACCTTCCTTTCATTGTAGGAATGCGACTCTACTTGTTTTGTTAATATTCAGAGAAGCATGTTGTTGGTGCTAAAAATAGTAACGAATAATCATGACTGCAAAGCCAAAGAAAACAAAGAGAGTATCCGGGAACCCTGAGTATGTAAGTCTTCAGGTTTGGTTGGCGTTTGTTTGGCCGGCGTTTGTTTGGCCTTTTTATTTGGATTTTTTATTTGTGATCAAATGGAACTTTGATAGATAGGCTTGCAGCTAAGCTGACTTTATCTGAAAGGCTAACAAACTTTTCAAACAAAACACTTTTTTTTAATTGGATCATAAAGCTGTCTTCTGTGATACTTCGCAGAAATGAAGCAATGTTAAATGTTCAAGAGAGGCTTAGCCTGCAGAATTTTACATTTTCAGAGGCCAGAAAAAATCAAGGCTTCTCAGCTTCTCTGTCTGTCTATATCTGCAGTTCATTGCCACCCCAGCTGGAGGCATTTGGTCATTCAGATACTGCAAAATAGAAGAAAAGTAGAACTGATGTAAAACAATATATTCCAGCAGACCTTTTTCATGTTGTTCTCCCATTCTGTGAAAGGAGGGAATCCATTAACGTCACTTTTCTACTTAATTATTTGCATCTGTATTTCAGCTCCATCTGCTTTGTTGGCTATGAGGCTATTAGCACGGAAGATAAAATACAAGAGCAAACCAGGTAGCTCTTAGCAAACCCCTCCAAACATGAGTGTTATAAATGATGGAGAACATTTATTATCTGTGTTTGGTGAAAAGCTTAACAAGTGAATAGCAGGGCTATAGGGCCACAGAAAAGGAAAGGGTTGGTTCTGCAGGGTTTTTGTGCTGAAGTGCAAGCAAATATATGGAGCCTAGATTTTAGTATTTAACACCACCAATGCCTCAAAGGTTAAGCCTCTCATCAGCTAATTATGAGCATCCTCTATGTTGCTCTGGAAACTGTACAGCTGCAAAGTGTGACTGGAGTCCTGCTGCCCATGCAACAACAGAGGTGTGGAGAGTTGTACCTCACAGCCTGCAGTCCCATCCATGCCTCTCCTTACAAGGCTAGCTTCTGTTTTTGTTCTTTTTTAAAAAATGGAACTATTTTTATTACGCTGTGTGTATATTATTGTTATTATACGGTTTTATTATCTATTTTTAATTATACTCAGAGACATGAAGACTGTTGGTGATCAGCCATACGAACAGCTATGGGAATAAGGGACACTGAAGAAGTACCCTGAAATGTGGGGTGTTGTGGTTCCTCATGTGTGCCTGTAACTTGACTGTTTTGGCCACAAGAGGAGTGTTTGTCACAGCAAAATGAAGCCCTTGGTAATGTCAAAACCAGTCTCATTAGCGTCCGTGGAATTTGGGCTTCTAATTCACAGAGGACAGGTCCGCACCAGCCACTGGAAGATGGCACAAGAAAGACTTGAAGTAGTGCCAACCCAAGCTCATCTATTCATAAACAGTGTCTTTGCACAGAACTGCGTGCTTGGATCCAAAATCAAGGTAGTTGCATTAGAGAAATGCAGCACCCTATCACGTATGACCTGGTAGTTCAGACACTGCTTAGCACTGAGGTAGTGGCACCACTTAATCTCTCTGAATTCTGCTCCCTCAGAGTATTTCTTAATTAGCGCTACAGCATACAAAGTTGGTAAAAGCATCTACTTAAAGTCTTAATGTTACTTCTGGAGTAATTGAAACTGCTTTAGAATACATGTTGAATTTTAACAGTAGTTAAAATAAGTATAAAAGAAGTTTGCAACATACACATAGATCCAGAGCAATAGGCATAGCTCCTTAGAGCACAAAGCTGATGAAACCTCCTTCAGGTTCTTTTAGAAATACTAGAAATACACTACAGAAAATCCAACCTAGAAACTTGAGCTAATGGGAATGGTGAAGCTGGGCTATGCTTTATATTGAACAGGAGCCTGTTACGCTATTAGTTTCTTATGCCTTTTTTTTCTTTTAACCCAAAAAGTTCCAATAGCGCAGAAAGGTGCAAACAGTGGAGTTAGACAAGGCATGCATATTTTAGTCTGTCTTTATTTTAAACCCAGTCTTCTTCTCACTTGTTTGAAGTCAAGCAATGTTGCTTAGGTTGGGCTTGGGTTAGATCTTACCTGTAGAGAGATGTAATCCCCCAATTACTCAAAAGGGAAAGAAGAGCTTCTTAACTACTGCTGCACCACAGGTTTTATGGAGTTAGCCATTTTTCTGAGAATGGCATCTCTTCATTGATACGAAACATCTAACTTACCCTTTATTGGTTTTTTTTGTCTTGGAATCATAGAGCGTTGGCTTGTAATCTCCTCATACCTTGCATGCTGTTTGTCACCAGAGGCAAAGCTGAGGTTTCTGTAGCATGTACAATCAACAGCCGAGCAATGGGGAATCTTTCCTTTGTCATGCTTTGCATGCTATTAGGTTTGGGGCACTGCTACTTGCTTCCTTCTTGTGAGTTGGACACAAATTAGATTTCCTGAGTATTTAGTATGTTTAGATATCCCATGACGTTTCTTTCCTGAACTGTGTAATTCAAAAGTCAACACCCAATCTTTCTTCACCCTGGTGATAACTGCTGATGTTTGCAAAGCACTGTGTATCGTCCTAGCTGAACTCTCCAAGGCAGGGGAGTGTGGTACAATGCACTGATGTGGCCGCAGCACAAGGGTACCTGAAGAGTATTGCTGCTGTAGGATGGCACTGTCTCCAGACTAATTACAGTGTCCTCTGTGCAGCACTCCTTAGGTGATGCTGTTACACTCTTTCAGTTCTGGAGCTGGTTTGGCAGCAGGTTAACAAACCTAAATACTGACTCTGTTGGGCACGTGAATGTATCTCAGAGCCCTGTAAAGGTCATTGGTAGACAGGAAGCTCAGACTGCTGTCCAGCCTACATCATAACTGGAAACATGGTGGGGTTTTTTCCCCCATTTTCTTCTCCTTCTTGAGGGATCATCCCATTCATCGTACTTTGCTTCTTCTGTGTTCTGGCCTTACCCCACTGCCTTCGCTCAGGAATCCCCATCTTCCCAAGGAGAAGACTCCCCGCTGCTATGTCTAAAGTCATCAAGTCCTTCAACCTAGTCCAGTGGACAGGAAAGATGCTTATCACTGCCTTCTGGGAGCTCAAGAGACCAAGGTTATTCCCCTGGCATAACCCATCAGTCAGCAGGGGCCACAGTGTACAGATTTAGTTCAGAAAAGGAGTTTAGGGAAAGAATTCAGATGAACGAATATCTGTAGGCTGCCTCTTCAATGAGCAGAGAAAAAAACTTTTTGCAGGAGTACTGTGGTATGTTGCTGCCTTCTGAATACCTTCTGGAAGAGCAGGTCTCTCTCCGTTGATTGTGATTGACTGGAAGCTAGCAAGAATAAGCTTGCGAGGCTAAAGCTCACTATTTCAGTGCTTCTCTTGGTTACCAGTTCTCAGGGGTTTTACATAATTTGTCTAATAATCATTTTAACACAAGCATGCAGCCATATGCTCTTCTGCAATTCCCAATTGTTTCTCTCTTCTTTCTGGATGACAAATATTCTCGCTGGGCCTTTCTGTCTGCTGCATCTTCCAAATTACCTCCAAGACTTTCTGCAGTGAAGGTATATGTTGTCAGAACACACCCTACATGATAAGAAACACATAATTCTTTTGGCCTGAGCACATTCAACATAAAGCTATATAAAGAACTGGCCTAATACCAGTACCTGAGGGTAGACTGGCCCAAGCTGATGGCAGGCTGATGCAGATGGACTGCTTCCAGCACCTTCGTGTATTGCTTAGTGCTTTTATAGCTTGCTTAGCCATAGGTTGAAAGGAGTCCTTATGTGGAGGTAAGTGAAATACAGACATCAGGAATTCGTAAGGATTTACTTATTTTTTTTAGGCTATGACAAGACGGTGACTATTATGCTAGGATTCATTTCACTGAGCTTAGTTTTTGAAGAGACCAGTGGTAGTCAAAGCAGATCAATCTATTTTAGATAAAGTGTTTTATGAAAGGGAATGAAACAGCTTTTGGATGTATCCATGTTTTTCCAGTGACTAGAAAGTAACCTCAGCGTTTCTATTTCTCCAGTGGCCAGAGGGTCTTTATATCTGGGAGGATGAGAGAAAGGATGAGAACAAGGAACCAGCTCGAGAGAACTATGAGAATGTAACTTAGCACCTCTGTAGTTAGGTCCTCTTCAAATAAGGAAGCTGAAATTATGGAAAGTAGTTACAGATCAGTAGCTATATCTTACAACTAAAATCCTGCTTTTAAACTTGGTATTCAACATGTGTTTCCATGGATCAACAATGTCCTTTATTTCTGTTCTATGGAGTGGAAGCTTCTAGGGGGCAATTTCCAGTATTGAAAGGACTGGCTGAAAGCTTGCCCTCTTTTTCTCTTCAGCTCAACGTTTTTCAAATTTTCAAGAACTGATTTTGCTTTGTCTCATTGCCTAGCATTTGATGAATACAGGATTTAAAAATATCTTCTTTTTCTGCTTCTCCTGTGGGAATAAGGATTTACAGAGAAGCTTCATTTTTCTGAATGGAGGAAGATCAGCACTAGAAAGGTTATGTACTTTCTCGTTGGTCTATATCACTAGAAATGCCAGCTTTTAATAATGCCATTAAACTATACAGATCTTTGAGTTCTTTGATGATACTCATCACATCCATAAGTACATTTTACCTCTTCTTGGCAATTGCTTGTTATTCTTAGAAACAGTCACTGTTAGATCTAATCAGATTTAAACATCTGAATCATATGAATGTAAAAGCAGTAGTGTTGAGAAAAGGGAATTTTAATGTGAATTAATGTTCAAAGAAAGGTGGAATTATCTTATAGTTTGCTTATGTGCCTGGAATATACAGCAAGCAGCAGCATGAGGGAGGTGTTTCCATGGGAGCATCTCTTAAAAGTGTTGTCCTCAAATTACTCCTATGAGTCAGTAAAAGAGACATGTTTAAGGAAATGATCAAAATTGGAAACTCTGTTGTGTACATTTGTTTGTTTGGGGTTTTTAAAAGCATGTTAAGCTTTGTGTTTAACTACATTCTTCACGTGGTACTGTAATTATAGTCTACACCCATTATCTTTTTTCTCTTCTCCTTCCCTTCTTTGAACTTCTAACTTTTAAACTTTCATTTGTTATGACCTTTATGTTTTGCCTATAAATGATTTTTTTTTAATTTCCTGAGCTTTGCTGTCACTTGCTATTATTAGGATGCAAAATTTTTTTCACATATTAGCCCTCAATTCTCTGTTTTCTGACCACTAAGTGAATATACCTTATCATGTTTCCTTTGTAGTCTTACTCACCAGACAATCGGTACTTGGTGTTAAACATACAAATTTTGATACGCTGATTGCTATTGAAAATTTTGGTCATTTCTCATTGTATGAAGGGCAACTGCATTAGCTAAACGAGGTGTATCTTCAGGCCCCTGCCAGATGGCCGCCTCTGCTCCAAAGCCAGCTCTGCTGCTGGGTTGCTCAGGTTAACAACTCCTAATCTTTTCAAGTGAAAATGAGCTCAAGTAGCTCTTGATCCCAGCAATTGCTATTCAAATGACCCTGTCCACAGGTGTTTCCATGGAATAGCTGTGGTTAGAAGAGGATGTACAGTCAAGCCTTACTGGGAGTTACTCATGAACTAAACTTTCTGGGCTCACATCCCACAAACCTTTCCTCTTTTTTGAACAACAGTCCAATTCCCAGTCCAAGAAACCTTTCCTTCAGAAGTTTTATCATTATAAAATGTATGAATCACAAAGGGTTTTGACAAATCAGCATTCCCTAAGAAGTGGAAGGTCCCAATCACCTACCTCCAACTCTAACCACCTTTCCTGACTCCTTGGGGTTTTAGGCAATGCTTCAGAAAAGCAGCTTGAGTGATCTGCTCCCATTTCTCTTGAAGCGCACAAATGACAAACCCCTGAATATATGGCCAGTGAGACACTGGAGTATTATGTTGTTCCATCAAGCTGCGATGAGTGGCTTGACATATCTAATTTCTCTTCCAAGTTCCTGGTTACCTTTATATACACTGTCGTTGAATACAAGCCTGTGTTTATTGTGCTGGCCTTTTACAAAGTCTAAGTAATAAATTATACAAGCTGGTTTGAATCGAATGTAAGAAAACCAAAGTTAATTGAAAGGGCTTAAAGGTGCAGTGTGGTACAGTGGCTTCCTTATTCTCCAGGTCCCTGAGTTCTGCCACGCTGGTCTTCCTACCCAGTGATTTCTGTATTGGGCAAGGCTCAAGTTGTGCTGGCAAGCCTGAACAAGTTCCCAGGAAAGGTGGGAGGACTTTCCTGTGAGTTTTTCCAGCTTCTGGTTTTGTATTCAAGGGCTATGGAGTGGTTTCCTTCTCCTCAAAGGCTTCCTCTGTCCTGGCCTTTGCACCTCAGGGTGGGCATAGGAGACCTGCCACTGCAAGTTTAGCAGCCATCCTGAGCTGGCTCTGTTTGCTTGTGTCTTTGGCAGTCAGCAGTAGTCCTGAACGGAGCAGGCACCTTTCAGAGGCATGAGCTGTGTGACTTGGCACCGGATGAAGGCTGTGCCAGCTGTTCTGCATGACACACTAAATAAAATTTCTCTGCTGTCAGGTAGGAAAGTATTATTTACTGTAATGACTGAAAGCGTCCCCCATTTTGTCTCTCAGGCGTTTTTGACACACTGCTTTGTATACAACTGCATTTGGTGAATAAGGGTTTCCAGTGAGTTCCCATGCTGCACGTGTAATCCTAGATACAGTGTGCTCTTACGTGCTATTATTGGATGTAACAGCAGCTGACGTGATGACACGCTCTATAAGGCCGTTCTTACCTCCAAGATCTACCTAAAGAAAGAGAATTTAAGAAAGGATTTTTTAAAAGTGATACTCTGTTCAAAAGCCTGGAGCCTCAAAAGGCTCATGAGTGTAAAACAGAATGAATCCTCCATACAACCCTTCTCTAGCTGTGGAAATGATAGGTGTGTGTTTTGTCTTTAAATAGCAGATAATTTTTCTTTGCTTATACCTCTAGCACAGAGAGGATCTACTCCATGATGGGCTTTAGTTAAGTGGATTTGTTAAACATTGCTCAGATGGTCTCTTCCTTTCTTTACCACTAAAAGAAATTTGGCTATGTGGGTATCTGTGTCTCCTGTTGATCACCAGGTTAACGGTGCATCTTTGAGGGCAAAAAAGACTACTCTTCCTGGGGGAAAGCACAGGGCAGCGATTAGGGTCAGAGGTGTGAGAATGTATGGACCATACCTGAAACGACAGCAAGAGCTGCAGTGTGCTGAGGAGGCTGCCAAAATTGTGAGCCAAAATTCTGAATTAATGGGCTGAGGGAATTATGAGTCAGATGTCTCCCCCTTGGACTGGCAGACATTTAAGCCAACAGGACTGGAAATAGCAAGCATAGCATGTTATCCATGTAAGAAGGGAGAAAACGGTGATCAGTCCGATACAGGTATGTTGTAGTGTGCAAGGCCTCAGAAAAATTTTTAAGGCAAGAATTATTAACACATGGAGGCAAATAAAACATAAAGTCAAGTGCAGGTAGGTTGTGCTAACCAGGTAGGTTTTTGAATAAAAACATTTATTTTCTAGGCCTGATGAATTCCTTATCAGTGTTCCTGTGAAACTGAGAGTATATTCTCAGAAAGGAAGTAATATCTAAATCTGGAGAAGTATTAGTGTGAGAAGTGTGATGTTGGTGAAGAGCTATCTGACATGTATACAGTCAATCAGTATTGACGAGGTTCAGAGTATCATACCAAAAAAACATGAGGGCTGCAATACTAGAAATCAGTCTAAACATATATAAAATACAAAATGAGTGGATGGCAAGAATATTAGCAGTCAACTGTTGTATGCATTAGCTGGAGAAGTAAGTCTAGGGAGAGTAGCTTATCTAGCCCATTCTGGCTCCCTGCTCTTCTGTAGCACTAAAGGAGTCAGCTTCCAACACTAGAAACTCCATTGTAGCTCTAATGCCACATTTTAACTTCTTGAATCTCAAGCCAAGGCTAAAATTCCTTTAGTGAGGCTTGTTCCACCTGCCAGCTTTAATACTGTGGCAGAAATGGCCTTAGCATCCAGATTGTCCTAATTCAGAACAGAAAAAATAAAGAAAAGGTGGAGCTGTATCTTGCAAACATTTCTTGCAATCCCTGCAATCCAAAGCCCACAAAAAACTATGCATTTTCTTATCTGTGAACAGTCACACTGTATTGCTGGGATCTACAAACCAGACACAGCATCAGCAAGTTATGCCCTGAACCTCCAGGTCTGTGAACTTTCTTTCCTTCTGGCCGGTTGTAAAGTCTTTGCGGAGGATGAGATCCGCACGTCTCACCCTGTCCATTAGAGCTGGTGAACGTTTCTGCATGGCAAAAAATTACAGCACAGCTGGATTTGCTGCTGGCCGAGAGCGAGGACCAGATGACACATTAACAACTGCGGCTGTGCAGAGAGCACCTTAGCCCTCGTCCCCCTTTCCCTCCCTCCGTGCACGCCTGTCCTTGCAAACCACAACCAAGCTGTCAGATGCTTAGCGGCACCGCCGTGCCGTTCCCCGGCCCTGCCCGCTCTTCCTCACGGCCGAGCTGTGAACCCCCGGCTTGTTCCCAGAGGATGGTCAGTCCACCTTTGCAGGCACTGGCATGTTACGCCGGGACAGCTGTGTGGGGCGAGCAGCCCCAACGCGCTGGGTTGCTCCTGCATCCCCCGGAGCAGCAGCCGCCCGCTGCACCTGAAGCGGTGTGAGCCCTGCAACTGCTCCCGTCTGCAGCCAGTTCACCCCTTCTGCCAGCACGGGAGAGCTGCGGGCTGCTGCGGTCAGGCTGCCCTGGGACCTGGTGCAGCATGGCCGCCTGCCTGGGCGGCGGAGGAGGAAGGTCTTTGGTGGCGGGGTGCTCGGCACTGATGGTGGTCTGGGGGTCCAGGTCAAAGCCGAGCATCCCAGCAAGGGCTGTGGCTAGGGCAGGAAGGTTTCCACCATTTCCTTACAGCTTGCGTAAGCCCAGGTATTGTTTTACACGGCGGCAGCATGAGCTGGGGTGCTGCGGGCAGCCTGACCGGTGGCCGAGAGGCCGCAGGGAGTCAGAGGGAACGGCCCCATGGGTAGAGGCGATGTGATGCTGTCGCCTGACTGAAAGGTGGCACATTTTGAACAACTCAGCAGAAAGTTTTTCAGCTTTCTCAATTTGGCCACCCCAATGTTCCTGTGCTTACTGGCATGGATAAAACTGCCACTAAACCACTCCTTTTAAGAAAGCACTTTCAAGTAGAGAAAGTTGTCAGAAATGGTTGTTCAAAATGGGCATTTCCCTGTTGTCCCCTCCAAAGAACAATTTTAAGCTCGGGACCGCTTTCAATCAGGAAAGTTTAAAACTAAGATGGCAGAATAGAGACGTGTTGGTATTTCATGTATGGTATGGTATCTGTCCCGGGCACCACTAACTTGTTCTTCACCAGGAATTGCTCTTAACCATTTATACCTCTCTTAATCTTACATCTTCAACATGCTGTAACAGACTAATTCCCTTTAATGTGAAATGCGCTATACACACCTCAGATGTTATTATTATACTATTATCAGACATAATTAGCCTTATGTATTTTGTTTACAGAATACACCAAAGGTGCTGGAAACTGTTCTGTATGCCTCCCGAACAGATTGTGCTGGCTTTGCATTAATACCATTTATGGTCTGCTTTAATCTTCAAAGTGCAAGACCAGTAGTTGCATCTGCCACACAGTAAATACTACACCTTTCAGAAAGTGGTGGGACTAAGAACAACAAGCAGCAGTAACTTTCCAGAGGAAATATCAGTAAGTCAGTAAAAGAGACACAGTGACATGCTTGGTATTACAAATAAATGGGTTGTATGACCTATTGCTCCTTCCTCGTGCTACTTTTTGCTGGGATGGTTTGCTGTCTTCATCTTTATAATATCCTGCTACGTAAGAGTGCTTCATCTTTGCAGGTAAGTGCATGACGTATCACAGACATGAAAGACACACTGCAACTGGTAACAGCATTTATGTGGACTACTTCTATGAGTAAAAAGGGAGGGAGCTGGATCGAGTCTTGTGCACTTGTTTGGTGTGTGCAATCAGACTGTAAACTCCACTGGAAACCTTGACAGTTCGCTGTGTTCCCATTTTCCAGGGCTTGTACTTCCTCACACTACTTATTTTTTCATGAGAAATAGCCACGTGTTTCCCAAGGTGCCACATCTAGAAACTGACGCTCGATTGCCCCCAGACCTCGGTGTAGCCGTCAGAGTGTGCGTTAAGCATCCTCGCAGGAGCAGGGGCACGTCTGGGGCCGCAGCCGGGGGCAGGGAGCACAGGCGGGCAGCTCCTTCCTACCCGCATTCCCAGCACCGTTCGTCCCGGCGGGCTGCGGCTCCCAGCGAGCGCCTTGGACAGGCTTTCCTCCCTGGCGCAGAGTGCCCTGTTGTGCTTGATGCGCCTGGGCTGAAAAAAGTCCTGGTCATTATTCCTGATGCTAAGTTTGAGTGAAAAGAATAACCGCAAGCGTGAAACAAATCTAATCAAGGGCTTCAGTGTGTGGAAAAGTCATATATAATAAATGTTCTGAAATGTCTGGTATGGATATCTCTGAATATCACAAGCTCTATATTTCATCCTCTTTTATTTTATTCAATAATATTTTTCAAGTAAAGAAGCTCTATGGACTTTATTCAAACTCACATAATAATGAAACAAAGTGCTCTGTGGTATATGGTGTGTGAAAACCCTTGCTGTGACTAACAGGGGAGAAGGCTGATAAGTCAAATCTTATTTCCTGTAACCAGTAACAGTTTATGAGGCCTGTGGAGACCAAGCCAATAAATGAATAGCAGACCAATCCAAGCAGGGTGTGGGGATCAAGGACAGCACGTAACGTATTTGTAAATGGGCTATACATAATTTATTGAAATTAGCATAAAGTTACAGTTTTACAACTCTGTAAGTCTTGAGTTACACATCGGCTGTAACAGAGACACCTCTTTAAATCTTAATATATGCAAAATGACACTTGTTACCTTCAGGTTTTAAAAAAAAGTCCTTCCAGTACAATTAAGAAGGAATTCTTGTCTTCTTGCTGCACTAATTTATGCTTGTTATTTAAAAAAATAAACACTTAATTTTAAAGTAATGGAAGTCCTAGGCTTGCAATATTGTCATTTTTATTGATACTGCAACAATTTTAAGGGAAGAGCATTGACTGATTATGAAGACTATGTTCCCACAGAGTGATAGAGGTACTTAGGAAGACTCAAAAGCAACAGCTTAATTAGGTCATATTATGCCAGGAAATTTATGCTCATCAGTAAACATAATATTTGGGTTTGAGTCTGAAGAGGCCTTAGAGAACAGCCAAACTATATATCCAGAGGTTTATCAATCAACCTTTTTTAGAGAGGTAAAATTATATTTTCCTATGCAGAGGAGTTGTTCATAATCATTTTAATAGTAAACAACATCCACCTTTTACAGCAAGAAGATGGTCTCTGCTGTAGTATTACCTCTTTGGACTTGAGCGATCAGCCAAAGTTTGGATCTGTTCGCTTTAGGAAAAAAATTTAGTGATGGAGTCAGGTATCCTTGAAGTATCCCTCTGTATTTCCAAGAAATGTTCAAATTCCTGTTCCATGAATTCAGCTTAAGAACAGGACAGAATATTTTGCTCTGATTTGATTTTTAAGTTCCTTGGTTACTTTTCCCTGCCTCACTGCTTGAAGCATCGTTCTGAGCCCAAAGGTTCAAAGATTTATTCAATACCTTTGAGTTCTGCTTTGTGTGCTCCATATGAAAGGCTGTTATGCATTTTCGTCGTAAAGAGACACAACTACAGTAAAACCACTCATGTCGGTTTCTGGGTTTTAAGGGAAAGAAGCAGGGAAGACCCTGCATATCCGCTAAGGCTGAGGGCTGTGAGGAAATGTTTTCTGTCTTGGATTCCTCTTCAGGTTTACGTTGTGTTTGTTACAGTCTTCCTTTGCAAAAGCAAATATTGGTCTCATTACTCCCTTAATTACCCCTTATAAAGCCAAAAATATTTGTGTAAAAGGATGAACTGTAAACAATTAAAAAGCAACTACTGCCTGCGTGCCTTGGTCCATATGATGTCTTACATACGTACATGTAATTTCTTCTAAGGCAATAGGAACTGTAATTATGTGTCTGTGGTAGATTCTAATTTCCAATAGTTTACAAGAAGCTATGCTGTTAATAGATGGAGGCTGTTTTCTTATTCTAGTGAAGTCACTCATTACATGCATCTTAAAGATGGGCACCTGAAGTCTATAGAAGGTCCACAGGAATAGAATTATGTTAAAGAAAAAAAGCATTATATTTTTTCCATGTGTAACTTAAGACTGAGGCCCAGCATCCAATTTATACTGCAAGGAGAGTGGGGATGGTTCCTGCACCGTGTACAGTGTCATGTTTCCAAGAATAAAATCCTCCAAAACCATCCAATTTTTATAGATGAAAGTAGGATTGGATCAAAACAGTTTATGATGTGGCACAGGCATCACTGGGAGAAGTTGCTGTGACAGAGGGAGAAAATTTTTCCAATGTGTGGCACAGAGAGGTCTCCTAATTGCAAGATCTCACAATTATGCGGCAAAACGAGTTTGCATAATGCAGTAAGAAAATTACTGTAGTGCTCACTCCAGAAAGGGCCATCCTCGCACCCAGCTTGACTTGAGATACTTTACTGATTATTCTGGCAGAAATTAATAGAAAATAGAATAGTTCAGTTGGAAGGGACCTACAACGATCATCTAGTCCAACTGCCTGACCAATTCAAGGCTGACCAAAAGTTAAAGCACGTTATTAAGGGCACTGTCCAAATGCCTCTCAAACACTGACAGGCTTTGGGCATTGACCACCTCTCTAGGAAGCCTCTTCCAGTGTTTGACCAATGTTTTGCTAAAGAAATGCTTCCCAATGTCCGGTCTGAACCTCCCCTGGAGCAGCTTTGAACCATTCCCACATGTCCTATCACCAAATACCAGGGAGAAGAGCTCAGTACCTCCCTCTCCACTTCCCCCCCTCAGGGAGCTGTAGAGAGCAATGAGGTCGCCCCTCAGCCTCCTTTTCTCCAAACTAGACAAACCCAAAGTCCTCAGCCGCCCCTCATAGGACATGCCGTCCAGCCCTTCATCAGCTTTGTTGCCCTCCTCTGGACACATTTAAGGACCTTCACATTAGATGATAATCATGGGTAATTGCTCATGAACTATACATTAAGGAAAGTTACTGTATTTGAAATTTATTAAATACTAGATGGTTTGATTTTGCTGTCAATTTTGCAGATCTAGTTTAAAGTTCTGTACAGAATTAGCGTGTTGCATAATTAGTTGTATGGAAAGTAAGTTCAAAGAAAAGGGATTTATTCTCTCACCTTAGGGCAACAGATTGCCTTATGTAACTCACCTTTAAGTTGTCCAAAAGCTGTTTCAGGGATGAAGGCTTAGAAAGGAGATACTGCCAAGCATTTCACAACAATAAGTAACAAACGGTGTCATTGATGAAATAATTTGTAATTTTTAAACTAGAGTTTGAGGTGTTTAATGCTGTATTTGGAATGTACAATTCTATACAGAATTAGTACATATATGGCCTTTGAAAGAGTAGCATGTTTGTGTGAGTTTGTTTATTTTGGAAAAAATCCTCATTTTAAGTCACTCCTAAATCTGTCTTTTAGGCAGAAGTCATTTGGGTAGAAGACAAATTAGCATGGCTGTTGTACCTGAGCAGCTGCTCTGCAGGCAGCGCGTGGAGGCCAGCAGGCTGTACAGCGCAGGTGCAGAAGAAGTGGACAGGTTGGAAACATGAGATGAGTCTTCTCTTCAGTGTAAACACGCTCGGCCGGCTGCCGGTAATTATACTTGCTCATCCTGCTACTGGCAACACCATGTCCAGTGTCAGCCAAGGGTTAACAAATTGTGTAGGAAGAAAACAAAGGATGTCTTAAAAAAAAAAATCTTTGAACTGTCTGTGAATAATAAAGGAGTCAACAATGCCTACTTTCCCAAAGCATTTTGAGACTGGTAAATTAAGGTTTACATAAGAGTGTAAATATTATTATTTATTTAAAAGCTCTCACATTTCCCTTCGCTTCTTCTCCTCTTCCTTTTCCCCGTTACTTGTTTGTTGGGAAGATGTTATTTTCATTCATGAATATGTGTCCAAAGTGGGAGGCAACGGGAGGATGTGGAATATAAGATTGGTTGAGAGTGAACAGGAGCAGGGAGGAGAGGGGGTGTGGGATGGGAGTGAGGTAAGGGGAGAGACTATAAAAAGCGTAAGGAAAGGTTAGCAAGAGGGGAATAATATTGGGTTTCTTTTGCGATTAAAAATTTCTTACCCCAAAGCAGCAGCAGAACTTTGTTTTGGGGTTGGGTTTTTTTAATGGACATTTCTTAAACCTTTTAGTTAAACATTTGAGACAAAGAATAAAAGTTTAGAGCAGCTAGGATAAGAAAACTTTTAAAAATGTGTCTGGGCTTTAGTTGTCAAAGCATGTGATATGATTCATATTTTTAGCATTCTGGCTGCAATCAAATTCCGGCTACTGCTGGTGCTGTTTTTTCACATGTGCCATGTTTTAGTCTGTGCCTTTTTGCCTGTCGTCGTGCCTCCCCTGGGAGAGGGTAGGAAGCACTTACCATCTTGCCGCGGGGCTGTGCAGAGCTCCCACCGCTCCGAACCCCCATAGGTCCCCCTGTGCCAGTACTGCAGGCTCTGGATGAGCAGTCCCTTACGCTTCGGTAAATGTTGAGAATGGGCACTGGTATATGTTAATAGCAAAACGTCAACTAGATAGGAAGTAAAAATAAGATACTCCAGGAAGAATAAAAACAATTGTAATATGTGACTCTAATGGAAAGCATAACTATCACGGAGGATATGAACAAAATAACCCCACTAACTTGTGTCCCAAGGATGCATTTGTACTGACAAAAACATTTGAGGCATGGTTGTAATGAGAATAAACTGGTTCTATGGTGAAGGGGCTGCTCAATTATTATGAGACCAAAGCAGAGTCCCTTTTTCCTTTCAAACACATCTGTCTAAAATTGTTGGCCATATTATTCCTTCATAAAAACTGTCTTTCTTGTATTGAAATATTTCTTTTCCTTTTTATGTCTGAAAGCCTTTCCTGTAGTTTTTCTCTTTTTGACTCCTTCACTTCACATTTTATTTTCCCCTCCCTTTCCTGGCATTGGCTCTGTTGAATGTTGCCTCTTTATGACTATTCGTTTACTCAGCTCTGGAAGTATGTTAACTACTGTAACTCCATTAATTTCTTGCATATCATTTATGTGAGATAAAATGCATAGTATTGTAATACAGAACCTTGTGATAGGATCCAGGGTCTTTATACATTAAATTAGGTGTTTTCTTCCTGCTGTCAAAGTAGCATCAAAACTGCTAAGATGTTTACATGCAGAATACTTTTCAGGCAATAGAGAAAGTAAGGGCTTAAATTTTTCCAGGTAATTGCACAAAGAAAGAAGGTGTTGCTCAGCTGAGTAGGGATAAGTCCTTAACCAAATAACTGTTCTGGCTGTAATGCATATTGAAATCAGCACTGGTCTCTCTCTTTAATTATCAGGGCTTTGTGTTTTACATATCCAGAAGAGGGAAGGCTAATTTACACTAACGCTGTTCCCAAATGTGGACAACTAGATTTGTTCGAGGTTTCTGAACAAGTTAATATAGACAATGTTGTTTCCAAATGATGGAAACAATACCAGTTCTCTTCAGTAAGGAGCCATGTAGCTGTTTTCTAGAGTCCCACCATCTCAAATGCACAGTAAGTGTTTAGCTGTGCATTCTTTGGATTCATGGAACACTGAAAATTAAATTAAACTGCAAGAGAGACAGTTTCTCTCCTGATGTTAGCCGAGAGTCTTGCTCATACATGCTGTCTTTTGAAGCTCTGTCTACTAAAAGAACAAACCTCATCATTTGAATATTATTGTTAGTGAATATGTATCTTGAGCTGCTCTGATACCTTTGCAGATGAATGACCATTTCTTTTACTTCCCTTTAATTATTTTTATTTCAGTTGTGACTTAGGTGCACTTGGTTTACTGTACTAGAGCCTGAGTCTTAAAGATGAACGGGGTCAACACTTGCACAGCAAGTATCCCTCTTGTGTGGGAGATCTGTAAGGGAGCTTGTAGCACAGATCTCTGTTATGCAGATATGTCTCTTGCCTGTGTTATAACTTCTTGCAACATATAACAGTGACTGGACAGAGTTCATCTCTCACAGAATTTGCGCATGCCAGGAATTTTTTCTCTTTCTGCGTTTGAGACATTTTCTGTGGTTGCACCTCCTGCTAGACTATCACAGGTATTATTCCAAGTAGCTGCAGAGTAATCCAGCACTTTTGTGATAGGAAATCAGGATCCTTGAAATCTGCTTGCTTGCTTTGTTTTATTAAATGTTCACTATCCAAGAATAATTTTTTATATTAGGTCAGTTGCTTCAAAGTAAACCCTGAAGGGGGAAGAAAGAGCATTGGGTTATTCTTCCTTAGCAGCAGCATCTTTTGAATCTGTGCCGGATGCATGAAAAGCGCTCTGGACTATTGGTCTGACTGCCCTCCTGTCCTGGGAAGAATTTCAGCCTCCTCTCCTCCGATCCTGAATGAGGGAAAAGCTTCTGGGACAACTAACACTCACTCTCATCCTTTGTGGCTAGCTTCTTATGGAGACTCTGCCAGACTGACTCTGCAGAAGGTCCACCCTGGACTTCCAAAGACAGAATAGATCGCCTGCCTTTGTGTGAACAACTGGGAATACGATGGGTCTAATCTAACATTATTGCCTTCCTAAAACATTAACGTGGTCAGCGCATAGGATTGTGCTTAGCAAATGGAATGAGCAGCATTGGAATAAAAACGCCGTGGAAGACGTCACCACGCGCTGGCTGGGCCCTAACTGGGTACCTGGAACGTGCCCATCTAGTACCTTCTCACTGTCAGAGCTGGGTTTCACAAACAGTGACTCAGAAGAGAGTAAGTCACAGCTCAGAGGAACACAAGGACTCCCAGTTAAAAACTTCATGTGATTTCCCACATGTAGGGCATCAGTGAAAAACCAGTGGGTTTAGGTGCAATGTTGAAGTACACTTCTGTTAAGAAAACTGAGCCTGTGGACCACCGAGGTGGACCTTGGGTCCATTTTCCATCGCTTCTTTCCACTTCGGACTGTTCTCCGCTTCACACAGAAGAAAAATGGGTTTCCTTTCCCTAGCCATCTCTGTGCAAACCGCAGCCGGGAAGGGCGAGGCAGGGCTGGTGCTTTCGTCCTTGGGCTCCAACGTGGGCCGTGACCAGGGTGGTGGGGGGGCGGCGGGGCCGACACCAGCAGAGCCGCTGCAGCCAGAGGAGGGGCTCGGCCTTTCCGCTGCCGCCTTGGGATGCTGCGTACGGGGCTGCGGAGGCTTTTACGATCACCACTTACTAAACGTTTCTGGTGCCGACGCAGGTGAAGAGTAAGTTCTGACTCACAGCTCCAAAGGCTGGGCGTCTCTGCGGGACTGAAAGGTGCAAAAAGCAAGAGTTTTTATTTTTCTAAGTTACTAAGTCACTAAGCTACTGGGAGATACGACTGCGTACACGCAGACAAAGCAGATCTGCTGATTAGGCTGCTGGTTTACAGCTTATTTTCCCAGTATAAGTTGCCTGTCGAAACAGAAAAAATTCAAAGATAATAAAGCTACAGTGCCTAACGCAGTCCCATCAGCCAGCTCCCCATTAAGCTCATCGGTAGAACAGACAGCAAACGCTGGTGACTGCTTTGTCTAATCTGTAATACCATACCGTATTTATTGAATAACTTATTATCATATAGTCTGCTTCCTTGCTAGCATTCTGAATGCGATTATCAAAGGTGTCCTTACATCTTTAAATCTCATTTAGAAGGAGAGCCACAGCCAAAATGCTAATGAGCTCGCCTTAATTGTAAACACTGAGCACTGATAAGAATGAAACTCCATCCTCTGTTCTCAAAGAAGTTCTTACGTGTTTCCTCCTTACACCGTTTTTTATCTGATTCTCCTTCACTCCTGTTCTTAGGCAGATTAATAGGCACCTGAACAGACAAATAACAGTACTACATCTTCTTCACACCCTTTTGACAGACTTTTGAGATTGCAAAATATTTTTGGAAAATTATTATTGGAAAAAAGATTACTGAATGATCGGGTGGATGGCAATTTTTCAGGCTGGAACAAACCATTTCCCAGCATTCACATGAACACATAAGTAACTTGTACTTAAATGCTGATGGGACATTTTTTAGAATGTGATAAGTGTGAAATAGCCCGTAGTTTTATCAGTCTTGGTTGCTGCCCACTCCTGCTAAAAAAAGGTTGATTGTGATCATTAAGTTGCAGGTAGGCAGTGCCTCTGGACTGTAAAATAGGAATGCTAGTGCGCAGTGATGAAAGCAAACTTTGCTCAACACCTGTCTATATATATTGCAGGTTTCAGTGGCTGCCCAGTTGATCCGTTCGCTCTGTTGTCTGGGAATAAAGAAGTGGTAAGTAAGAACAACTAAGACCAAGTTTTCTTCTCTTCTTTTTTGAACTTGTTTAGCTTATAAATCCAAAGCTCTGCTTTTGCAGCTCAAGGAATGGCAACAGAGAGCTAAGGTGGGGAACTGGAGTGGCATGTGAAATGTCATCCACTTGTTAGCATTTTCACCTTGTGCTCTTTCAACTGCTTTTATATTTTAAGGAAGTGATAAAAAAAATCATAGTTCTAAAAACAAACTGTGCTACTTTTTGCCTGCGAATAACTAGATTTATTTTTATGGAACATGATAAAGAAAAAAAGCATTTTATTAGCAGCTATCAAAAAAACCCCAGAAATAACTGCCTATAGCATAAGAAAGTATTGTTTTAACTATTATTTGGATTGAAAAGAAGTGAGTTTTTAAGTCATAGTAACCAGTGGTATTGGATACTGGAAAATGTCTAGGATTTGATTAATGAAACATTGGAAGGAAATACTGTCAGTTCGTGTGTTAGCATAGATAGTGTGTAAAGTCTGTGTGCTGCACTATGGCCGTGTCAGGCTATTCTTGATGGAAACATTTTCTTATGCTAATTCAGTTTGATACACGGAGGCAAAAGGAATACATTAGTCTAATGTAGTTAGCTCAACTAATGTGGCAGTAGGCAGAAATCAGCTGGTTTCTCAGTAACTTTTATTAGCAGCTCTTCCATTAGATCAGTAAGTCTTTTTAATGTCATTACTTTTTCCTCTCTCGATTCTTTACTATGTGTTTTGTGTTTGGGATGGGGTAGATCTGTTGTATTTTCTTGTTGGTGGGATTATTATTTTTTGTTGTTTTATTTAAATACCTACTAGGCATTTGAAGTAGCTCACAGATGTTTCCTGGCTCTGGCTCCTCGGTGGCAGTGTCTGGTGCTTTGCTTGATTGTGAATGCAAAAATTAATGTTGGGGATTCATTTTCTCTCTGGACTTGCTTAGAAATTAGTTCTCTGAACTAGGTTGTTTTATATGTTTTTTCAGTTTTGCTATGTGTTAGATTCAAGCTTGTGAGCAGTAAGTCTCAGGGATACATAGGAATAAACAGTGAGCACAATGCTCTTTTTTTCTTTTTTTAGCTTTCACATATTGATTTTTTCCTTTACTACTACATTAGTTGAAAGTTTACATCCTGGCTAAGCCTGCTAACTTATTCAGAGAAAAAGCCCCAAGGAAGCAGCTGGTGCCAGGGCAAAGACAAGACTTGCTCCTAGCAAGGCTGAATCATTGCTGGTGTTTGTTTAAGTCGTTGCACCTGGGGCTTTGCGGCTGCCATGGAACAGGTTCTGGGGCAAAATTATCAGCTCATGTAAAGCTACTGAATGAATTTGTGCTGGCTGAGGATCTTTTTTTTCCTGTGTCTACATAATGTGCTTCTGTGTTGGAAATGATACATTTTGAGGCAGTATTTCTTCAAACCGTGTATAAGAAGGATTGCTGTGTAGCTTGGTATTTATTCCTGTGAAGTATGTGTGGTAAATATTCATATTTACCAAGTCATGTAGTCAGATATCAGATTATCCGATAAACCCCTTTTTAGCATAAAAACTGTAGCACAGTGGTGAATGACAAGGAAGTGATAGGTTTTTGTAGAAAAGCTGAGAAAGGAGAGTGAGCGAGAGAGCGGAAAGCCTGGCTGCACCCAAAACTTGATTTGGAGCTGCTTAGGCAACCTGTAGGCACATGTATGGTCATGTTAGTGGTTGTTGCAGTTATTACCAGCTGGTTTTGAAAATACTGCTATTTTCTCCAGTACTTTTGTTTCATCTTGATTTGACTGGGTATGTTCCACTGGAGGTGAGATTTCTTTCAGGCTTACTGCTTTGTAGTTCTTATTTCAGGCACAACGTGGCCTTTTAGTGAGCTGTCACGGGTGGAGGGGTACAAACAATACCGTCCAGGCACATGCAAGTGGTAGTTCATATTCTCCGTGTTAAGTCCAGCAAAATAAATACGTTTACGACTGTTTCTGATTTAAAACTGAAAAGCACCGAGAGTCAAGCCCTGCAAGAGAGGCAATGCTGTTACAGTCCAGTGAGTCACTGAGGAACGTAGGGCAACTGCATGACACCTGGTGTTGCGCAGATAATTCCCCAGAGACTTTAACTCTTTGAAATGCTGCAGAGAGAGAGTCAGTACGCATATAAAAACCATGGGAGCCCACTTTGGCTTCGACTTTTTCTCTCTCACATTTTATTTCAGAATTTGAATGCCACTGATTTCCATCTATCTCCCTCTTAGGAGCGGGAGGTTTCAGTTTCTTTTGGAGTTAGAAAGGATGTCACACGTAGTTAGCATTTTCCGAAGGCGAGGAAAGACTATACTTACAACAAAAGGAGCACACGCAACGGCGTGAGAGGATTTGCCGCGAGGTTCGCCGAAAAGGACCGGATTACAGTTTGCGCAGGCATTAGTTTTCAGACCTTTGCAATATGCATAGCATATTTTGACCTGCCGCGTTCAGGAGGAGATGAGCTCCCGTTTCAGCACGGCTCCGACCGGGTGGACGTCCAAAGCGCCGATGCTTAGCCGGACGCGAGCTCCATGACTGCGCCCTGGGTGCAGACGTCCTGGCCGGCGTCCCGCCAGCGAAGGCGGGAACCGGACGTGCGGCGCGGAGACACCCGGGCTGGCACAGGGATGGGCAGACCTCGTCGCTCCGGGCACCTCATCCCGCAATTGTGGCTGTCCTGCCCTTGGACCCGGACCGGTGCGTCCAGCTGAACGTAGCTCCTTGTTGCGGTGTGCGTCGTCACCGGCCCATCCTCTGCCCGTTCTTTAACGTGTTCCTTTGCAGTGTAGTTATGATGCCTTCGGTGTTCAAAAGTAAACCACTATTAGGGTTTTCATTGTCATTTATATCTTGCGTCAGTGATGTTGGTCTTTTATACTCTGCCTGACGTCAGCCTTTCCAAAGGCGCGTAGGAGCTGCCAGGGAATGATGCAGTTAGCTTTGTCACCCCGCTGCTCTGCTCCTCCACAGCACCCAGATTTTCTTCTGAGTGTTTTCTCAAGATGTTAATGTCTGCATTTGGGCCAAGGAAGAATTCTTTGAAGGGAAAACTGTAGAATGTAGATTAGCCTTGTAGCTCAGCGATTAATTAACAGTAAGTAGCTGTGGCCAGGACTCTAGCAGAGTATCAGGTGGCTGTAAACTATCTTCTCAGCTGTTCCTCTTAACAAAAGTCGGCATCTGGAGACAGCTGACAGCTTTGGTAGTGCTTCAAGGATCTAGATGGTTCTGCTTTCATCAGTCCTTGATACCAATCACACAGAATGGGCTGTTCTAGTAATACCTCTGCAAACCCAAGTGCATAAGGCAAATACTGTAAAGGCCTCCGGTATTCAAGTCTACCTTCCCAAATCAGAGGTTGACTAGGGCTCATATGAATAATTTTATATACGTATCTGTAAAAAACCTTCCCCCACAGAGGTGGTCAACTCTCATTCTATGGTATTTAATCACATAAAGCAAAAACAATAATAATACATGACGTACCTGTGGGATCCTGAGCACTTCGGGAGCATGGGAGATGCTTATTATGAAGAAATGCCCTGCTGAATTCTTGAACGGGGAGAGTTTATTTAGGAGACGTAGAGGCTGTTTGTCTGCTGAAGTTTTCAAGCTCCAGTTTCTCCAGTGAATGCATCAGCTCGGTTTCCATACAATAATCATGCAGGCTGAATCCTTCATTTCCATACTGAGTGCAACAGAAGAGCTGTAAAAATACTGATGGCATCTCTAGGGCTGAGGGTCCAGCATATTCTGTGTCTCTCCATGGTGGGAATATGTCGACAATGCAACTTCACATCCGAATTTCCAACGCATTTTCACAATTGTATTTCACTTAAGAAGCACTTGCGCTGAGCAGTTATTTTTTTAGAGCTCTTTAAATGCTGAAGATGTATAAATGAAACTTGTTTAACAAGATGGAGGTGTTCTGGCATGGGTGGGGCTTGGAGATTGTTGGCATGGGTGAAAATATGAGAATTTGCTCCAAGCAAATGGAAACCCTTGTTGAAACAAGCAAGAGTGATTTTCTTCCATCTGTTCTGAGATCTTTCTTTGTGTATCTTGGGAGCTGCTCTGGACCTTACATCACGGATAAAGAATGTGTAAAAGCAGAGCATTTGCTAATGGGACTGTAGAATAATTCTTCCTGCTAACATGGAAAGGGAGATACTCTTCTCTTTGTGGAGTGCCAGAAAACAATACCCTCCTCTGTTACAATAAGACATGAGTGATTTTGTCTGTGACATTTCCTTCCCGGCTAAAGGAGGAGGATGTGTGGCTTATTGAGGTGTGCAGGGACAAAACTTTTTCACCATCAGCCACATAAAGGATTATGATTAAATGAATGATTAATTATAGTCCCTCAGAGTGGCTGCTAAATGCAGGTGAACCTTGTTTACGGGAGCACAATACCAACTGAGACTGACTTGTGGAGGCTGGGTGCAGGTGCCCTGTTTATGAGGAGCATTGCAGGCAAATTGGCTTGCCCGCGTTTCAGCCGCGCGGGTGCCAGATGCGGTGGCCGCGGGGCAGCTTTGCCCGTGGCACTGACCGACTTGTGTGGCAGAGAAGGTGGAAGAGGCAGACCTGAAGGTGAGGCTTTTCTGGGTAGGGTTCACTTCTCCCATCCTTTCCACTGAGGTTTCACTCACACTGGCTGAGCTAAACAACAGCCTTAGAAGCCTGGAAAGGTAGAAACATTATCATATATAGCCTTGGCCCCCCATGGTCACTTTCCCCCCTCTTTCGTGTCCCTCCCTCTGGCTTCCGATAATGGCGAAGTAAATAAGTAGGACTCTTCCAGGTTTTGGTTCAAGGAACAGCTGCCGCCTCCTCTTCTGCCTGGTCTAGGTCTGTCACATGTGCTTGTACCTGTGCCGGCAGGATTTGGCCATGTGATGTCTTATTTTTTAAGTTATTATTTCTTAATATTACCGTGCATGTCAAATGTGCTCAAAAGGGGTCAGGAAGGAAGAGGTTCAGACAGAGAGCCTACGTGAGACGGGTGAGCCTGACCTTGCTGCCACTAACTCAGCTTCACTTGCAGCATCAGCTGTGAGTTACAGGCAAATAACCTGCAAATGGCCACTGACGTCTAATTACGCTCTTGTCCAGTTGTTCAGCAAGCATCATTCTGGAGCTCGAAACTCTGGGGTCTTCCTCCACCTTGTCCAGGGCCACGTTCTCCTCCATGCTTCCAGGAAGACTGCGTTTAGCATGTGTGACCCAAACTAGGCAATGCTTTAGGGAAGAACTTTCTTTGCTAGGGTCTGTATATTGAATTACCAGTTTGGTAAAGGCAGTCAGTTGAATCCAGAAGGTGGAAGAAAGTAAAACAGTCCTCTGACTTTTTGCTGAAAGGAGATAAAATGAATTGGAGAAAAAAAATGCCTAAGGTTTGGAAAGCAGAGAAATCTTTGCTTTCATGGCAGTTAAAAGTGAACAAAAATACAGGCATGAGATGGAAATAATTTTTTTAATTCTGTAAATTGCACAAATAAATCAACTGTGTGCTTTAAACATAACTGAGAAATCAATTTCACAAATAAAGGAATAATTCATAAACATTAATAAAAAGCTGTGTTCAAGGACAAATTGCTTCCATTCCATTTCCATCTCTTTTGCTCTTAAACTTAATAATATTTCTCACATACCCTGTTGTAAGTTGAATATTTTGATTGCACCTGCATTTTAATCAGCACTACTTTGTTAGTCACAGATCATGGCTCCCTGGCCTGAGGTGGAAAAGCCTGAAACCAATAACTATATTGGGGACTCCTCCAAACAAAACCAGAACATGGCTGGGAAAGAAGGAGAAAATCACAAAGGTAATGTGAGCTCACCTGTGAGTTACAGAGATATATAAGTTTTGGGGCTCCTTCGAGAAGATGGAAAGTAATTAAACTGTTTTTCTTAAATGTTCTATTTCATCAGGCAACGTGGCTTCACTTGGAAATAAAGGAGAAATTCAACCTGCGTTTTCCACAATAGCCTTGATAGATGAGACAACTCCAGAAGAAGGTGACCCATGGGCTCTGCCGGAACTGCAGGACACTGGGGTCAAGTGGTCAGGTAGCCATTTCTCAGTAAATATGTTACCTGTACTTATTTTTTCCATCACTTCTGCTCTCTTTGTCTTGCTTATTTTTCTGAAATGATATTTGCTGTAGAACTGAATTTAAGATTTGAGGAGTTTTCAGATCTAAGCTTTACACTCTGTCTCACCTTCCCCAACAGTGAATGGGGATATTATATTTAGTCAGTTAAGAAAAATCTGGAAATCATGCTGCTTACCCTCCTTAAAACACAAGGAGATATATGGAAAACAATCCAAAACTAATATGGTTTTATATCCAGGCTCCTATTGGTCTTTCTTTACTCAGTAGGATGACTGTGTAAAACCGAGGGTCAATCTCAGACTTTGTAGGCTTTTGTCACATACCGAAAGCTTTTACATGGTAAAACCAGGTAAACAAACTACCTGCTTCTGCAGTTAAAATTTGATTAAAGAGAACATTGTTTTGGGTTTAATCAAGTACTGGGGTCACAACACTGTCTTTGACTCCGTAGTCTCTGCTTGTGTGCTAGGCTATTCAAGAGAGAACATCAGACACATCAAGCAAATCTTTTATGCGTAACGTATTTGTTTTGCAGAACTGGATAGAAAAGGAAAAATCATTCGTGTACTCTACGGGATAGGGAAGTTTATTATGCTACTTGGATTACTCTACTTGTTCGTGTGTTCTCTGGATGTACTGAGCTCTGCTTTTCAACTGGTAGGAGGTATGAAAATGTCTAAAATATCAAGAATAAACTATGAATGAGGCAGTAAGTTTCATCTGAGTGAGTAAATTACAAGTATCACTCTTCAAGAACATTCTCCATAGACTTATGTGTTGAGATATAGATTCAGAAGGAAGTAGCTCTGATTGAAGACTGACCTTCCTTTGTTTGAAAGCGCCTTTGTTTCTCAAATTCCAGAGAGCTGTTGATGTAGGGATTATTGGCCCTGATTTCTTAGTAGGTTCCTGTTACTTTGGTTTACACAAATACATCTGTGCATAAATTTGTCTCATGTGAAAGACATTTCAACAAGGTGAAATATGAAAATTGCACTCTTGGTCAAAGCACCCAGCACTGAAATGTCACCCAAGTCTTTCAAAGATGAAAACTATTGAAATGTATTTTTTGCATTTACCTGTCTCCAAGGGTTGAATTCTGCTGAAGGATTCAGAAGAGTTATCAGAGAAATGTGTGAGCTTCTGTGGAGGTACTTTGGATTTTTGTCAGCACAGAAAGCTACAGGAACAGAATTACTCAGGGTTATTAAAATAGTTTTCCTTGATGCAGTAACCAAAAATATCAAGGCAGTAATAGCATTTAAATCTGTGCACGTGTGGGTTTTTTACCGTACAGTCTTTCCTCTGATGGCTGTAGTTTTATATGGTTCTCTGCAGAGTTCAGTAGAGCTTGTTCAGTCACTGAAATGACAGAACATAAAGTATTTTCTGATAAATTAGAAGCTGAGAGTTCAAGACTTGAATTTGGATCCCTGGGCTACATCATCTTGTACATTTTTTGGCTGGCAAGCATTGCTATATATGTATCAATTAAATGGTTGAACGATCTTTAATTAAACGCTCTGATAATACGGACTTTAACTTGCACTTCCCTCACTCTGAGAATATGTTTTTTGTAGGTAAAGCAGCAGGGGACATTTTTCAGGATGATTCAGTGCTGTCTAATCCTGTTGCGGGATTGGTGATTGGAGTTCTGGTGACAGTTATGGTCCAGAGCTCCAGCACTTCTTCATCCATTGTGGTCAGCATGGTGTCCTCCACACGTAAGTCTGCTTACAGTATCTTCCTAGAAATCACTCATAAATGTCGGTCTGGGGTGCAAACATTCCCAACTGTGTTCAAGTTGTAGAAGCTTTGGGTGCGAGAGTAGAGACTGCAGAACAAGATTTTCACAGCTGTTGCCCTGATATCAAATAAAAATTTAAAAAGTAATAATAATAATAATAACAGTAGTAGTAGTAGCAGTAATAATAATAATAAGTCCACAACTGCCACAAAAATAATTGGAAACCTTGGCATTGAATGCATTAATTTTGGAAGTATCTGCATACTTTTCTCATGTTAGCCAGTTACTGAACTTCATTTGTTTCTGTGGCATCATTTCAAACAAAATGCCCGGGAAAAAGAGACTATCTTACTCTGGCCCTCTAATGTGTGGTGAAAAATGATAACCATGGGCTGCAGTTTCAGTGGGGATCACAGGACTATGGGAGTACCACGTTCCCAGGGGGCTTGATTAAAGCAAACGTATCTGGATTGGAGCACCTAATCCCAGTGACATCAAGAGAAGTCAGGGTTCCAGTGACATTAATAGATGTTAATTTTCATTGAAGCAAAGAGCTTGCTGATGATCTGATTTTTTCATTCAGTGCTTCCTTTTCTGCTTTCTAGTGCTGACTGTTCGATCAGCTATTCCTATCATAATGGGGGCAAACATTGGCACCTCAGTTACAAACACGATTGTGGCACTCATGCAAGCTGGGGACAGGAACGAATTTAGAAGGTATTGTACTTAAACACTAGATCTGAAAAGTTGCTTTTCTTCCTTCTTTGTAGGTTTTCTTCTATATTCCCTATCACTACTACAGCCATTCAACCGTTCTATTGGCCAAAATTTGAATGTCTAGTTAGGAAAGTCACAAGCATGGCCATGGCCAAGGTATAATGCTGTCTAGATATATGGCTTCCTATACTTGGAGAAGCATATTGGGTTCCTTTAAAAGTTTTGTGGTTTTGTAAGAATCCACCATTTTTAACGCTCTTGCACAAGGATGAAGTTTTAACTGCTCCCACTATACTACCGACCTTTGATTATCTCATAATTATGGGAGGGCTGTACAAGAAGTTAATATTAGAGTATTTTGGTCTAGTCTCCTTAAAAGACTTCATTGTTGAAGGTTTTTTAAGTCTACAGTGAGCAAGAGCTGGTAACTGTAGAGAAATGAAGTGTTCTGGCTGTCAAATATATACAGTGACAACTTGTAGACTGCCACTTGATATTATCAGTGAGAGAGCTCATGGCTTATTGGAGACGGGCAGTAAAATTGGCAGGGATATGAGACTTTGGTACCTTGTCATTTATGGCATAACAGACGTATGAAATACACTTAGCTAAAGCCTCTGACGGAAGCGCTGTGGCTCCTCAGGCTGTGGAGGAGAAGCTGGAAGGGACCTGTACACCAACGGTTTGCAAGAACATGTGAGAGGGCTGCAAAGAGCCATCTCCCGCCATGAGTCAGGGAGAACAGGTCCCAGAGGCAACGCCTGGCTGAGGATTAAATATGTACCAAAAATGGGTGAGAGGCAAAACAAATGCAGGCCGTACAGCCACTTTGTTCTTCAGACCAGTACTCTTGGCAATCTCATGTTAAGGATCATTTTTGCCCTTCCTAGTTTGTCTTGTTTCACTCAGCTGGCTCGCTCTTTCACTCAGCCAACAGTGTGGAGACAACTTAGCACTCTATAGCAAAGTAGCCAACTGCTGTGACCCCAGAAATGAAATTATTCCCATCTTGAAATGGGCTTCATCCTCACTTCTATGATTTAATATTTAATTGATGTTGCGCACATGCTGTTTAATTAAAAGCAGCTTTTTAAATTTTTTCTCACAGGGCCTTTGCTGGGGCAACAATCCATGATTTCTTTAACTGGCTCGCTGTGTTTGCGCTGTTGCCCATTGAAGTTATTTCTGGCTATCTTTACCATCTCACCAGTGCTATAGTTGAATCCTTTCACCTTGAAAGTGGTGAGGATGCCCCTGAGTTACTAAAAGTTATCACAGACCCCTTTACAAAGCTCATCATTGAGGTAAGCTCTTTCTCCCTTCAAGGAAGCTGCTTACTTGGTTCAGTTACAGCTAATCAAAATGCTCTGAATATGGTGGGGGGCTCCCACTCACTTCTCTGTGTCCTTGGGGTGAAGCTCATTAGCAGGTGGATTCTTCTTTTTATTAGCATTTCATAAAGCCCCAGCTCTATATTTCCCATTTCTATTTCCCCCACATTTCACCATAACGATGTCAGACCTAGCTAGGAGCACTGGGAAGGCAGGTGAGGACAAATACAGCCACATGGGATGGGTGGGATGGATGGGATGGCAGCCTGTTGCCTAGACATTGGCAGATAGTACTAGCTGGGACAACCTAGCACATCCAGAAGATCTGCATAGGACCAGAAGAGCTGACACTGAAATTATGGGAAACTTGCACAACTCCAGAGGGACAGCTGGAGGCCAGGGGACATGTGCACAACTTCTAAAATGGCAGTAAATGCATGTAGGTAGTTGTGTCAGTGTAGCTGTTTATACAGAAAGAGTGAGATGAGGTGGTGGATGATTTGGGGAGAATGAGACACAGTGTTTGTGCCCGTAGAGTTGTACCTTTTTCTGGGAGTAAACCCCCTCCTACCTGTTGGGCAGCAGCTCCAGCATTAGAGATGGTCGTGCAGGCTTTATGTGGTTGAGCTTCCAAAGGGAGTTATTTGAGTAAGGCCGAACAGAAGTGTGTGATGCAAGTTGGAATAATGCTTTTTTTTTCTTCTTCTTTTTTTTAAAGCTTGATAAATCAGTAATAAATGCAATTGCTACAAATGATGAATCAGCAAAAAACAGAAGCCTGGTAAAGATTTGGTGCATAACTGAAACCAATGTGGTGAGTATCATGCTAAATTCATTCCCAGGTTCCTCAGAAAATATATTACCTATCTGTAGCTGACACTCCTTATCATAGGATTGTGAAATTAGATTTTTAAATAAGTATTTTTTTTGCAGCAGATAAAGAATGAAAACAATTTAATGTAGTTTTTGCTCCACTTAAATCAAGGATGTCATACCAGTGGTGAGCTTGACCTTGTTGCTTTCAGTACCATGCAGGCCCTTGCTTATCAGAACTGGTAGTTTGGAGCCAAGCCTTTTTCTCCTTTCACATCCAAATGCCTTTAAACTCTGATACGATTACCAACTCCCTGAAAGTGGAAAAAATCTGCAGTACAGGCCAAAGAAAATATCTCTTTGCCCACCATTTATCTATTGAACCAGCTTTAGTCTTAACGTGTGTTAGGGTGACCTGGTGGCACCTGGTTATTTGCAGCTTTCTTGGAAAACTGCCCTCGGAGAAAGCCTCTGTGGGGCTATGTCCAGTTGTTCTTAACCCAAGCAACACTGCAGCCTGGAGGAATCTGTTGCCCAGATCGACACCAATGAGTATTTTGGTAAACTGTGGAGCTGAGTGTTTGGTTTGCGTTGTTCAGCTAACTAACAATTAGAGCATTAAATATCCCTTGGATCTCTAATGAGACTATTCTACTTGTTGGTATGTATAGAAAAGTAATTCCTGAAGTCCTGAGGCAGAAGATACTTAAGAACACACAGCGGAGGTTAAAATTAAGTGCTTGGGTTTTTAGAGGAGCCCAGCTCCTGCTGAATGATGGTCTGGATGGCCAGTGAAACGCTAGCTAGGGAGATAGCACCAGGAGCAGAGCTGTGCTAATGTGAAGCTGCTCAGGTTACGCTGCTGCTGAGGAGCTGGGTATTTCATCTCAGGGGAGGCATCGTCCTTGGGCACCTGTACTGCTTTCAGGCTCCCAGCCCGCGCTTGGCTACCCCTTCGCCGCGCTGCCAGAGCAGGCACAGCCTAACTCTCAGGGTGGTCTTGAGCCCCTGAGTCCTACAGTCCCCCCACCCTTAGAAGACAAGCAACTACACAGAAAGCATAGGCTGAGGGTTACATTTCCATATACACAGTTTTTTTCCGTGTTTGCCTATATTTTGGCTGTGTAACTACTGCCCAAGCATGTAGTCAAATTACAAAAATGCATGAAATGCCTACAAGCTTGACTTGAACTTGGTGGGGGAAGAGGAATATCGTTTAAATGATTTACATTCGTAGTGTGTTAAACTCATTTCTGGCAAAAATGATTATACAGACTTATGGCAGGGATAAATACATGCAGACTCCATATGTTAAAAGCAAAACATGAGGATAAACATTTTGATCTAATGCAGCTGCTTTGAAACTCAGATGTCTGAAAAAAATTCAGGAAGGTGAGAAATAACACTGCATTGTGTTTGCAAAGGCTGACGCGTTGGGGAGGCTGGAGACCAGGCACTCCCTGACGATGTGGGGGCACCGGATCCACCCCCAGCTTTGCCCATCTGCATCAGCTGGAGGCGAAACGCGAATGTGGGTGTCTGCAGGCAGTGCCCAGCAAGAAAATAGGATTTCTCTTTCCCCATTTCTGCAAAAGAGAATCACTCAAACACATCTTAAAGATACCTCCTGTTCAGCAGCGAGGTTCAGAGTCCATTTGGCTGTTAGCTGCGCTCGTGGCGAAGTGCAATTCAGTCAGCAAACCCTTCCTTAATCTGCGTGAGTGCTTATGGACCTAGCATCAGAACGCAATGTGTCTGGGCTAGGAGCTCTTATAGGGAAGGTTTTATTGTGGTGTAAATAGAAATTCATGTTCAGCTCAGTAAGACTAATGCTAATCGTAGTGCTAGTAATTAGCTCTTAGATAGCATTTGAGCTTTAAGAAAGAAAGTATTACCAGCACGTCTGTTTCTACAGACAGGAAAACTGAGGCATAGGAAGGCAGCGTGAGCAGCTTGTGCTCATCCAGCAACAGAGGCTGCACTAGTATTGTAGTATTCTGAATCACAGGCCTGTGCAGTACTCACCAGACCATTAACTGCAGTTAAGACGACAGTCTAGAGGTCTTTCTTTGACCCAAGGAAGCTGTGGCACTGGCTGGAAAAGCAATGCCACGGTCCCCCAGCTGCAGCAAGGCATGAACCTCATTCCACAAATCCTGACATCAGGAGTTAAAGTTCTTAGCTACTGATGACGTGGTGCTATGGTTATTACAATGTAGAAGGTTTGGGGGATATTTTAATCTTTAAATGCTGTATTGATTGACTTGGGTAACAGCACAACCATTTATTTTAAGAATGCAAAAAATTTTGCCTTGTCATTAATGTGGTGCCAGCTTACACTCCAGCTTACAAATCTGCCTTCAGCTGATGAATGCTTGGTTGTAGTAAAAACCTAGAACTTTGCATGAGTTCTTAATGAAGGCTTGTAGGTGACCGAACTATCTGCTTTGTCTCGCAATCTTTAGACACTGCAGAATGTCACAATTCCACCTTCAGAAAACTGCACATCTCCTGACCTTTGCTGGACCGAAGGAAACATGACATGGACCATCAAGAATGTAACTGAAACAGAATATATCAGTAAATGTAAGTAGCAGAACTATTTCTTCTTTGGCAATACCTTTACAAATGTATATATAGCTTTCTAATAGTGTTAACAGACTACTTCAGAGGTACAGTGAGAGGCACTCGCACACAAGGTACTACTGCAGGTGCAGTCAGAGCAGCCTGTGCTCTGTTATAGCTACACAGCTGGAGTTACCAGTATCATCATGGTAACTGGCTGCAGATGGATTTCTTTCCACGCTCCCTGATAACAGTAATTGAAATCTTCAGTATCATGTCACCCTTGCTGTTAGGTGACTTGGAGCTACGGTTACTTTGCTGTAATGGTTGCTTGGGTATCTCCATCCCTATGCATGCCCTTCAGGACTTTGAACAGCCCTTCTCAGGCATGCAGCCACCTCTGGGAAGAGCCAACCCACCATTCGGCTTGGAGCACACCAAAATTTCCTCGTGCTGTTGTATTTCTCTCCCTTGCACATGGTCAAGCAGCTCCTGCCTGCCCCGCAGGGGTGCCCACTGTGTATTTTATAAGCGTGTCCACAGAAGAGCCCCTCTTGCCCCCCTCAGACGTGGCTTTTGTGGAGCAAGGGAGGTGGCGTTTTCACTCTTTGCATCACCCCCTCACGCTGTGTGTGCTTTGGTCCCATTTTCTTAGGTACATGTATGAAAACTGGAGCTGGGCTTGGGACCAGAAGGAAAAATGTGGCTAGGCCAATTCATTTTCCTTTTCTTTTTCAGGCCAGCACCTCTTTGCAGACACAGACCTGCCTGATCTTGCCATCGGTCTCATCCTTCTGGCTTTGTCCCTGCTTGTTCTGTGCTCCTGTTTGGTGATGATTGTTAAGCTATTAAACTCTGTGCTTAAAGGACAAGTGGCAAGCGTTATCAAGAAGACGATCAACACTGGTAATTATCTGCTTTTCCTGAAGATTGTTTTCAGGAATGACAAGGACATTGAGCACGTTTATTGGTATCTCCTGTTCAGGCAGATATTCTAGAATAGTTTAAAGAAAACAGTATTAAACAAAAATCGCTGCCCCTCCCCAACATTTTTTCTCCCAAGCATGTTATTTTCTTTCTTTTAAAAATTTATCAGCGAACAGCTTGCTTGAGAACTGCAGCAGATTAACAGCAACAGAGACCAAAGTCCAGGCTCTGTTTCTTGATGTATAATCATTAGCTGTTAGAAATGTAACGTTCCCATCCTCAAAAGATAGCGCTGAAGTGCTGAGATCGTGATTGCCTGCTCTGGGACACAGCCTGCATGTTTCTTCTAAAGTTGAAAAAAAGTTTGTAGTGATTAATGATCTAATTCCCTTTGCTTGTCCTGTTCCACTGCTTAACCCTCTCTTCAGTAGGATAAGGCAGCCCTGAATAGTTGTACTTTCTGTCTTTCCCTGTGTTTTCCAGGTGTTTTTTCAGCCTGGATCTATTGAGTGCAAATGTGGGGTTTTTTTCACTTGGCTGCTTTTTCTTCCTCCTCCCTTGAATGGAGAGGTTAGAACCTGTAGCAGAGAAAAGCAGTCCTGGCACGTCTCTGGCTGTGGTTGAAGAGAGAGCTCACAGAAATGGGGAAGGCAACAAAGTGGTCCCCATGCTCTGTCTTCTCTTCTCCTGGGCAAAGAACACTGCCTGAATCAAAAACAAGGGGTAGAAAGTAATCAGCTGCTGGGTACTGTTCATTTGTGATCTACTCTGTGTTCCTCTGTGTCTTCCCGATTAAGTCCTCACTTCTTGGCTCACTCCTAAATCTGCAGACTACAGGGGACCATTGTGCCTAGCTTCTCTAATCAGCATGATTAGCTTTTCTTTGCAAGAGTTAACAAGTGAATTTTTAGGAGGTGATCTGCTTGAAACTAGTTAGAACAACCAACCTGATTTTCTCAGGATGGTCTTCACAGCTCTTGGTTGCCGAAACCAAGGCACTCAAGACACCTAGAAGGGTTTCTGCTGACCTCTGTGGAAATATTTCTTGTACCTAATTGTATTACAACGTACGTGCTACCCTGGGTCAGGACAAATGTCTGCCTAGTCTAGTATCCATCTCAAAGTGTATCCAGTGGTAGAAGACTGGAAAGGGAGTACAGTGAACAGGGTAAATTAGAGTAGTAGAACTGACTCTGACCCAAAATTGTCATTTAAGAGGCAATATGCAAACAATGTATCTACATGCTTAATAGTCTTTTCAGTGCTGTGTTACTGTTACATAGAGCATTCTGTTATCCTAAAGACAATGTTCTCCCTCTATTTTTTTTTTAGATTTCCCATTTCCTTTTACTTGGCTAGCTGGATACCTGGCTATGCTTGCAGGGGCTGGTATGACCTTCGTTGTCCAAAGTAGTTCTGTTTTCACATCTGCTATTACACCCCTTGTTGGTAAGTTGTCAGTACTGTATTCTTTAATGCCATGTTTTATCTTCTCCATCATTCTGAAACCACTCAATCCTGTTTCTTTTCTCCTAGGTATTGGTGTTATAAGCATTGAGCGCTCTTATCCCCTTACCTTAGGAGCTAATATTGGCACAACCACAACAGCTATACTTGCAGCTTTAGCAAGTCCAGGGAGTACCTTAAAATATTCTTTACAGGTCAGTATAAAACTTCCTTGACTTCATTTAGAAGTTGCAACTTTTCTGAAAAAAAAACTGACAAAATTGGCTTTGATGCAAATATGCCATGGATGTCATGCCTGATTTTGTGTGTGCTATTAATGACAGCTCATTCATTTCAACTGCTAGAGCAAAAAGCTTGTATTAAACATTCCCAGAATGTCAGTATATAGTAAAACCTTGCTTTTGTAAATTGGGCGTGATCTGATTGAATTAATTCAGAACTGACACAGGGTGGGCCAATCGACCCCTGAGCGTGGGGTCTCTGCAGCTTGGAATTCAGTGCCCACATCTCTGACAACCCTCTTAGGTAGTCCCCTATGAGGGTTACCAATTTCTGTAAGTTCCCTCCTCAGGACGCTAACTCTGTTCATGCAGTATACAGGGAATCCTGTAACCTAAGTGAAGGATGTACAGCCCTTAAGATGGCAAGTTGTCTACCTACCTGAGGTTGCAGTGAGCATCACGGCATCTATTTTCTCATTGTAAACCTAATCTGAGTGGGTTTTATTGAATTCCTTGTTGCCTCAGACTGTTTGAAAAGTAGGCAGCTTGTCTTTGGGCTCCCATTTACCACCCGGTAAAGAACATTCCAGGCAGCAGATAACATTTGAATGAACCCTCTACATCAAAGAGTGAAAAGATAATGAGGTGTCCTTTGTGAATAGGATGAATGTTTTTTACTAGCCACAATAAATCAAGAAAATTACAGAAGTCATTTTATTGTTCTCAGGCATGGTAGAACAGATGTAATCATGAGAAGATACTATCTTGACCAAGCTCAGATTTCGTGATAACTTGCTGTTTTTATAACGTACTTTAAAAATAAACTTTCATATTTACTTTAGTCTGATAATAGTTATAGAATGAAAATAAGGTGAGCGGGGAATGTACTGTTTTGTTCAGAATATGCTTATTCTGCCTTAAGCAACTTCTGAAAGCTTTAGCAAGTAGGTGTCTCTTCACACTTAATTTTTAAAAAAACAATTTTGAAGTATGTGAATCAAATTATTATGAAAGACCTGGATGAAGTCACATTCCAGGAATCTCCTCAGTGCCCTATAAACTTTTAGCTAATTTTTGTAAAATCCAGATTTGTACCGTTAACAATTTCTCAACAGCCTGTACGCAGTATCTAATTTACACTTCCCATCTTTTCACTGAAAACTGATGGGTGCAGAACCCAATAATGAACAGTTCTCATGTGGTTCTCATGCCTTGCTAACAACAGGACTGTTCCCTGAAAGCTGTTTGGTTTGTCAGCTTTACTTCTGATGGGACTCCATTTCTTGCAGTTGAAAGCTGCATTTTAACACTTCTGCATCTGTGAGGAGATATGCCATCCCCTCCAGGCTTGCCTTGTGTCCAAAAGCTGTCCCCAGTTTGTAGGCAGCAATCTTTACAATGTACGAGGTATTACTGAGTCCTTGCTTAGTGCTAGGAAAGGCCCTGCAGTGAAATAGCACGAAAGACAAGAACAAACAGTGGGGAGCAAGGAAAGGGAAACTATGGAGCCTTAGCGCCACTGGAAGTTATTAACATGTCGGTAGAAGCCTTTAAAGGCATTTTAGCTAATGCACTTCTCAAATGTTTTTGCTTTCAGATTGCCTTGTGCCACTTTTTCTTCAATATTTCTGGGATTATTTTGTTTTACCCACTACCCTTTACCCGGCTGCCAATCCGCATGTGCAAGACCTTGGGGAACATAACAGCCAAGTACAGATGGTTTGCTATATTTTATCTTCTCCTCTGCTTCTTTCTGTTGCCTTTGTTTGTATTTGGTCTGTCACTGGCAGGCTGGCCAGTCCTTTTGGGTGTTTGCCTTCCCCTGTTTCTTCTTTTTATTGCTGTGGTTGTAATTAATATTATGCAGTCAAAGCGACCACATTCACTGCCTGAGAAGCTCCAAAATTGGGATTTCCTACCCATCTGGATGCACTCCCTAGAGCCCTGGGACAATATAATTATGTCTTCGCTCTCCTTTTGTGGGAAACACTGCTGCGGCTTCTGCAAGTGCTGCAAAGTCAATGCAGAACAGGAGGGTGCCAAAGACAAGCAACTAAAAACTATGGAGGTTTATGAAAACACCATTGCGATGGCTGATGAAGAAAGAGGTGGAAGAAGGGCACCAGCTGCAGCTTGTGTTGAAAAAACAGGCACAAACAACACGGCCTTATAGTAGTGGATCAACCCATATTAGCAGAGATACAGCATAGAACAGTCAGGCTCTTGAAAACCACCTTGGATAATGCACTGAGGACAGAGTGAACATTTTGTTAGGTTCCTGCAGCCAGTGATATATCACTCATCGAGGAATGGAGTCAAACAAGCTTGACAGAGTCCCTAGAAAATCTATGATCAGTTGAAAAGCTAATGACAGTTTTGCTTACAGAGGATCTACTATGTGATACCTTCATCCAATGCTATCAGTAGCAAACAAAAGAAATCCTGATGTAGTCCCATGAAGAGAGGGATGAAAGGAGTGGTGAACAATTCAAACTTAATTAAAAAACAAACAAACAAACAATGCACTTGTAGAACAGCCTTTCTGACCTACTGGCTTATTCAGCAGAAGTTGCTTTATAATACCTAAAAAGCTCTGGAAATGGAAAAAAAAACCCCAACCCCCCCCCCCCCCCCCCCCCCCCCCCCCCAAATCCTAATGTTTTCATTGGCTTGTTTGCAGTGGTCAAAATGGAAAACAGTAGTTTTCCCAATATGGACAAAATCTATTCTGTTTGTATGAAGGAAAACAAGATGCTGGGACATCCTTCAGAAGCTCTGGGAGTCCTGCTCTGGCATAAAGGTGTGCGTAAGCCCATTTGAGCCTTCTCTGTCTCCTTTAACACTGGAGACCGGAGTTATAATCTTTTATTATCTCAGGCTAAAGGCCATGTAAGTAATTGCTGATCCCTCTGCCTGCTGAAGGTTAAGCACTGGGTTTGGAGACACTGGGTGGCTACCAAAGGGCTTGATGAACTCAGGATGTGGTTGTGTGGCCATTCCTCTCTCTGGATGGTCCTCTCCAATCCTGTTCACCATGTAACCCCACAATCAGAGGAATGGTGCAGGAAGGAGGACAAGTGGCCAGCGTAGGGGAGGAGACAGCCAGCCAAGCCTGGGCTGATGCCAGGAGATCTGTGTGCAACTGTGACTCCATTTGGCTGAGCCACAAAATGACTTTTCAGAGTAGCGGTGGAGACTGGCTTTAGAGCTACAAAAGAGAGAACCTGGAGAGCAGATCATGGCTGCCACGGGACATAGAGTAACATTTACTGGAGAGAAAGGAGTGTTCACTCTGCACTATCACTTTGCGCTCTGAGCCACCCTCAGAAATAATGTGAATTTTACTGGCAATTGTATGTAGCAATCCAAATCCCAGATAATATCCATAAGTAGTGTAGTCACTACCCTGTATAGTCAATCCATAGGTAGTGTAGCACTTAGTGGGAAGCTGCTTGTGCTCAAATCTTAGCGTTACTGATGTTTTAGTAAATGCTTGTGAGGCTGCTCTGAATCATGGGCTGACAAAAGGCATAATTTCAATGTCAGAAAAAGAGTATTTCAAAGATGCACTGAGTACTTCTGCTGGCCTTCAATAGCTTAGATATCAGTGAATATGGGATAACATCTGAAGTCCAATGACTAACATTAAAAAAAAATCAGCTGGCTGAGTGTAGGCCAAGTGTCATTTAAAGCCAGTTTACATGGCTGAGTTGTAGATTAAATTTGTCATGGAAGTGCTGAGAAGACCATTAGATTAACGAAGCCACTCTGTGCTGCTAGAACACATTTACTTCTGAATAGTTTGTTTTCTGCAGAGCTCTGAAATTCAGTAGGTTGAATTTGGCTATCAGGTAAATATGTACATTTTAGAAGTGAAAATTGTTTTCATTTACTTTTATAAACCAACATTTAAACTGGCAAACTGTGTTGCTGAAAATGTGTTTGCAAATTGCATTCATACTGAGATTCCAACTGTCTCTGTAACTGTAAGCCAGTGACAAAATGCTTAGAATCAGAGTGGATTTCCAAAAGCATCTAGTTTTGGTATAGTTCTGCTCTTTTGGGCTTTAGTAGCAAAGAACAGACTTATGCCAAACTACTCTTTTAAAAATTATTTTCCTTGTCCTTCACGTAGTTGAAACAGAATTTTGTCAGCATCTCATTTTTAAAGTGGAATTTTGATATCTTCAGTAATTCTTCTTCATTGTATTCTCGCAATTCTGGATGCTTTCAGAATCTGTTTCTTTAAATCCCAGTGTGCAATTCCCATGCTCTGTTTCTTCATGAAAAATATGAAAAAAATATCCAGAATTCTTTCCAAGTTATCTCAAGTTTCCATTGACCACCCACTGAAACAGGAAACATTTTAATCTACTTTTACTCATTTCTTAAACAACGTGCACCTTATTTTGCATCTTGAAGTAAAGCCATCAAGCACAGTGATAATAACTGTGGGAAAGCAGTTCTTACAACAGAATCAGGGTAATAATTAATAGTCAGACATATCAGTACTTTATGGTTCCTCATTGTAACATTTCCCCTATGATCTATTGAGTTCTTACTCTCCTCTCTCCTTGCTCCAGGCCATATTGTGCCATTGTTTTAGGCAGATTCCGACAAAGATTTCTGTTTAACACTTGACAGCACAACATGTCCCGGCATATTTCCCCCCCTGCTCTTACCAAAAGATATTTACACTTTATTTATAATTATTTGAGTGTACAGAATTTTTCGTAAGTTATACAGAAAAAGGCTTGTGATTGTGTTACATATTACGTATTTGAAAACTATGCAATGTTTATCTATAAAAATGTAAAAAGGAACTACTGTATATTTTGTAATATAACTTTTCAAATTGTAACTGTGTATACTGCGTATTATGGAGGCTATTGGCTCCATCAATAGGTTACATAAAGATTGTTAGCAATGCAGAGACAGATTTCTTAAGGTAAAGATGAAAAACACCTACATACATTCATAATATGGCTTAATGCACAAGGATATTGAACTCTACTTTTCTAAAAGATTTGAATTTTCTCTAATGAGGAATTTTGGAAATACAAGGTTTCTAAAATACTTTTTTGAACTCTTAAACACTACATCACATCTTTTAACTGTTTTGAGGACAGTATATGGCTTTATACTTTGTCATGAATATTCATCTTGTCTGTCCTCGTGCACTGAATGTAAAAATAAAGAGAAGTTTTAAAAAAATAAGATCTTTTAATAACATCTGTTTATATACATATCATAGAAGCTTGCAGAAAAATGAGTATGCAGACAAGTTCTAGTCTGAGCTGATGCAATGTACAAGAAACAAGGTTAGCATCAAGCACTAGAGAAAACCACTAGACACCCGTGTGTCCAATATTTTCACATGAATGAAAGATTTTCATATGGAGAAAAATAAAAATAATTGCTCAGTGCAATTGTGTGGGTCAAGATATTTTCTGGCAGGGTTCTGCAGGCTGTCCTCAGTGAACATATGAATGGGAGAGCAAAGCCAGGGCTGTTGTAACAACAGGGTGCACGGTGAGTTACAACAAATCGTCTGTATCACTGTGCTAGGCCGAGATTCTCCCTACTACATGAAAGATGGCAAACGGAGTGTTTCCAAAATGCTCCTTATACCCCATGACCTGAATGATGTCTGACTTACAATTGGGCAAAAATATCCATCTTACTCTTTTTTTAATCACACGTGACCTATGGAGCTTAAAATTAAACAGAAAGAAAGAAATAAAAAGTACTCCTTAAATGCCTTAAAGATTATTAAAAAAGGTCATTAGACTTCCTAACTATGAGCTCAACAGCAGCTGAGGAACCAGCTGAGGAGCCCCAAAAGCAACTGTCATTCCCAGCCACACCATATTTTAGTGAAATGAAGATAGCAGAAGTATTTCTTGTTACACAAATATTTATGCACTACAGCGTAAATGGTCGTCTTCTAAAAATGCAGTAAGCAGTAAGCACACTAGGCCCATGATTTAAAACTTATAGCTTCTTACACCCATGCAGAAATACTGTAATTCTACATGCCGTCACCCTGCATGACTCACTGCCCATCAGGAATCAAAGTGCATCCAGGAAACAAGCACGGGTTGTGCCATCCGTCTCTCCAATTCCAAACCCTTTGCAGAACTACCTAGGGAAAAGTTCAGCAGTGCCTATCGGTATTTCACAGCAGGTATGTCACGAAGTGCTGCACTGATTAGAAGCCTTCAAAACATTCAAAATAACACTCCAGCTAATTGCCTAGTTGCTCCTGCGACCGGTCTCAGCCTCCTTCCTCTCTGCTTGCGACTTAACCGTGTTGTCCACAGCTCCTTCTGGTGCTCCTGTGCTTTTTTACCCTCTGCTGAACTTTCACGTTCACTTCCCCCAGTTTCAAATTCTTGATAACACTTCATTTAACTGCACCAGGGCTACCACTATGAAGGGTTCTCATTAGTCAGAAACGCAGGTTAAATGCTTCATCGTCTCTTTCTTCAGCTTGCCACATAGTGGTGGGCACCCGGTCAGGTCCCCAAGACAGCCGCTGGCCATGCCATTGAGAAAGGCTGTTCTCTGATTTACAGCAAATTATTCGGGGGTGCAGGCTGGTGTGGTACCATTGGCAGTAGCTTAACCAACACACGATAGCAAAGGATCTGATCCAGTCAGTTAAAAATAAATAGTGAGTAATACTGAGCAAAAATCCACTATTTCAAGAGCTGTGTAAGGGAGGATATACTCCATACATATGCTGGGGAATACCAGGCCACACTTAAGTTGCATAATTTCAATAGGCTGTGCTTCCATGCAAGCACTTTATCTGCATTCAGATGTTTTTTTTCTCTAGCTAATGGCCAGTGCTGGTGTTGCCACATGCCAAAGGCATGACACTGTATGTGTGAACCTACTCATGATATTTTTACAGTGAATACTCTGCAGATCTTAGTCCCTTTATTACAATTCTGCTACAAAGGAAACGCATGATTCATACGAGAGAGCTGAGTGTTTACTTTGCATATTGGGTAGTAATTATGCTGATTTTCATTGAGCTGTCCCTAAGCAGGTTTCCCCTAACAACTGAGATCTGAGTGTTTCAACGAGACAGAGAAACAGAGCAAAGGCTAGCATTAAAGTGTCACAAACATTCCGTCTTACTCAGCACCTGATGAAATTCCCTAATTGCCATTTACACTTTTGGGGTGTATCAATCTTTTTACACAGCTCAACGTCTAAGGACACATTACCATGGCATAAACAATCAGGGTAATTACAGGAGAAGATATTTTGCAACCAACACCACAGTTGATAGATTGGGTTTTTTTACACAATGCAAAAAGCATAAATTACAGGACATGCAAACAATTTATGGACCAAATGCTGCCCTTGGTTAGGCAACATGCAACCATAATTGACATTAGGAAAATTGGTGCACGTGTGAACTAGGATAGCATTAAGCCCTATTTTAACTGACTAATGCAATGGCCTCGGGCACTGGATCTCAAATGGTTGCCAGCAGAAGGCTAGCTCTGGTGTTGCTGCATAATACAAACATATGATATTGCCTCTTGCTTGTTGCTTCCAGCTGTTATGTTGCCTGAAAAGATATTCTTAAAGGTACCTTTCAGTGTAATTTCTCTGTCTTCCTCAAAGACTGTGCTAGAACACAGTCTCAAACACTCCCCAGCAGAGTGGGAAGCGTATGGCTACTGCGACCTGCTGGGTGCAGGGCATCCTTTGGCCTGTGCTTGAGGACAGGCGTGACACAAGGAGCATTTCTGGTGGAAATGGCAGCACAATGGCTCAGGTCATGGGCTTGTATGCTGGAAGTGAAAGAAACTTAGAAGGTCTAAGTGTGTCCTGGGGAAATCTGCCTGGCCAAAGGCGGCAACCAGGCTGGGCATGTCCTCACCGCCCTCAGAGATGACACCTCGCGTGGAAAGGGGAAAGAGGAAAGGAGAAGGAAAAACGCAAGCAGGTCGTGGTGGATCAGGTGGGATCCCATCTCTGCCTTCCATCCTGTGTGCTTGGAACAGCTCTTCTGCCCTCCCCTCAAACATCCCAGTGCTGCTGAACCAAGGAACCCCCAAGGTGATATTCACCCAGCTTGGGAAAAATAGGAGCAGGGAATGATATTTTGTTTTGTCCCGTCCGTCCCCCACATTGCAAGCCTGGGATGCTGGGGTTTGAGGAATCACAGACAGAGCAGGAGTGGGGCTGGAGGAACAGAGCTCCAAAATCGGGCAGAACTTCTAGGGGTCAGATGACGTGAAATTGATACTGGGGCTGGGTGACAGGTTGGACCTGGTGGTTAGATGACTGCATGCACATCACAGCAGGCAGAGATCACTTTGGATTCATCATCAGCAATTTCAACACTAGCTTGAAATGCAGGGAAAAGAATCTGTTTTACTTCCTTTGGAGTAAAACAAAATCCCTGGTGAGCCCAGCAAGGCAGCCTGAGCCCAGGCTCATGGAGTTAGCAGTCCTGCTCTAGATACCTCATGGTCATGGATGTGATGGAGCACCTCCTGTCCACATCTCCTAGTCAGGTAGGAGACCACCAGCCATGCATTCACGATCTTAACAAAGCCCTTAATAAAGTGGACTCAAAGTATTCACTGAGGTTGCCAAGGAGAGAAAGCAACCTGGTGTTCAGGATCACCCCATCATAAGGCTTCATCTTGGGCACCGCTTGGGGAGGGATGGAGGAGACCTCTCTCCCTCTGCAGGATGGCAGCCAGGCCATCTCTCCTCAGGTATACACACACAGAGGGATGCCGATGAGTTGGGTGCAAGCACTCCGTGTTGGTATGTTTAGGACATGTATCTGCAGCTGGAAAAATGACCCATGTGAAAAAGTAATGAGGCACCAGTGACTATAAAGCTGAGATATATACAGCTAGGAAAACAACACTGTTGAAATCAGTAACTGAAAAACAGTCAGATGGATTAATTGTGTGGGTCATTAAAGGTCATAATTAGCCCCTCCATAAAATGAGAGGTCTGGTTCCCAGGGAATTTGGAGGTTCTGCTTGTTAAGTGGTCTGCTACTGTTGCAACTAGTTGTCCTGTGATGGTGTCCTGGTTTCAGCTGGGATAGGGTTAATTGTCTTCCTAGTAGCTGGTACAGTGCTATGTTTTGAGTTCAGTATGTGAAGAATGTTAACACTGATGTTTTCAGTTGTTGCTAAGTAGTGTTTAGGCTAATGTCAAGGATTTTTCAGCTTCTCATGCCCAGCCAGCGAGAAAGCTGGAGGGGCACAAGAAGTTGGCACAGGACAGAGCCTGGGCAGCTGACCCAAACTGGCCAACAGGGTATTCCATACCATGTGACATCCCATCTAGTATAGGAACTGGGGGGAGTGGGGACGGGGGATCGCCGCTCGGGGACTAGCGGGGTGTCGATCGGCGGGTGGTGAGCAATTGCACTGGGCATCATTTGTACATTCCAGTCCTTTTATTATTGTTGTTATAATTTTATTAGTGTTATCATTATCATTATTAGTTTCTTCTTTCCTGTTCTATTAAACTGTTCTTATCTCAACCCGTGAGTTTTGCTTCTTTTCCCGATTTTCTCCCCCATCCCACTGGGTGGGGGGGGGAGTGAGTGAGCGGCTGCGTGGTGCTTAGTTGCTGGCTGGGGTTAAACCACGACAGATGGGTATGAATATTGCCTGAGAGCAGCACAAACATTTCTCTGTTAGTAAAACTAACTTGTTCCCAAGCCATATTCAGCTGCCCCTCTTGGATATGAGTCAGAGAGGTATAAGCCCTGAGAGGCAACTTTTAAAGCTGTTAAGATGTCTCAGCCATGTGTGACAGGGATGAATTACAGCATACCGCAGTTTAGTGTAAAACTTTGGGGCTTTCTCACGTTGTATTATCAGCTTGCTGTTCAGCAGTGCCTTGCAGGGGAAGACATGTTGCACCGTACTGGGAGGAACATTTGAAGCTACGTTTACTCAGCCATTGTCACTCTTAATCAATAATGTTTCAGGACACACCACAGGGTAATTTTTGAATAAGAGTAATTAATAAGAGGTTCAGTCAATGAAAAATCTTACTACAGGCACACTATAGATAACATCGCGGAAGCTGTTCTGGGTCAAGTTTACCAGCTTACCTGAGCTGGTAAGAGCTGGAAGGATCACTTGGCCGGAGCACCCACAAAGGCAAAACATAACCCCTGTTTTGTGTTAGGGCAGTGAAGACTTGGGAGATACGTCAGGGTGCAACAGCCAGGTATGTTCTCCTGGACCGGTCCCCGTACTTGCTTCACCAGCATGGTGGAGTCCCGGTGGTGGGGTCCCGAGGACACTGTGGCTCCTGGGGGTTCAGCTCCAGGACTCGGGTCTTGGGGGTGGCTCAGACATGGGGCAGCATGCAGAGGGAGCTCCGGGGGGGCTCCCCCCTTTTTTGCTCAGGAGCAATTCAAGCCAAAGTGTCAGATAGATAGATCAGTTTTGCAAAATGCCTTGTTCCTCGCTAGAGAGTGAACACTTAGTGCTTTGACATCAAGTTTAGCATTTAAAAGGTTTAGCAACCTTTTAAAAGATGACAAGAGAGACTGGATGGCAGAATTCCTTCAGCATACATACAGCACCTTCAACAAAGCAGACTATGGTTAATGGAAAATATCACTGTGCTGGGAATGAGTTTCCCATCTGACCAGTAGAAAGGGCCATTTCAGCACCATCTGTTGACATGTCCTGGCAATTCTCCTAGATGCAAATCCCAGAGGAATTTAAAATTGCTTCACCTGGGCCAGGTGCCTCACTCACCTCAGGAACAGGCATTCCCATTGGCCTCTGTAGGGCACAATTTTCAAAGGATGCCTATACCTGAGTGTGCACGTTGTACGACAGGCATTTCTTAGTCTTAGGTCTGCAAATGACTAGTAGGATAACTGGTGCTGTGTAAGCTATCACAAGCAGCCATTATAGTTTTGGGTTTTTTTAAATAACCACATGTATTTCCACACATGCAAACAAGAAAATGAAGTAGAAATGAAAAATAATAAATAAACACTCAAAATGTTACCTAATATCTATTGGGTTACAAATGAACACCATTCAAGATGGGCTGGGGAATTTCCCCCCCCCCAAAAAAACTTCAAGCAGCTTTTCAGCTTAGAAAGGATGAGAAAAACTGCCCTAGAGAGATAAAGTATCTCAAACAGCTAAATCAGGGCTCCTAGGGCACAGCTAGTGATGCTTTAAAGCAAAAGCAAATGATTGAAAACAGCTGAAGAGTGACTGAAGAAAAGAAACCTTGCTGTAGGCAGTGAGGTTCTGATTTAAGGGTATGAGCCACAAACTGCTATGTATTTAAGTGTCTGAAGATTAGCTTATGGTAGGCAAGGATTGTCTTTGAGATGTGTAGTTTAAGACTGTGTTTGTTTAATGAGGAGGTAAGTGTTTAATTTTTTTATTATTTGGTATCAGTTTGTTGGTCTGAATCCACTGTGCTATAGTAGAAGGGAATCAGGTTTCTATTCAGAGTGAGTATTTTCTTCAACCAGAGGAGATTTGTGGGAAGGGGAGGGTGTTTTTTCTTGGGCATATCAGTGATGTTCTGAAAGATGTACTCATTGGGGATCTTTTTGTTGATTGTTATTGCAGGAGTGTTACCCTTTTCTCTCTCTTCCCTAGTCATGAGCTAACTTCTGTGGAGGTTTTATGTACAATCAAAACTTGCTCCGCTAGCTGTGTAGTGGACCTGATGGATAAACATCAGTTAAGACTTTATCCTGTCTGTAGGAGAGGAAAGGAAAAAAGAGAAGAAGAGCAATAGATATCTATGTGTACTTATTGCTTATTATTGCTATAACGCTTTAGGAGGGATGGGTCAGATTTTTGTGCTTTGGGTGCTACTAAATACAGAGCAGAATGCTTGTCTTTCTGAAGAAAGCTTGCACTTTTTGTTGTGGGGAAAAAAAGACATAAAATGTGGCTAACCATCACTACACGATATGGACAACTTATCTAAAACAATGTTGGAGGAACTGAGGTGCTGAGAGTTTTAGTCAGGGATAGATAGAGAATCATAGAATCATTTAAATTGGAAAAGACCTTTAAGATCATCAAGTCCAACTGTAAACCTAACACTGCCAAGACCACCACTAAACCATGTCCCTAAGCGCCATGTCTATACATCTTTTAAATACCTCCAGGGAGGGGATTGAGTGCACCCTCAGTAAGTTTGCAGATGACACTGAGTTGGGTGGGGGTGTTATCTGCTTGAGGGTAGGAGGGGTCTTCAGAGGGATTGATGGGCCAAGGCCAACTGTATGAGATTCAGCAAGGCTAAGTGCCAGGTCCTGCACTTGGCCTTGTGTGTTTGCACTTGTTCTGTCAGCATCCACCCCTCAGCAGTGCTTGCCCCTGTAGAAGAGGGAAACATGGGAGGGAGGGACCCGAGTGAGGAAAGCTGTGAAGAAATTCCACCCCAAATCACCCTGATGCGGGCCAATCTCTATTCCTTAGCTGCCTGTTGTCTTTGCTCAGGGCCTTCAACTAAAGCTGGCCCAGCCTATTCCCAGCAGACCCAGCTCGTGCTGTGCCAGAAGAGGGGATCTGAACCAATCCAGTGTCGCCTAGAGCTCTTTAAGTCCATAAAAAGCAACGGAAATTGAACCAGCCTTGCAGTGTTATTGTGTGATAAAATGCTTAAAAAGGATGTGTCTTTCTCAGCTGTGAAGTGGTTAAGATGGAGTGCTGCTTTCTCCAATGGACTGAAATGGATATGAGCCTTAACTGAGGTTGCAAAGCAGTCTTTAAAGCCTTGTTTAGACGCTCTGCTTGGGTGGAGCTCTGGATGGATTGGGTTGCTCTCGTGCTGCGCAGGGCTGGTAGCTTGCAGGACAGCCCACAAGCAGACTAGGAAAACTGCTGGATAACAGTGATATGAGTAAAAGGCTAGAAGTACTTTGTTGACAGAAGATTAGGTCAGGTTCTGACCAAACCATCTGAGAATCAGATAGTCACTTACTGATGCTATTCTTCTAAACAAATTACACACCAACATAAATGTGCAGAAAATATTACTGTAGTAAAGGTCTTGACACACTGGAGGATCATAACCTGTTATTTACTACCTGAAAGTCTTTTCACTAAAAATGTATGCAGAATACTGGATTACAGAAACAAAATGGAGTTGACAAACACTACATTATGGTTAATTCAAGTTTGTGAGGCAATACAGTGTTTAATATAGCAAAAATCCTACCTGTTCTGCTTTGCCTTGAGCAGCAGACCTCCTGTTCTGGAAGGAAAGCGGGAGCACCACAATTTTTGGCATTACACTGCCTAGCTTCAGGTGTTTGAACACCTTTGTGTAAAGGAAGGAAAGTTAGACAGCTGGGAGAGGAACCACTACATGGCAAGGGAAGCAATCCTTTGGAGAGGATGACAAGGTCAGGGTTAGTGCAATGTGATGCTGAGATCCTCCAGCCTAGTAACAGGCAGCTCCAGTACTACCTACAAGTGGCATAGTCTACATACTGCATGGCAATACTCTGTGCGTGGATTGTCACTTCCACGATGATGTGAGGTGCTTCAGGGACTTGATCTTACTGCGAGCTAGCCTGGGTGTCTCCAGCCTAGGGCTGGCTCAAAAGCTTTAAGCAGAAAAGAGATAGGAATTTAGATTGCTGAATTTAGGAGCTATTGGTGTAACAGGCAGGTGGTGGCTTCTTTTTTTCCTGGTAGTCTTTTGGGAAGAGCATTAGGTGCATGTGTCCCAGATCAG